>NW_027516336.1:374782-749565 GCF_048772815.1 Callospermophilus lateralis
TAAACCTGTAGAGAATTTGGGTAATATCGCCATTTTGATGATGCTAGTTCTGCCTATCCATGAATTGGGTATATTTTTCCATATTCTAAGATCTTCTTCTATCTCTTTATGTTTCTGTAGTTTTCATTTATAAATCTTTCACCTCTTTTGTTAGGTTGATTCCCAACTATATAATTGTTTTTCCAATTATCTTATTTTCTTTGAGGATATTTTGAATGGAGTGGTTTTCCACATTTCCATTTCAGAAGTTTTGCTGCTGATATACAGGAATGCCTTTGATTTATGCGTGTTGATTGTATATCTTGCCACTTTGCTGAATTTATTTATTAACTCTAGCAGTTCCTCTGTAGACCCTTTTGGGTCTGTTAAATATATTATCATGTCATCCGCAAATAGCGATAATTTAAGTTCTTCTTTTCCTAGTTTTATGCCTTTAATTTCTTTTGTCTGTCTAATTGCTATGCCTTGTATTTCAAGAACTGAATTAAATAGAAGTGGTGATAGAGGGCATCCCTCTTGTTCCAGATTTTAGAGGGAATGCCTTCAGCTTTTCTCAATTTAGGATGATGCCAGCCTGAGGTTTAGCATATATACCTTTTACAATCTTGAGGTAAGTTCCTGTTATCCCTAGTTTTTCTAGTGTTTTCAACATAAAGGGATGCTGAACTTTGTCGAATGTTTTTTCTGAATCTATTGATACGATCATATGGTTGTTGTCTTTAAGTCTATTGATGTGGTGAATAGCATTTATTGATTTCCATATAATGAACCAGCCTTGCATCCCAGGGATGAATCCTACATGATCATGGTGCATAATTTTTTTGATATGCTTTTGTAATCGATTCACCAAGATTTTATTGAGAATTTTTGCATCCAAGTTTATTAGAGATATTGGTCTGTAGTTTTCTTTCTTTGAAGTGTCTTTGTCTGGTTTTGGGATCAGGGTGATATTGGCCTCATAGAATGAATTTGGAAGAGTTCCTTATTTTTCTATTTCTTGAAATAGCTTGGAAAGTATTGGTATTAATTCCTTTTTGAAGGTTTTGTAGATCTCTGCTGTATACCCATCCGGTCCATGGCTTTTTTTGGTTGGTAGTATTTTGATGGCTTCTTCTATTTCTTCCTTTGTTATTGGTCTGTTTAAATTGTGTGTGTCTTCCTGACTCAATCTGGGCAGATTGCATGACTTAAGAAGTTTATTGATATCTTCACTATCATCTATTTTATTGGAACATAGGGTTTCCATATACTTTCTAATTATCTTCTTATTTCTGTAGTGTCTGTTGTGATATTGCCTTTTTCATCCCGTATGTTAGTAATTTGAGTTCTCTCTTTTCTTCTCTTCCTTAGCATGGCTAAGGGCCTGCAAATCTTATTTATTTTTTCAAAGAACCAACTTTTAGTTTTATCAATATTTTCAATTTTTTTTTGTTTCAATTTCGTTGATTTCTGCTCTAATTTTAATTATTTCTTGTCTTCTACTACATTTGCTGTTGTTTTGCTCTTCCATTTCTAGGTTTTTGAGGTGTAGTGTGAGTTCATTTATTTGCTGATTTTTTCTTTTTTTTTGAGGAAAGAACTCCAAGAAATGAATTTCCCTCTTAAAACTGCTTTCATTGTGTCCCATAGATTCCAGTATGTTGTGTCTGTATTGTCATTTGTCTCTACGAATTTTTTTATCTCCTACTTTATGTCTTCTGTAAACCATTGATCATTCAGTAGCATGTTGTTCATTTTCCATGTGATGTAGGATTTTTCCTTCCTTCTTTTATCATTGATTTCCAGATTCATTCCATTATGATCAGATATTCTGCATGGTATTATCTCCACGACTTTATATTTACTAAGAATTGCCCTATGGCATAATATATGGTCTATGTTTGAGTAGGATCCATGTGCTGCTGAGAAGAACGTGTATCCACTTTTTGATGGTTGATATATTCTATATATGTCGGTGAAGTCTAGGTTACTGATTTTGCTGTTGAATTCTATAGTTTCTTTATTCAGTTTTTGTGTAGAGGATCTGTCTAATGGCTAGAGCGGTGTGTTGAAGTCACCCATAATTATTGTGTTGTAGTTTATTTGACTATTGAACTTGAGGCGAGTTTGTTTTATGAGTGTTGCAGCTCAATTGTTTGGTGCATACAAATTGATAATGGTTATGCATTGTTGGTGCAAGGTTCCTTTTAACAGTATATAGTGTCCTTCTTTATCCCTTTTGATTAACGTAGGTTTGAAGTTGATTTTATTCGATATGAGTATGGCCACTCCTGCTTGCTTCCGAGGGTCATGTGAGTGGTATGATTTTTCCCAAACTTTTAATTTCAGCCTCTGTATGTCTTTACCTATCATATGAGTCTCCTGAAGGCAGCATATTGTTGGATTTTTTTTTTTTTTTTGGATCAAGGTTACTAGCTTATGTCTCTTGATTGGTGAGCTTAGGCCATTAACATTTAAGGTTACAATTGAAATATGATTTCTACTTCCAGTCATGTTTGTTTGTTTGTTTATTTATTTATTCATTTATTTATTTATTTTGGTTAGTTTTTACTTTTTGGTTATTTTCCTCTCCCTTTACTGAGATACCTCCTGCTGCTAGTTTCAGGCATTACTTTTCAAATCCTCTTCTTGTAGTATTTTGCTCAAAATGCTTTGCACTGCTGGTGTTCTGGCTGTGAATTCTTTTAGCTTTTGTTTATCGTGAAAGACTTAAATTTCATTGTAAAATCTGAAGCTTAATTTTGCTGGATACAGTATTCTTGGTTGGAATCCATTATTTTTGAGCGTTTGAAATACTTTGTTCCAGGATCTTCTTGCTTTCAAAGTTTGTGATGAAAAAAATCAGTCGTTAACTTAATTGGTTTACCCCTGAATGTAACCTGCCTACTTTCTCTCGTAGCTTTTAATATTCTCTCTTTGTTCTGTATGTCCTTGTTCTGGCTATCTTCATAAATATTTGTCTTGGAGTTGGTCTATTATGGTTTTGAATGCTTGGGGTCCTGTAGGCTTCCAGGATTTGGCAATCCATTCCATCTTTCATCTCTGGGAAATTTTCTAGAATTATTTCATTTAATATGTTGTCCATTCCTTTGGTTTGAATCTCTATGCCTTTTTCTATCCCGATGACTCTCAAATTTGTTTTTTTTTTATGACATCCCATATCTCTTGAATAGATTGCTCATGGGATTTAAGCATCTTTTCTGTGTTTACTCTATTCTTTTCAAGTTGATAAACTTTGTCTTCATTATCTGACGTTCTACCTTCTACTTGATCTAGTCTATTTGTAATACTCTTCGTTTGAGTTTTTAATTTGGTTTATACTTTCCTGCGTTTCTAGGATTACTGTTTGATATTTCTTTATAATGTCTCTATCTCCTTGTAAAGCTCATTCTTTGCCATTTGAATTTGTTTGTTTATTTGATTTTCAAAATATACTTTTATTGCTTGGACTTGCTGCCTCATGTCTTCTCTAATATTCCTTTCCATCTGAGTTAGGTATGCCTTGAGTTTTTTCCCTATCCCTATTTCTGATGCTTCACGGTCCTCCTTTAGAATTTAGTTGTCCTGCATTTTTTGCACACCTTTTTTTCGCTTGTTTTTTCATGATGTTCACGTTACTTTTCAGCTCAATTTGATTGCTGTGTTTCTGCTTTCTTCAATAGATTTGTTTTGGTTTTATATATCTCTGCTGTCTCTCTTTTGTGTTTGTAGACTATGCCTGCAAAAGTGGATTCCACTTGGAAGGAATTCCGACAGCTGAGCTCCAGTGATGTCACCTGTCTGCTATGGCGGGCCCCAGGCTCCTTGCCGGGGTGTTTGAATGGGGGGGTGGGACTGGACTGTCTCTGGTTGGTTTCACCTCCCGGTCGCTGGCGGGCAGGCGGTCTCCAGCCATCCAGTCATGCAATCAGCGAATGGGCTGTCACCGGCGGGCGGGTGATCTCTAGCTGCCCAATTGCGCAGGCAGCCAGCGGGTGATTGGTTGCTGGTGGGCAGGCGTTCTCCAGCCTCCTAGTCACGCGTGTCTGTCCTCTGGTCCCCTGGTTTCCTCTGCGAGTCCTGATTTCCCCTGCTACACCAGATTTCCCCTGAGTGATGCCTCTTGGCAGCTCAAACTGTACTCTTTGCCTGCCGTTACTTGGGTGTGGAGGGTGTCTATTGGGAACACTGGCACTCTATTGTTTTGATTTTTTCCGCTTGCCCCACCCATTGCGCTGGCTAGACAAGTTTTGTTTTCACCGGTGATGGGAGGAAGGTTGAAGGTCAGGTGCCACTAGTTTTCCCCCCGTCTTTATGAAGGCTTTCTCTGGTAATCCCTCCCCCGGAAAGCCTAAGAGAGAATTTTTGCGAATTACCTGCTGTATGGGAGATAAGCTGAGTAACACACACCTGTTTTGTTGTTGCAATCTGTCGGAGAGTGGTGGTGGATACTTCAGCTCTCCAAGATGGTGGCCGTTGGTTTCCTCGGTGGAGTTTCGGTTGTGGGGGATAGAACTTTAACACTTTCTTCCCCATCTGAAATCCCGAACTCAGCCCCGGGCTCAGTGGTGGGTGAGCCAGCCGGATTCCACAGAATCCGCAGCAACGTTTCTCCCTGCATGCTGGTCGCTTCACGGTGGGGGCCCGCCGTCTGTAGCCACGGCATGGGCCGCACGGATCAGCCACCCCAGATCTTCGGTCGCATAGTTGGCTCTTGTTTGAGACTCAATTACAGGACCTTGGTGGTGGAAATCATTCTTCTAGGTTCCAGGCACACCCATTTTTCTGTAAGATCCTAACAAGATACTTTTTCGTCATTCTAACTCCTTATTCACATGTGAAGTTGCGCAGTACAAAGGGTGTGATGCACTCTATTCATGGCCATCTTGCAATGTCAAAATATTAGGATTTCTATGCACCATTTACTGAAGATAGTTTTCAGTACTAGTAAACCAAAATGTTATTTCAGGTGGATGAATATTTCTGAGAATAATCTTTTGAAAAGTAGATTATAAATCCACATACATGAATATGAATGAAATTTGGGAGTGCATAATAAGACACATATATTTCATATTTTGAAAAATCTGGAGGATATATATATATATATACAGACACACACAGAGAGACATTAAAAAGTAGCATTATATATGCCAATCGAAATTCATCATGAAATACATATCATCCACAGATTCAAAAATATTTATTTTACTGAACATGGATTTATGTATAATGCTATTTAAATAGGAGGATCACCCATAGGTTGTATTCTCAGTTCCAACAGCTTTTAGAAGGAGTGATATCTTCTCACAATTTCTATATGCCAATTCAGCCACCTCACCAAAAATATACGTGTGATACCAGGTATGAATCTATATGTGCATATAAAACTACATGTGCTAAATAGGCTACAGAGAAAGGGAGACAGGAATTCACATATTTGTTAACTTTAAAAAAACATGGAGAATTCTTTCAACCAAATAATTGACTAGATTCATAACTCCTACCCTATATAATGCAAAAGGCAAGTCCAACTATACACGATGCCTCCTCTGAACTGCTTGTATTTCAATTCTGTTTGGGTTATTATTCTAGTCAGAGTTTAGTAGCGTAGGGGTTAGTGTGAGGGATTCACTATTTTGACTGGAAAATTATAAAATGAATCCAATGTGTATACAAATATGTGCTACAAAAAATTGTTCCCACTGTCATCCAGAACAATGGCTTGACATTACCTAGTCCCCAAGTAAGACAAAATTAGAGGAGAAGAGTTAGAAAATCTGTGAATACATATTTGGAATAGAATATGCTAAGGAGTTTCCAAAAGTAAGGGACAGGGTAAACACTCCACAAACTGGAGCTCTTCTGGCCTAAAGACTTCTTGTGGAACTGCCTCTGAGGTTGGGCACTTGAAACATATGTTGTTGTCAAGTGCTTTAGCTTCGTTTCTAGTGAGACCAATAAAGGTGGGTCTGCATCTATGTGATCTGGAGGACATGGTTTCTTATTTTCCACTGAACATGAGCAGCAGTGCTGAATTTGCTATTTGTAGGTAAACTGTGGCCCCTGGGGTCTAAGTGTCTCCCCATGTGGACAGTGAAGCCATTTTGTGATCCTAAAGTTTTCATGGTGTTTCTTGCGGCTTCACTGGGAGTTTGGTATTTGCTTCACAAAATACAAAGAGGTCAACTGGGACACAGTGCTGGAGGGAGTTCTGTCACGTGTGGTGGGTCAGTTTCTGCAGGACAATGCACCAACCATGCTTCTATCCCACATAGCTTTCCCCATTGACCATAGCAACTTGATTCTGAAACTTTCCCTGAAACTTCTCAATATTACAAGATGCCTTACATAGAAGGGACTGCTTGCTGCACCATGTCAGTCACAAGACATTTGGAAGCTAATGGCAGATCCACATGGCCCCACCACAAATGTTTTATCACACACCTGCCCACTACTGCTCTAGGCCAAGTACTCAGCAGGCTCCAATTTATTGGCATCTCTGTTCTACACCATTTTCATGAAACTCAGTCAATCAAGGCACTGTCTGGTATACTCATGATCAGCAACAGGACATCCAAAGGTTCTCCAGTGCCACCTGGTCATGGGAATTTCAAAAATTTCTTGGTATTTATCTAGCCATTTTTGAAAGATGAAGTTGGAGGCACTGTACGTTTCAAATCAATCCAGAACCATTAAATTTTGAGGAAGCTCATGTCAATGAAAGCTATGGAGAATTCTCACAGGCAAGGCTTCCAAAAGATTGGCTAAATGGTCAAGTGAATCCAGGCCCATTGAGGTCTACAATGTGATGTCCATGTGTGTTTTGACTCTCAACTATGGCTGCCAAGTCTTTCAGAATAAAATCTTGTGATATCTTGGCTGTGATTCCCAGTGCTTTGTGGAAATACAACCTGGGCATACATCTCAGTTTCCAAGGACGACTCTCATGCATGAACTCATAACATCCCAACACAATTCATGGCAATACATCTCTGAGGTCAGTTCCAGAACTCAGTCTCTTCGGGGAATCACACCAGAGTTCATGTCAAGGTGGACCCAGTCATCTCTTCCAACCACCACAAAAATGACCACAATTACAACCAACACACTCCCACATGGCCCTCATGATCTTTCATATAAACACTCTTCATAAGCTCTGGTTGAATGTTTCTATGAGGGGTGCAGACCAAGACAGTCTCCAAAATAATCTCCCTTGCCCCTAATGTGCCTAAAAACAGGGTGGTTTGGACACCCTACCTGTGAATCTGGTGTGATCACATAGGCCTGCTGTTAATACTTCTCTCCTTCTCCAATTTGAGGACTACTGACTGTGGGGTTTAGATTCTTTGTCTGAATTGGAGACATGAGGAAACCCAAGCTCCTATGGGCTAGCCTCTGCAGGGCTTTGAAGAAATTATTTGACCCAAAGCATTCCTATTCTAACTTGATGTAGGTGTAGAACCTCACAAAGGAAGGGGAGAGACTTCATCCAGAATGACTGCTCTTTTGGCTATTTTGGTTTTGTATGCACACATGGGATCCTTCTTTAGATCCACCAGGTGCTGAGGATCTAAGCCTAAGCCTCACACAGGGCCAAAAGGCTGATTCAGACACATCCTTTCCAAAGGAATTAAGCAAAAAGCCTCAGGTGATGCCCATTCATTTCCATGTGAAAACAGTTTTTTTCAGGCTTCAAAAAGGGGTGGCCTGAGGCAAAGACCTTTCAGACATTCAGGGCAGCAGAACAATTGGTAATTAAAAGGCCCAAAGCAGGGTTTCTCCACTGAGACTCTCCTGATCACACTGATACCTGAGTTTTCTGAGATGCTCGCCATTCCCTTCAGCTATCCAGTACATGGCGATGTCACAGGACTTGGAAGTGGTACATATATTGGACACAAAACCATGAGCCTATTCTGGAGAGTGGCCACAATTCAGGAAGAAAGCAGAAACTTTGAAAGATAGCAAGTGTTGCCCATCGATAAGGCAAGCTGAAATCCATTCATAAATTGGGCAGGATGAATGCTGGGAAGCTTTCAACTATACAGGACATATCAATTGATGCATTCTCTTTTCTAATGTCTACAACCATGGACACCGTGGGATACACAGACATAGAAACACTCGCCTTGTCAAGCGACTTACTCGAAACAGTCTACACCAAACCAAACATACCGACTTTCCTACCTATTCTGAGAACATGAGACAAATCCACAAACTCACACCCACACCCACAAAGGCACCTCCTTCCCCGAAGTAGGTCTGTGACTATCCAGAGTTTCTCTAATTGTGGACCATATTTTATTCCCACAAAATGGCCTGTCCTGTCTCAGATCTGGTCTCTTTGGTCAACATTTTGAACTACTGAGGAGCCAGCGGTGATCCAATACCTGCTTTCTCAGTAAAGGTGACTTTTCAGAGCTTTCTGGCATTTGGCCATCCTCACATCAGTAGGTACCAAGAAAGACTAAATCTGTCCTTGGTAAATCCAAGCAAGTGAGACCCCTGGGACTGGGACTGGGACTGGCTCTCGGTGCCTGGCTTCTTGCACCAAAATTTCAGAGTGTCCCATCACCAAGGAAGGTAGGTAGGTCACTTCCTTCAGAAAGTGAATAAGGTCACTGCCTTGGCAACCACGTTGTCCTAACAGTTGCTTCAAAGAGTCCCATGAAATGGAGGCTGCCCCTACTTCCTGTGACACTTTCACAACTTAGAATGGTATATCAACCATAGGCACCTAGGAACAGCTCTCAACACAGGCGTGGTTGGGTCCTTCTTCTCTAAATTAAGAAGACAGAGGCTGATTCAGACACATTCCTTCATCCTGACCAAGTTTTTTACAATGAAAGATGACTTTTGCTCTCTCAGTTCCTACATAGCTGCCTACAACTTCTGCAGGGATCATTTTTGCATCGACCTTTGAGTTTCTCAGTAGTTGGAAGGAATCCTACATTTTTGTATTGTAAGACCATCTCTGTCCCTGCTCTTCTGTAAAGTTAGATTGAGGCAACAGTGTATGGTTAGGGTTAATAACAGGTTTGATTTGGGTTAGGAATCATTCAGCTGGATGAATAATGGTATTGATGACCTGCGATAATTACAAGAATATATAGGTAAAATATAAGTATGAAAACAGAAATCTATGTAAGATTTAAAACCCAGAAGTGTATTAGGACCTTGATTGTGATACTTAGCGTTGATTTATTTTCTGCACAGATGTCTCAGGTACATCGATATACAATTGCATTGGACCTTGTGCCTTGGATGATTGATTGTCAAAGATAACTTCCAGTCAAAAAATGATAGTCGGTAAGATTAAGAAGATAGTCGGTAGTTTAGAAAGGAGAGTGAGTATAGAATTTGCACCAAAAGTTCTTTAGCTATAGCTTTTCGGGTATAGAGTAAATGTAAATGTCAGCACATGTGAAGAGTCAGCCACAATGATGAACTGGGAAAAATATGTAGGAAAATAGATATCAATAGATACATTAGGAAATCTGGCAAAGTATAGTCGTTAGTGAAAAGTTAGTAAAATAGGTAGTTGTCTCTTCATGTTTTTCTGTATACTTAACTTCCCTCCCTGCCCTCCCCAAGGAAAGTATATAAGCCCTGTTTAAGCTGTTCTCAGGACTCTCTGCTCTATTGAAGTGAGCTCTGAGCCCCAGCATGCTGGACCACCAATAAACCCTTTGCTTTTGCATGAGACAGTTTCTTAGAGGTCTCTTCGCCTGACACTCATCCGACCTTTACATATGGAGGTTCCACCGAGTTCTGGCAGCAGCGGACGAGAGACCCCAACTGGCTCCTCAAGGGATTTGTAAGGCGCCTCTTTCTGGTGTCAGGTTTCAGGTTAGAGCTTGGCAAAATGGCTGTCAATGAAGAGTGTGAGCTCTCTCTCACGGTGGCTGACAGATGTGTCACAGAGCCACAGGCCACCACCCTGAGGGACACCCCAGAGGACTCTGAAAATCAAGGAACAATAGTCTCCTCAACTCAGTGATATTTTGTTTCAGATTCGGTATTGCCAGCCCATCAGGTATTGCCGGCTACTCAGTCCTCGTCTCAGTGTTGGACGTCCATTTCCTGTCTTTATTGTCTTGTCTTGTCTGTGTCATGTGTCATTGCTTTTACTGTTTGTGCATTTTTCATTATGGAAAAGAGCACTTCAATGCCTCTGTCCCTGACCCTTGATCACTGGACCAAATTCGGCTTAAGGCCTCAGAATCTTTCTTTTTCAGTAAACCGCTGGACCTGGCAGACTCTCTGTGCCTCAGAGTGGCCCACCTTTGGATTCGGATGGCCCTTAGAAGGATTTTTCTACTTCTCACTAATTTAAAAAGTCAGAGATATTGTCTTTCAGGAAGGGCCACATAGCCATCCAGATCAAAAGCCATATATCTTAACCCGGCATTACCTCTGCAAATCTCCTCCATGGGTGAAGCCTTTCTTTGCCCCTGCCCCCACTCCTAATCCTCCCCCCACGATCTCTCAAACCCTCTGCTCCTCCTCCTCCTCCACCCTCTTTTCTGCCTAAGTCACAAGATTTAACTCTACTGGACTCTCATCCCTCTCCTTATCCCTTGCCCTGGTCTCCCAACCCCCAACACCCTCTAAGTGATTCCCCTGCTGCTGACTCAGCCTCTCCGCCATTGGAGGAAGCTAAGCCAGCCCAGCACCCTCCAGAAAACTCCCCCGTGGCACACACAGCCCCTCCTCCCCTGGAGGAACCTGGCCTGGCTAAAGGAACTCACCATCAATGAAAGATTTAAAACCCTGGAACTCCCGTGATGCTCCCCCTCCGTCCCTATTTGCCAATGATTGATGATGGCCATGGGGAAAAATTGCAAGCCTACCAGTATTGGCCTTTCTCCTCTTCAGACCTATATAACTGGAAAAATAACAATCCCCCCTTTTAAGAGGACCCCACTCGTGACTCAGGTGTGGTTGATTCATAGATGTTTTCACACCAGCCTACTTGGAATGACTGCCAACAACACCTAGGGACTCTCTTCATGACAGAGGAACAAAAGAGAATCCTCCTGGAAGCTAGAAAATAATATTCTCGCACCAGATGGGTGACTGACACCACTTCCCAACATATTCAACCCGGCTTTCCCTAGAATCGACAAAACTGGGACCCCAACACCTTTGAAGATAGGGAGCATCTGTCCACTTATCTCCGGGCTCTAATAGCGGGTATCTTAGTGGCTGCTAGGCGACCAACTAATTTGGCCAAGGTAATAGAGTTTATTCAAGGGCCTGATGTATCTCCCTCTATGTTTCTAGAGAGAATTATGGAGGCATATAGGAGATATACTCCTTTTGATACTCAGGCAGAGGCTCAAAAGGCATCTGTCATGATGGCCTTTATTGGGCAAGCTGCCATGGATATTTAAAGAAAGTTACAACACTTAGATGGATTACAAGATATGACTTTGAGAGATTTAGTCAGAGAAGCCAAAAACGTATACTATACGAGAGAAACTGAGGAAGATAAGGAAGCAAAGGGTGGATAAAAGAAACAAAAGACAGACTAAGGAATTGACTGAGGTCCTGGTCACAACAACAAATAGGCCAGAAATAAGAAACATGGAGACAGGAAGGGATACCTGGGCCCAAACTAGAGGCCACCCCTGGCCTCAGATCAATGTGCCTACTGTAAAGAAAAAGGACACTGGGCCAAAGAGAGCCCTAGAAAGAGACAGCCACGCCAGCCAGCCATCCTGACTCTGGAGGATGACTAAGAAAGTTGGGGATCAGATCCCCTCCCCGAGCTCAGGTTAACTTTTGAAGTGGAGGGCACCCCAGTAAACATTGAAGTGGATACAGGGGCAATATACTCAGCCATTAAGGCTCCATTTTGCCCTCTATCAAATAAAAGGTCTCTAATTCAAGGGGCTAATTCAAGTAAATATCGGGCTTGGAAAACTAAGAGGACCTGGGACCAGGGGAAAGGAAAAATCCATCACTCCTTCCAAGTAATCCCAGAATGCCCGGCCCCATTGATAGGCAGAGTTCTGCTCACCAAGCTCCGGGCCAAAATAACTTTTAACCCTGAAGGCCCCCAAGTGGAATTTCTAAATCCTTCATTAAAAACTCCTATATTCACAGCTCTAACTATGTCAGTAGATAATGTGCATCAAATCACTCACCTTAGTTTAAAGAAACTACATTCATTTATGAAGGATCAAGAACAGAGTTTTCCACTAACCAACTCACAGTTAAAGGAAATAACTGAATGGTTAACAAAAGCCTGTCAGGTCCATCAAATGGTTAATTCTTATCCTTCCAAGCTTCCTACAGGAAAGCACCTATGAGGAACCAGACAAGGACAATTCTGGGAAGTGTACTTTACTGAAATAAAGCCAGCAAGTTATTGACTTAAATATCTCCTAGTCTTTGTAGATACATTTTCAGGATGGATTGAAGCCTTTCCCACCAAAAAAAAAAAAAAAAGAAAAGGAAAAAAAGGAAAAAAAAGAAACAGTGCAAATTGTGGTGAAGAGGATCCTGGGAGATATTTTTCCAAGATACGGCCTGCCTAAAGTAATAGGGTGTGATAATGGACCGCCATTCATAACCCACATAAGTCAGGGGTTAGCCAGGACCTTGGGGATTTATTGAAAGTTACATTGTGCTTATAGACCCCCGAGTTCAGGACAGGCAGAATGAATGAATAGAAACATTAAAGAGACCATAACGAAATTAAGCTTAGAGTCCGGCATAAAATATTGGACTATGCTCCTGCCTTATGAACTGTTTCATGCAAGAAATACTCCCTCTGTTTCTTTGTGTAACCTCACCCCCTATGAAATTTTCTATGGTGCCCCTCCTCCAGTAAGGGACCTAACCCCAACTCTAAGACCTAACGATTTCTTTCACACCCATTTGCTTTACAGACTTAAAGCTCTTGAAAGAACTCAGGATACCTGTGAAAACAGATGGCCACTGCCTAACAACCTGGGGACGAGAGGACTCCAAATCAACATCAATTAAGATACTTCTTCTATGTAAGACGACATCAGGTGTCATCCCTGGAACCCCGCTTGAAAGGACCATACCAGGTGCTACTTATAACACCTACAGCGGTAAAGGTAGACAGAATCATTTCCTGGATCCAAACCTCTCATCTCAAGCCTGCGGCCTGTTGAGACTCTGGCTGGAAACTGGAAAAGACTGGTAACCCTTTCAAATTGTGTATTCACCATGTGGATAAAGCTATAGACTCTCCCCTTGACCACCAGTAGTCCTAACCCTCATCAGCCCGTTCAGCAGCAATGGCTGATCACAAATCCTACTGGAAAAGAATTATGGTCTATCTCGTATACAGCCCAATTAGGTAACTAGTGACCATCTCTCTACCCAGACATTTATTAGCTGGCTATACGTCTTTCCTATTGGGATATCCCTGATGAAGAGGATGCCACTAAAATTCCATTAAATCCCTTTCAAACCATAGACAATGGAAACAAACCTAATGGATGTAGGGACAAGTGAGCCAGATGCAGGTGGGCTAGCCTAGATTACTATGATTGCCTGGTGGACTATCAAAGCCACATGAAATCATGGCTGTGTGGGGGGAAAGCCGACTTCTTCTCTAAGTCATGGGGATGTGAGCATACAGGGACTGCCTGATGGATCTCAAGCTTCTCATCAAATTCTGTAGAGAAAAGGGAAAGAAAAGAGAAATTGGATGGAAATGGAAAGAGACCCTCATTGTTATACAAAATTACATATAAGAGGTTGTGAGGGGAATGGGAAAAAAAAATAAGGAGAGAAATGAATTACAGTAGATGGGGTAGAGAGAGAAGATGGAAGGGGAGGGGAGGGGGGATAGTAGAGAATAGGAAAGGTAGCAGAATACAACAGTTACTATTATGGAATTATGTAAAAATGTGGATGTGTAACCAATGTGATTCTGCAATCTTTGTAATGTTTTGAATAACCAATAAAAAAAATTCTGTACACAGCATTGGCCATATTACCAATTAGATAACCAAAACCGATGGCCCACAGTGGGGTCTCTAGGTCCTCAAATTCTGCGTGACATTTTTAACTTCTGCACATCCTCAAAAGGGTGAAAGGAGATTCCCCTATGTGGAGGCCTTTTCCCTCCTTCGCTCACATCCTGACCTATGTTTCTCCAATAGATCCTCACCCTTAGCCTTCTGCTCCAGTCTCTCTGCTGTCACTATCACCTCAGCAACATGATTTCTCCCCTCCAATTACTAGATCAAAAATCCAAACCTCTGCCAGTTCTCAGACCATTGCCCAATAGCTGAGGTAGCAGGTAATGAAGTACCCCTCCACCAACTCCCTCCTCTCTTCTCCTATCAGTGTCCGCACCGGATCCCACCAGGTCCTCTTACCAGCTAACCCAAATCTCAAACCAGCTGAGGAGAGCCCTCAGACCCCTATCCAAGATGTAATGAAAATGGACTTAAAAGTTTCTTTGTCATCACTGAAAAAAGGTTACTCAGAATTTAAAGTCCCTTACAGGCTTTTAGTGATACTAACTCCAGTCTTCTCCTCTGCTCTACCTGTTCTACTGCTCAAGTTTTTGTTGCTAGGAAAATCCCAAACCCCTTTCCCATTATTCCTTTACATCTTTCCTTCCTCATTCTCAGATCTTCAGAACTGCTCTCAGCCCCACCTACCCCATCTGCCCCCTCTGTACCAGGCCCACCGAAAAGTCTTATCTGACCTTCTTCAGAAGTCTTCATCATGGCTGACTTTAGGACTTTCAGCAAAAGAGTCCCTATAAAAAACTTCAGAGTAGATAATATTCCTCTTTACATGTTGCCCTGTTCTACTTGGCCACTGGCTAAAAAATCTGCACTCCTAAGGTAGACACCCCCTTACTAGTTTTTCACAAAATATGTGTACAAGGCCTCTGGCCATGAGCTAGGGATTCACAGAGATGGCTACATTTCTAAGATACAGAAGTTACAAACTGGGCTCCATGGTAACAGCTGGCAGGGTGAAAATTAAAGGGAAGAAAGAGCTCTCCCTAACCCAGGTGTCCTTGAAAAGTTAACTTGCCAAGAACAGAGGAAAAAAAACAGAAAAATAAACTGCTTTTTGTGAACTTCTGCAGACTGTGAACTTCTGCGCCCCTTCCTTTACATGTTGGGTACAAAATTCTGAAACTACCTAAACTTGGGTTTCAGGGGATTTATTGATTACAACAGAAGTAATGCCCTCTGAATCTGGTTGCAAACGAATAGGACTGTTTCCCTGTCTTCGGTACTATCTTAGGCGCTTTGCCTTGTCTGTCCCTACAGCAGTATAATTCTATATACTTAAACATTTTTTATGTTTTCATGAAGTTGTCAACAGATATGATTAATTGTGTAATGGTGCAGATGTTTCCCAGAGTGCTTTATCCTGATGCATGTTCATTTGAAATTCAAATAGGGGGAAATAAAACCTGGTTCCACTGGGCACGTATATCCCTCACTTTAGCCATCCTATTAGAAATAGGAGTTGCAGCAGAGGTGGGCACAAGAACCACTGCCTTGGTCCATGGGACACAACAAATGACACAATTAGAAGCAGCAATAGACCAAAACTTAAAGATATTAGAAACCTCCATCACAGCTTTGCGGAAATCTTTAACCTCTCTCTCTGAAGTTGTTTTACAGAACAGTCAAGGGTTGAACCTCCTCTTCATGAGAGAAGGGGGCCTTTGTTCTGCATTGATGGAAGAATGTTGTGTTTATGCTGACCATTATGGAGTTGTAAAAAAATCTATGAGTAAATTAAAAGGACAACTTTAAGAGTGTCAATGAGAGAGAGAGGCCAAAAAAGGGTGGTTTGAGTCTTGGTTCACACAGTCCCCCTGTTTAACTACGTATTTATCAACCCTGGCTTGTCCAATCATAATCCTCATATTATTGCTAACTATAAACTCTGTTTTTTCAACCATGTAATTTCTTTTCTCCAATCTCAAATTGAACAAGTTAAACTTATGTTAATACCCCACTAGCAGACATAAAATGTGACACCCCTCAATGATCACTTTTATGACTAAAAGTAGCCAGAAGAAAAAGTGGGGAATGAAAGGTTAATAAAATAGGCACTTGTCACTTTCTGTTTTTCTGTACGCTTAACAAAACACTGTTGAAATCTTGAGAAATGTTTGCTAATCTTGTTCCCAGAATGTGCTGTCCCCAACTGCCAAACTACAGAATGCACTCCCTCACCCGGTTACGCGCAAACTGCCCACTCGCCTTGATCCATTAATAAAAATCCCTCCCTGCCCTCTCCAAGGAAAGTATATAAGCTCTGCTTAAGCTGTTCTCAGGGCTCTCTGCTCTATTCAAGTGAGCTATGAGCACCAGCACGCTGGACCCCCAATAAACCCTTTGCTGTTGCATGAGGTAGATTCTGGGTGGTCTCTTCCTCCGACGCTCACCTGACATTTACTTGGATGACTGAACGTAGAAAAGAACATCCATTCAAAACGGGATAGTCAGTAAGATTAGGAATATAGTTGGTAGGTTTAGGAAGAAGAGTGAATATAGGATTTGGATAAAAAAGTCCTTTAGCAATAGGGTTTCATATAGAGAGTGAATGTAAATGTCAGCACATGTGAAGAGTCAGTCACAATGATGAACTGGAGAAAACATGTAGGAAAGCAGATATCAATAGAGACATTATGAAATCAGGCAAAGCATAAAGTTAGTGATAGGATTACACATTCAACATGTTTGACTTTAATTATATAATCTAAGGAAAAAAGAAATATGTAGTCGTCAATAGGATTGACATTTGAGAGCATTAGGCAAGTGGACATGGATGATTTTAGTAATGCAGGTTCACTTTCCATTTAGGTTTTTGTACAATCATAAGTGTGACCTTTGCATTTTGTTTTCAGAATATTACTGTGATACAATGTATATGTAGATCAGGTGACATGAGTATTTCTTGTACCATTTCTGGGAGCAATATTTTGAAGACGTATAAATTAGTATTGGGGGTACAAAGAGTTGTACCCTGTGTCTATGAATATAGAGGTTTCCTGGCCTAAAGACATTTTGAGAAACTGCCTCTGAGGCTGGGCACTTGAAATATATGTTGTTGTCAGGAGCTTTAGCTTCCTTTGTTTTGAGACCATCAAAGCTAGATATGCATCTATGTGACCTGAAGGACATGTGTTCTTATTTTCCAATGAAAATGGTGCAGCAGTGATGAATTCTCTTTTTGTAGGTAAACAATGGCCATTTGGGCTAAGCGTCTCCCTGTGTGGGCCCTTTGGTCATACTCCACTTTTAATGGTCTTTCTTGCTGCTACAATGGGAGTTTGGTATTTGTTTCACAAAATACAAGGAGTCCAAATTGGTCGCAGTGCTGCACAGCATTCTGTCACATGTGGTTGGTCAGTGTCTGCTGGAGAACGCACCAACTAGGCTTCTACCCCACATAGCTTGCACTCTTTTCCATAGCAACCTGATTCTGAACATTGCCCAGAAACGTCTCCATATACCAAGATGCCTTTTCATATAATTGTCTGCTGGCTGCACCATGTCAGTCACAGGACATTTGGAAGCCAATGGCAGATCTACATGGCCAAAGCACAGATGTATTATCACACACTTGCTAACCACTACTCTAGGCTCACTACTCAGAAGGCTCCAACTTACTGGCATCTCTGTTCTACAGCATTTTCATGAAACCCAGTCAATCAAGGCACTGTCTGGTATACTCCTGATCAGCAATAGGACATGGAAATGTTTTCCAGTGCCATCTGGTCAAGGGAATGTCCAAAATTTCATGGTATTTTTCTCGCCATTTTTCAAGGATGAATTTGGAGCCACTGTGTGTTTCCCATTCATCCAGGAACCATAAAATTTTGAGGAAGCTCATTTGAATGAAACCTCTGGAGAACTCTCACAGGCAAGGCTTCCCAAAGAGGGGGCAAAAGGTCACATGAAGCCAGGCCCATTGAGGTCTACAATGTGAGATCCATGTGTGTTTTGTCTCTTAATTATGGCTGTCAACTCTTTAAAAATAAAATCATGTAATATCCTGGATGAGATTTCCATGGCGATGTGGAAAGCCATCCTGGGCCTAGAACTCAGTTTCCAAGGGCGATTCTCATGCGTGGCCTCCTAAAATCCCAACACGACTTCATGGCAATACTTCTCTTAGTTCAGTTCCAGAACTCAGTCTTATGGGGAATCACACCAGTGTTCAAGCCCAGGTGGACCCAGTCATCTCTTCCAACCACAAACAAATGACCACAATTAAAACCAAAACACTTTCAAATGGCCTTCAGCTTCTTCCATATAGACACTCAACATAAATTATATAACTGGTACCAACTTTAAATAATGGATTGAATTGTTATCTGAAAATATACAGGAAATCTTATATTGATATACAATCATTCATTCAAAAAAGTTATACATCTAATGGTAATATTAGGGTTATGGTTTATCATGAAGAGTGTGGGAGTTTTGCTTCAAATTTTTATGGAAATCGAAAACAATGTGTTTGGAAAGAAGTCTCATGAGAAGAACAGTCAAGAAACCTGGAGGAATACATGTGTTCTGAAGCAGGAAATGATTGAAAGTGAAACAAATGCCTATTAATTTGTGAACCTGTGGATGAAATATATATCCTATGGTGCGCATAAACTGAAGAAATAGTAATGTACCAGTGTTAAATAAAATGAACTTCAAAATACACATCATGTCCCATAGGAATCTATTTGCATTGATGTTAAACTGGGTCAGTTACTGTAGAAATATTAGGATTGTATGCACCATTTACTGAAGTTACTTTTCAGTACTAGGAAACAAATATGTATTTCAGGTGGATGTATATTTCTGAGAATAATCTTGTGAAAAGTTGATTATGAATCCACATACATGAACATGAATGAATTTAGGTAGTGTATATAGGACACATATATTTTATATTTTGAAAAATTTGGAGAGTATATATATATATATATATATATATATATATATATATATATATACACACACACAAAACACAAACACAGACAATGAAAAGTAGCAATATATATGACAATCGAAATTCTTCATGAAATATATATCATCCACTGATGCAAAAATATTAATTTTACTTAGCATGGATTTATGTATAATGTTTTTTTTTTTTTACTAGGAGGCTCCCCCATAGGTTGAATTTTCAGTTCCAACAGCGTTTAGGAGAAGTGATCTCTTCTCACAATTTGAATCTGCTAAGTCAGCCACCTCACAAGAATATACGTGTGATACCACGTAGGATTCTATATGTGCATATAAAATACATGTGGCAAGTAGGCTACAGAGAAAGGGAGACAGGTATTCACATATTTTTTAACTTTAAAAACACATGGAGAACTATTTCATTTAAAAATTAGCTAGATTTATAACACCTACCCTAGATCATGCAAAAGGCAACTCCAACTATACACCATGCCTCCTCTGAACTGCTTGTATTTCTATTCTATTTGGGTTATTTTTCTCCATCATATTAGGATTAGTAGTCATAGTCTAGTAGGGTATGGGTTAGTGCCAGGTGTCCCGGCCGGCAGGACACATCAACGTGGGCATCGAACATAGTTGGGAAGGAATGAAGGGACAAGAGACAGGACAGATGACACCCAGACAGGAGTTCTGATCAAGCTGCAAACTTTTATTGTTCTCACAGGGTGTTTATATGCTGCTGATGGGAAAGCTCTCTTATTGGCAGTTGCTGGATGTCTTCACAGGGTTAGATAACCTCAGGATATTTCAGGAAGACAGATGGCGACAGGATGTCTCAGGGAGATAGATGGTTGTGGGATATCTCCCAGGCAGGATGTCTCCCAGGGTGCTGTTTCTTGTAAGTGTCAGGCTATTCTTTGAAGGAGAACTTCCTTTTAGCCCCTGACATCTCCCCCTTTCTTACATAAAATATTTGACCTACCTTACCGGCCATGTTTTTAGGGGGGGGGTTAGAGGCTCTGTTTCTCTAGGAGGCCTTAGAATATCTCCTGATCCGAGCGAGCATCTTTACTAGCAGATTTCGTGGTGGCCTTGGCATGTTTTTGGAGGAGATGGCCTTGAAGGGGAAGCATGCCAACCGCCATGCACCAGAGCATGTCACTCACAGGTCTTGTGTTTGGGGATCCGTAGATCCATCCTTTTGCAATCCTTCCTGCACCCTCCGATATTATGGCCTAACGTCCTCACTCCATGGGTGCGTATTCCCCCAAGCCGAAGGGCCCATGTAGACGAACCCTTATGGCAAGGGCAGAAGATGGTTTGTCAGAGCTGTTACTTATAGTTTTATGTAAGAAAGAGAGATTTGTGGGGATGTAAACTTAAGAAATAAGCCTGTGAGAAGGGTAGAACATCCTTTTAAAAGTTGACAGCGTGGTCTTCCATCTCCAGATGATGATAGTGGATTTGTAGGGGCTTAGAGGCCATAATATTAATGTGTTCTTTAATAAATTGTACCACACTGTTTATAATGCAGGGTCCTATGGTCACCATTAAACGTAAACCCAACAAAGGGCCTAATAGGGGAAGAAGGTAGGGTAGAAATCCATTAAGCTTTGTCCAGAGGGGATTTTCAAATAGTTCCCTTCATCTCTTTTCTAGATCTTCTTGAAGCTGCTTAAATTTAGTGCATACTATGACTGATTTATTGGCATAAAAGCAGCATCGTTCCCCTAAGGCCAATCAATTATCTCCCTGGTTAGCAGTCAGCAAATCTAAGCCTCGTCTGTTTTGAAGGAACACTTTTTCCAGGAAGTCTATTTGGTCCTACAAATCTTTAATGGTTTCTGATAGAGTTTGTACATCATTTTAAGTTGTTGAGACAGGCGATGGTAAGGGTGTATTGCCGTGCCTAAGCCAGTGTACCTGTGCCCACAGCAGCTGTTATTCCAAGGCTGGCAATAAGTGATAAGGCCTGTATCGCCCGCCTCTGTCTTTTGACTAAGGTGTCTAGGCTAGAGGTTCGTCTCCTGGGACAATAGTTATATCAGGGAGTAATAAGGCAAGAACACAGCCACTGTTCCAATTCGCTGGAAGCCTGGGGAAGGCCACATTTCCTCCACACATAACAACTGTGCCATTGGGGGGACAAAGAGATGGGATGGGTGAGGAATAATTTTGTACTGTTGAGCAATTTCCAAAGGAAGCAATTCCAAAATCCATATCATAGGTATTATTCTGCATCACGCCTAAAAGACATAATGTAAAAGTGCCTATAGGCTGTACTTTAAAGGGAAATCCGGGTTGGCATGTATTATCATTGTCCATAGTAGAATTAATAGGAACTGCCATAGGCATGCTTGCCCCTGTTGTCATGCAGAGCCAGCAATTACCAGCAAGGGTGGGGTTGGAATTATTAAGGAAGGAGAAGGTAGTTTGCAAAATATCTAATGTATTGGTATCTAAACCTGGGAACTGGGATTTCGGCTACATTAAGGGATGATATGTGAGCTCAGGGATTTGGGGTTTCAAAAGTTTGATTATCTGAGGATGTTTGACTGCATCAGTGGGTCCTCTACCATCAGAGACCCCTGTAGGGTCCTTAATGGGCCAGTAGGAAGTTTTTCCGACAGTGCCATGGCACCCAGCTGACTGTAGCTTGGTGTATTTGCCTTCTCCTCCCTGGTCAAAGAGAACGGGGGTATAATGAATAGTGGTCCACCCTGCTTCATGAGTTTTAGTTAGGGAGGCTTCAAAAAATCATTCTCCCTGCTTGTTAACACAAATTGAGGCCGACACAAAACAAGAGACATGCATCGCCTGGGTATGCGTACGGGTTGCAGAACAATTTTGGAGAGCTTTACTTGTACTAGGAGGAATAATCTTTGGCTTGTTAACACATACCCATTTAGGCTGATGAACTCCTCTGAATTTATGGTCAACCTCGGCACGGAGGTAAGCCACCTTAGTCATGCAGTCAGCAGTCTGGTTCCAACTAGTGGGAGCCTGAGTCCAAGATCCTCCCTTGCCTTCACGGGGGGAGGGGGGGGAAGGTACCCCATGATGTTGGAAGGTGGAGGGCCCAGGCCTCCGTGCACAAACCTGTTCAGCAGAAGTGCCTTAAGCAGGATCCTCACACAGATTGTTGGATGGATCCGAAAAAGGGGAAAATTTGTACTCAGGGAGAGGGCCTCCGTCCCCGGTTTGAGGTAAGTCATTAACCTGTTTAACCAGGCATTCTGGTAACCATCTTGGGGCTGCTAGCTCTTGGTCCAAAACACAAGCTGAGCCACATTCCCAGATGAGGACAGGATGTGGGCATTTCCATTTATTTGTAAGGGGATTTCGCCACATAACAGGTGGCTGATCAGAATTGGAAAAGGGATGCCAGTGTGTGTCTGCAGCCGAAAGGTCTTCACTGTCTAGGGTAAGAAAAGAAAGGGCAAATAATGCATGGTTAAGGCAATGCCTGTGAGTGGTAAATACAAGGGCGGAAGCCTTAAGGCGAAATAGCCAAGTCTTTAAGGTAAGGTGGAACATTCCACAATGCCTTGGCCCTGAGGTTTGTATTGAATTCCAGTAGGATGACAAAATTGCAAGGTAGCACAAAACTGTTTAAACTTGGCACTGGTATATGGAGGACAATTATCTGTTTTAATATGTATTGGTTTACCCATTATGGAAAAGGCTGAAACAAGATGAGAAAGGACATCTTTGATAGCCTCTCCAGAATGTGGTGATGCAAAAATAAAGCTGCTGAAGGTATCGATAGAAACGTGTATATATTTGGTTTTTCCAAATTCAGGAAAATGAGTAACATCCATTTGCCAAACCTGATTTGGCAGTAATCCTCGGGGGTTAACTCCCAAGTGTTGAATGGGGAGGGAGAGAGCGCAGGCAGGGCATTCTTTTACTATTTCTCGTTTCTGTTGCCTGGTAATTTTACAAAGTAATCGAAGGCTCTGGGAATTTAGTTGGTGAAGATTGTTTAGCTCCGTGGCCTATTGAATGGAGCCACCAAAAATTGGAAAGATGGTAGGAGTTGCTGCATCAGCTTGAGCATTACCTGTGTTAGAGGGCCGGAAAGATCAGAGTGTGCCCTGATGTGTCCTAAGAAAAATGGGTGTTGTCTGGCCTGAATTAGCTGCTGAAGCTGGTGAAACAGAAAGGCCGCATTGGAAGAAGCTTTAATGGCGGGTGAAATCTCCAGCAGGGGCACAGAATGAGCAATGTAGGCACTGTCTGTATGAATATTAACAGGATTATCACAAAATGTTATAAAAACTTGTGTTATGGCAAACAATTTCACAAACTGTGCTGAATGATAGACAGTATCAAAGATTGTAGGCTGGTTATTGACAACAAAGACCGCACAGCCATTACTGGAACCGTCTGTAAAGACAGTAAGGGCTTGGAACTGGGAGCCTTTTGAGTAATTTTGGGAAAAATAAATGGATGTATCTGGACAAAATGTAAAAGGGTGTCATTGGGGACGTGGTTATCAATTGTTCCCAAATGGCCTGATTGGGCAATACCCCATTCATCCCCTCTCTGTAGTAAAAATTGGGTTTGGTCATTAGTATATGGAATTAAAATATTATCAGGGTCTTTGCCAAAATGTTGTCGAGAAAGCAAACGACTTTAATAATAATAGAAGCTACCTGAGCAAGATAAACGGTAATAAACTTGGAGGATGTGGTGGATAAATGGACCCAAAGCAAGGGGAAGCCTTTATTTTTAAAATATGGATATCACTGCCAAAATTTTCCTGAGGGTATATGAGGAGTGTGTAAAAGAACCAGAACCAGAGGAATGTTATAAGAAATTTGTGTAACAAACTGTTTGGCAATGGCCTCTGTGACTTGGTTTAATGCCTGTCATGCCTCGGGAGTAAGCTTTTGAGGGGAGGAAGGGTAGGAATCACCTCTCAAAATATCATTAAGGGGCAAAAGTACACAAGTGGATAATTTTAAATATGTTCTTAGCCATTGAATATCTCCCAGTAATTTTTGAGAATCATTAAGGGTGTGAAGATGGTTCACACGCAGTTGTATTTTATGAATTTGGATCTGATTATCTTGAAGTTTAAGGCCCAAATAGGTATAAGGGTCCTGTGTTTAAACCTTATCAGGAGCTATCCGTAGTCTCAAGGTAGTGAGGGTTTTCTAAAGGTCCAAGTAACAATTATTAAGGTCATGGTAATTAGGTGCAGCAATTAAAAATTCATCCATATTATGTAAAACATAAAATTGTGGTCATCACTCTCTCACAGGGTCTACTGCTTGAACAACTTATATTTAGCAAAGACTAGGGCTGTTGGCCATACCTTGGGGAAGAACCTTCCATTGAAATCTCTGCATAGGGCCGTGGAAATTAATGCAAGGGAGACTAAAGGCAAAATAGGGTCTATCCTCAGGATGTAAAGGAATGGTAAAAAAGCAAACTTTTAAGTCAATAACCATTTTACAATAGTTTTTGGAATAGCCATTGGTGTGGGAATTCGAGGCAGTAGTGCTCCCATCAGGCACATAACTTTATTACTGGCACACAAATATTGTAAAAGATGCCGCTTGTCTGATTTTTTCTTGATAACAAAAATAGGAGTAATCCATGGTGAGGTTGAGGGCTCTACATGGCCGGGTGCCAGATGTTCCTGCACTAACATGGAGGCAGCCTCCAATTTTTTGGGGGGGTAAGGGGCCACTGATCCACCCACACAAGAGTCTGAGTCTCCCAAATAATTTTATCTGCATGGGGTACAGGAGGGTCAGGAACCGACACTAAAAATCAGAATACCCAAGTCCATATGTATTTGTTTTTTTATGGGTTTTATTGTCCCCACCAGTCCTTGTCTCAGTCTCACAAGGCCTGTACCAGGGACAAAATTTATACGAAGCATTTGATGAGTCACCATGGAATTGGGACTGGCAAGAATGACTTCCATTTGACTCAAAATATCTCGGCCCCATAGGTTAACAGGGAGGTCAGGAACAATGAAAGGAGTGACAGTCACCTTATTACCCTCTTTATCAGTAAAGCTAAGAGCCCTAGAACTGACATGGGGATTTTTTGACTCTTAACCCTTTTAGGTCATTCAAGGATGGGGTGATGGGCCAACCTGATGGCCAGTATTTGTGAGAAATAATTGTGGCATCAGCTCCAGTATCTAGAATTCCTTGGAATTCCTTTTTTTTCAATAAGTAAGGTAAGGGTGGGTCTATTGTGAGAAATGGGCTGAACCCAATATACATCAGAGGAGCCGAGGGAGGCTGTCCCCCATTGTATGTTTGGGCGGTGGAAGTGCCTCCTGAATCCAAGGGAAGGAATATTAATTGTGCAAGTCTTGTTCCTGCTGGGATGGCCGCAACTCCATTAATAGCTGTTGCTAGTATTTTTATTTCTCCAGTGAAATCATTATCATTAATGCCAGGGAAGACCTGAACACCATTTAAGGTAGCAGAGGCTCTTCCAAGAATAAGGGCACTCGTATGAGATGAAGGGGGACCCATAATTCTAGTGGGTATTATCTGGTGCCCTTGCATTGAGTCTAATATTGTATCGGTGGTGGCACAGAGGTCCAATCCTGCGCTGCCTGGGGTGGCTAGTTGGAGGGAGGCAATTGTGGGGAAGAATTTTGTGGTAGGTTTGGAGTTTGGAAGGGAATAAACCTTATTGCCCCTGGTTTTGTCCTGGGGGAGGTCGTGGCCAGGGGCTGGCCCCGCAGGGGGTTTCCTGAGAAGCAGGAACAAATAGGCTGTCTGAGGCCATTTGTCTTAGATCTACAATTACTGGCCCAGTGATGACATTTACCACATCTAGAACAAAGGGTAGCTGGGGGCGGTTTAGCCCCAGTTTGAGGAGACGATATTCCTAGGCTTTGTTTGTCTTTCAGACACTTGCGTGCAAAATGGCCAGGTTGTTTACAAGTAAAGCAAGTACATGAGCCAGGATTGTGAAAGGCCTTGGTAAAGGGGGCATGTAGGGCGAGACCCATGGCATGGGCTGCACCCACCCCTGCACAGAGTCTAATAAAGTCCGAAAGTTTCCCTTTTTCCTTATGTGGTCGAAGAACATCCTGACATGCCGGGTTGGCGTTTTCAAAGGCAAGATGTTTTACAAAAGTTCTTTTGCTTTCGCTTGGTCCAAGCAAGCATTCTAGAGCTAGGTTAAGCCGGGGAACAAGGTTTCTATAAGGGTCGTTGGGTCCTTGTCAAATTTTTGCCAAAGAAGTGGTAGCCGAGCCAGTTTGAGGGAGGCATCTCCAAGCATGTAAGCAAGCCATCTGAATCTGCGCCAAAATTCCAGCAGGGAAACGTGCCTATTTAGTTTTAGTGTCAAATGGCGCATAGCCCACTAGCTTAACATAAGTTCAGGATTTAGAGGAGGCCTTAGTTAATTTTTTTTGAGCAGTTTCCTGACAGTGCTCCTCGAAATCTGCATTCCATAACAGGAAATCTCCGGCACTGAGGGTAGCTCGGTCTAAAAATTTCCAATCATTGGGAGTAAGCCATTGTGCGCTGTGGCTTTCTAATAAAGTCAACTTGTAGGGCACAGTGGGGCCATTGTGAGCACAAGTCTTTTTATGTTTTTCAAGAAAACGCAGGCTTAATTTTTTTGTAGACACTCTGGGTTCCTTCCTGCCTAGGGGTGAACTCCTCATCCTCTGAGTCCTGATCTCCTTGATCCATTTCCCCCACTTCCTCCTCTTGATCCTCGTCTAAGTCTTTGACCTCAGCCTGGGCAGGCTTATCTATCTGACTGCGGGTGACTGGGAAGGCGAGAACAGGCTGATGGAGTGGCTTAGCCTTTGTATTAGACCGCCGTGGGCCAGCTTGCATCGACTCCGTGCCTAAGGCTAATGAACAGAGCTCAGAGTCTAGGGATCTTAATTCTTTTAAAAGTTTGATCTGTTCCCGTCTATGTTGGAGAGACTCTCACAAGGGAGCCAGGCTAGGCAAGGGAAGTGGGGAAAAATATCTGGGTTGCATTTTGCTCCTGAAAGGCTGGAGCACAAAAGGCAGTAGGGATATAGGAGGTAGGAAGATGTGTAAGTCCTATTGGCTGTGGCAGGGTCCTGAGAGGTGGCGATCTTCTGAATGGTAGCTTGCTGCTTCCTTCTCCAAGGTGGCCTCCGTCCCAGGGGTCAATGTGTCTCTGGGATTTAAAACTCGATAAAGGTGTTTGGTAACCATTGGAGCCTTATTCATTAGGGTGGTATTTTGAGGGGGACTAGGAAGGTTCCCAGGGTCCTGGGGAGACTGAGAAGGGTCAATGTCTATACTAACTGATGGGCATGCCGTGGGGAGACGAGAGGTGTTTTGCATAGTCTCTTCTCCAATCCTGACAAGTTGTAAGGTACCATTGTCAAAGGGTGAACTTTTAAGAATTTCATTAATTAAGTTCCAGTAAGAAAAGGTGGGAACTGGCACTTTTTCTGGGCCAAAGGTTTCATAATAATCTTTTAAACAGTCTCTTACTCTAAGCCATCTTTTGCCATCAATGGTCACTTCAATGTGAAACCATGGACACAATTCTCCTATGTATTAGAAGAAAAATTTTAAGTCCTTTTTCTTAACACGCACCCCTCATGTCTTGAAGGACTCCTTGAGGCCTGACAAAAACAAATCATGTGACGAAACTGCTTGTCCCATGGTGGGTCACTCACCGTGCGTCATCCCCACTCTCCTCCTGGATCTGTCTCTTTGTGGTGTCTGCTGAGGCAATCGCGAGCTCCACTTGATGAAGTCTTCCAGGAGGACGGGGTTCCCAATCAGTCAAAGGCTCGAGCCCCAGTCAGTGGGTGCCAGTAGTCACGGCTGGAAAGACACATCAACAGGGGCAGCAAACCTAGATGCGGAGGAATGAAGGGACAAGAGACACGAGAGATGACAGCAAGACAGGAGTTCTGATCAAGCTGCAAACTTTTATTTTTCACACAGGGGCATTTATATGCTGGAGATGGGAAAGCTCTCTTATCCAAAGTTCCTGGATGTCTTCAAAAGGTGAGATAAACTCAGGATGTTTCAGGAATACAGATGGCAACAGGATGTCTCAGAGACACAGTTGGCTACAGGATGTCTCCCAGACAGGATGTCTCCATGGGGGCTGTTTCTTGTAAGTGTCAGGCTATTCTTTGAAGGTGAATTCCTTCTACGCCTGACAGTCAGGGATTCAGTATTTCAAATGGAAAATTGGAAAAAGAATCCAATGTGTATTCAGAACAGTGCCTTGACATTACCTTCATCCCATGTAAGACACAATTAGAGGAGAAGAGTTAGAAAATCTGTGAATACACATCTGGAATGGAAAATTATCAGGAGTTCACAACCTTGGAGGTGGTATAGGAGTTTCCAAAAGTCAGGGACAGGGTAAAAACACCACAAACATGGAGCTCTGCCGGCCTAAATATTTCTTGAGAAACTTCATCTGAGGTTGTTTTTAGGAGCTTTAGCTTCCTTTATAGTGAGACGATCAAAGCTGGGTCAGCATCTATGTGACCTAGAGGACATTGTTTCTTATTTTCCAATGAACATGAGGCAGCAGTGCTGAATTCTCTCTTTGTAGGGAAACTGTGGCCACTGGTGGCTAAGTGTCTCCCAGAGTGGAATGTGAAGCCATTGGTCATCCTCCAATTTTTGTGGTGTTTCTTGCAGCTGCACTGGGAGTTTGATATTTGCTTCACAAAATACAAGAAGTTCAACTGGGACACAGTGATGGAGGGAGTTCTGTCACGTGTGGTGGGTAAGGGTCTGCAGGAGAATGCACCAACAAGGCTTCTATCCAACATAGCTTGCCCTCTTGACCATAGCAATCTGATTGTAAACATTGCCCTGAATACTCTCCATATAACAAGATGCCTTTACATACAAGGATCTGGGGCTTGTACCATGTCAGTCACAAACAATTTGGAAGCGAAGGGCAGATGCAGATGACCCGACCACAGATGTTTTAACATACACCAGCACACCACTGCTCTAGGCCGACTACTCAGCAGGCTCCAAATTACTGGCATCTCCGTTCTACACCATTTTCATGAAACCCAGTCAATCAAGGCACTGTCTGGTACACTGATGGTCATCAATAGGACATCCAAAGGTTCTCCAGGTTCACCTGGTCATGGGAATGTCAAAAATTTAAAGGTATTTATCTAGCAATTTTTCAAGGGTGAAGTTGGAGGCACTGTGGGTTTCAATTCATTCAGGAATGATTAAATGGAGAGGAAGCTCATTTCAATGAAAGCTCTGGAGAACTATCACACGCAAGGCTTCCCAAAGAAAGGCCAAAAGGTCCCATGAAGCCAGACCTATTGAGGTCTACAATTTGAGGTCCATATGTGTTTTGACTTGCAACTATGGCTGCCAAGTCTTTAAGAATAAAATCATGTGATATCCTTCCCAAGATTCCCAGTGCTCTGTGGAAAGCCAACCTGGGCATAGATCCCAGTTTCCAAGGGCGACTCTCATGCATGGCCTCCTAAAATCCCAACACAATACAAGGCAATACTTCTTTGAGGTAAGTTCCACAACTCAGTCTCTAAGGAGAATCACACCAGTGTTCAAGCCCAGGTGGACCCAGTCATCTATTCCAAGCGCCACACAAATGACCGCAATTAAAATCAAGACACTCCCACATGGCCCTCATTTTCTTCCATATAGACACTCATCATAACCTCTGGCTGGAGGTTTCCATGAGGGGCACAGCCTAAGACAGTGTCCAAAATAATCTCCCTTGCATGCATTTGCCTAAAGTCAGTGTGGCCGGGACATCCTTCCTGTGAACCAGGAGTGTTCAAAGAGGCCTGCCGTTAATATTGCTCTTATTCTCAATTTTGAGGCCTACTGACTGTGGTGTTTAGATTCTTTATGTTAATTGGAGTCATGAGAAAACCCAAGAACCTATGGTCTAGTGTCTGCAGGGCTTTGAAGAACTCATTTGACCCAAAGGATCCATATTCTCAATGATGGAAGTCAGAAACCTTACAGAGGAAGGCGAGAAACTTCATCCAAAATGACTGCTCTTTTGGCTTTTTGATTTGCATGCACACATGGGATTTTTCTTTAGATCCATCAGGTGCTGAGAATCTAAGCCACAGCCTCACACAGGGCCAAGAGGCTGATTCAGACACATCCCTTTCCAAAGCAATTAAGAAAGAGCCACAGGTAATGTTTATACATTTCCATTTGAAAACTGTTTTCTTCAGGCTTCAAAAAGGCATAGCCTGAGGCAAAGACCTTCCTGACATTCAGGGCAACAGAAGGATATGTAAGCAAAAGGCCCAAAGCGGGGTTTTTCCATTGAGACTTTCCTGGTCAAACTGATATCTGAGTTTTCTGAGATGCTCATCATTTCCTTCAGCTCTCTAGTACATGGCCGTATCACAGAGCGTGGAGGTGGTTCATATCTTGGACACAATACCATGAGCGTATTCTGGAGGTTGCCCATAATTCAGGTAGAGAACAGGAACTTAAGAAGATATTAGGTGTTTCCCATCCATTAGGCAAGCCACAGACCATTCATATATTGGGCAGAATGAATGCTGGGAAGATTTCTACTAGAAAGGACACATGTATTTATGCATTCTCTTTTCTATTGTCTACAACCATGGACACAGTGGGATACACAGATATAGAAAGACTAGCCTTGTCAAACGACTTACTAGAATCAGTTCACACCAAACCAAACAAACCGACTTTCTTACCTATTCTCAGAACATGAGACAAAACCACAAACCAATACCCACACCCACACCCACACAGACCCCCAAGTACGTCTGTGACAATACGGAGTGTCGTTTGATGGTGGGCCATAAGAAATTCCCTCATAATGGGCTGTCCTGTCTCAGATCTACTCTCTGTGGCCAACTTTGTGAATCTGTAAGGAGCCAGTGGTGAGCCACTCTCTGCTTTCTCAGGAAAGGCCCCTCTTCAGACCTTCCTGGCATTTGGCCATCCTCACATAAGTAGGTACCAAGAAAGACTGACTCTGTCTTTGGTAAATCCGAAAAATTTTGACCATTGGGACTGTGACTGGGACTGGCTCTGGATGCCTGGCTTTCTGGATCCCAAGTTCAGAGAATTCCATCACCAAGGAAGTGAGGTGAGGTCACTTCCTTCAGGAACTGAATGAGGTCCATACCTTGGCAACCACTTTGTCCTAACAGTTGCTTCCAAGGGTCCCATGAGATGGAGGCTGCACCTACTTACTCTGACATTTTCACAAGTTAGAATGGTATAAAACCATAGGCACCCAGGAACAGCTCTCCACACAGGCCTGGTTTGCTGCATCTTCTTTACATTAAGAAGAGAGAGGTTGATTCTGACACAACCCATCATCCTGACCAGGTTGTTTGCAATGAAAGATGACTTTTGCTCTCTGAGGTCCTTAATAGCTTCCTACATCTTCTCCAGGGATCATCTTTAATGACCTTTGAGGTTCTCAGCAGGTGAAAGATCCCTTAATTTCTGTCTTGTAAGACCAACTCTGTCCCTGCTCTTCTGTAAAGTTAGATTGAGGGAAGAGTGTATGGTTAGGGTTAATAACATGTTCAATCTGTGTTAGGAACTATTCTGCTGGATGAATAATGTTATTGGGAACCTACGATATTTATAAGAATATGTAGGTGAAATATATGTATGAAAACAGAAATCTAAGATTTGAAACCCTGAAGGGCATTGGGCCCTTCATTGGTATACTTAGTGCTGACTTACTTTCTGCACAGATGTCTCAGATAAATCCATATACAATGGCATAGGACCTTGTACATTGGATGATTGAATGTGGAAGAGAACATCCAGTCAAAAAGGGATAGTAGGTAAGATTAGGAAGATAGTTGGTAGGTTTTGGAAGGAGAGTGAGTATAGGATTTGGAAAAAAAACTTCTTTAGCAATAGGGATTCTGTTAGAGGGTGAAGGTAAATGTCAGCACATATGAAGATTCAGTCACAATGATGAACTTTGGAAAATATGTAGGAAATCAGATAATAATAGAGACATTACAAAATCAGGGAAAGTACAAAGTGAGTGATAGGATTAAACATTTTGAACAGGGTTGAGTTTGAATATATAATCTTAGGAAGAAACAAATATGTAGTCACCAATAGGATTGACATTTGAGAGCATTAGGCAATGTGGACATGGATGTTTTTAGTAATCCCTGTTCACTTTCCTTTTAGGCTTTGGTACAATCATAAGTGTAACCTTTGCATTTTGTGTCCAGAATATTACTGTGATAAAATGTATATGTAGATCACGTGACATTAGTATTTCTTCCAGCATTTCTGGGAGTAATGTTTTGAAGTCCTATAAATTAGTATTGGTGGTACAAAGAGGTGTACACTGTGTCTATGAATATAGAGATAGTGCATGAATAGACCACATTGTGAATAAATAATATAACTGGTCCCACTTTAAATAATAGATTGAATTCATATCTGAAAATATATAAGAAATCTTATATCGATATACCATCATTCATTCCAACCAGCAATACATCTAATGGTAATATTAGGGTTATGGTTTATCACGAAGAGTCTTTGAGTTTTGCTTCAAAAGTGATCATGGAAATCGAAAATAATGTGTTTGGAAAGAAGTCTCATGAAAAGACCCATCAAAAACATGGAGGAATACATGTGTTCTGTAGAATAAAGTGATTGAAAGTGAACAAAATGCCTATAAATTTGCAAACTTTTGGATGAAATATATTTGCTATGATGAGCATAAACTGAAGAAATAGTAATGTACCAGTGTTGAATAAAATAAATGTCAAAATGCACAACATGTCCCATAGGAATCTACTTATATTGATGTTAAACTGGTTCAGTTACTGTGGAAATATTAGGATTTGTATGCACCTTTCACTGAAGATAGTTTTCAGTACTAAGAAACAAATATGTATTTCAGGTGAATGAATAATTTTGAGAATACTCTTGTGAAAATTTGATTATAAATACACATACTTGAATATGAATGAGTTTAGGGAGTGTATAACAAGACATATATTTCATATTTTGAAAAATCTGGAGAGTGTGTATATATATATATACATACACAAACACACAGACATTAAAAATAGCATAATATATTCCAATTGAAATTCACCATGAAATATATGTCATCTACAGATCCAAATGTATTTATTTTATTGAATATGGATTTATGTATAATGTTCTTAAACAAGGAAGCTCACTCATAGATTGAATTTTCAGTTCCAACAGCTTTTAGGAGGAGTGATCTCTTACAATTTGTATCTGCCAAGTCAGTCACCTCACAAGAATGTACGTGTGGTATCAGGTAATATTCTATAATTGCATGTAAAAATACATGTGCTGAATAGGATACAGAGAAAGGGATGCCTTCACATTACAATCACGGAGACTAAGGCACAATTAGAGGAGAAGAGTTAGAAAATCTGTGAATAAATATCTGGAATGGAATATGCTCAGGAGTTCACAACCTTGAAGACGGAAGAGGAGATTTCAAAAGTAAGGGTCAGGGAAAACAGTCCACAAACATGGAGCTCTGGTTCCCTAAATCCTTCTTGAGAAACTCACTCTGAGTTTGGGCACTTGAAATATATGTTGTTGTCGGGAGATTTAGCTTCCATTGTAGTGAGACAATCAAAGCTGTGTCTGCATCTATGTTACCTCGAGGACATGGTTTCTTATTTTCCACTGAATATGTGGCAGCAGTGCTGAATTTTCTTTAGTAGGTAAACTGTGGCAACTGGGGGATAAGTGTATCCACATGTGGACTGTGAGGCCATTTGGTCATCCTCCACTTTTCGTCGTGTTTCTTGCTGCTGCACTGGGATTTTGGTATTTGCTTCATGATATACAAAGAATTCAACTGTTACCTGGTGCGTGAGTGAGTTCTGTCACTTTTGGTAGGTCAGGGTCTGCAGGAGAATGCACCAACCAGGCTTATATACCACATGACTTGCCCCCTTGACCATAGCAATCTGATTCTAAACATTGCCCTGAATCCTGTCCATATAACAAGATGCCTTTACATACAAGGGTCTGCTGGCTGCACCATGTCAGTCACAAGTCATTTGGAAGCCAATGGAAGATCCACATGGCCCCACCACAGTTGTTTTATTGCACACCTGCCCAGCACTGCTGTAGGCCCACCTCTCAGCAGGCTCCAACTTCCTGGTATCTCTGTTCTGAACCATTTTTATGAAAACCAGTCAATCAAAGCACTGTCTTGTAATCTCATGATCAGCCACAGGATATCCAAAGATTCTCCAGTGCCACCTGGTCATGGGAAGTTTAAAAATTTCTTGGTATTTATCTACCCATTTTTCAAGGTTGAAGTTGGAGGCACTGTGTGTTTCATTTCATTCTGGAACTATTAAATGGTTAGGAAGCTCATTTAAATGAAATCTCTGCAGAAGTCTCACAGGCAAGGCTTCCCAAACAGTGGCCAAATGATCACATGAATCCAGGCCCATTGGGATCTACATTGTGACATCCATGTGTGTTTTGACTCTCATATATGGCTGCCAAGTCTTTCAGAATAAAATCATGTGGTAACCTGGCTGAGATTCCCAGTGCTCGGTGAACAGCCACCCTGGGCCTAGATCTCATTTTACAAGGGTGACTCTCATGTGAATCCTAATAAAATCCCAACACAATTCATGGCAATACGTCTCTGAGGTGAGGTCCACAACTCAGTCTCTAAGGAGAATCACAACAGAGTTAAAGCCAAGGTGGACCCAGTCATCTATTCCAACGGCCACACATGACCACAATTAAAACCAAAACACTCCCACATGGCCCTCATCTTCTTCCATATGGACACTCATCATTACCTCTGGCTTGAGGTTTCCATGAGGGGCACAGCCCAAGACAATGTCCAAAATAACCTCCATTGCCCCTCATTTGCCTAAAGTCAGGGTGTCCTGGACACTCGTCCGGGGAACCAGGACTGATCAAATAGGACTGCTATTAATATTGCTTTGCTCCTCCAATTTGAGGCCTACTGACTGTCAGGTATAGATTCTTTATGTGATTTGGATTCTGGAGAAAACCCAAGCACCTATGGGATAGCCTCTAAAGGGCTTTGAAGAACTCATTTGATCCAAAGGTTCCTATTCTCACTTGATGGAGGTCAGGAACCTTACAGGGGAAGGCGAGAGACTTCTTCCATAATGACTGCTCTTTTGGCCAATTTAGTTTTGGATGCAAACATGGGATTTTCTTTACATCCATCATGTGCTGAGAATCTAAGCCAAAGCCTAACACAGGACCTAGAGCCTGATTCAGACATATCCCTTTCCAATGCAATTAAGCAAAGAGTCACAGGTGATGCCCATTGATTTCCATTTGAAAACTGTTTTCTTTAGGCTTCCCAAAGGGGTGGCCAGAGGCAAAGACCTTCCTGACATTGAGGGCAACAGAACAATAGGTAACCAAAGCAGTATTTCTCCACTGAGACTTTCCTGATTACACTGATATCTGAGTTTTCTGAGTTGCTCGCCATTCCCTTCAGCTATCCAGTACATGACTATGTCACAGAGCTTGGTGGTGGTATACATCTTGGACACAAAACCATGAGCCTATTCTGGAAAGTGGCCAGAATTCAGAAAGAAAACAGGAACTTAGGAAGATATCAGGGGTTGCCCATCAATAATGCAAGCCACATCCATTCATAAATGGGAAGTATGAATCCGGGGAAGCTTTCTACTAGACAGGACACATCCATTGAAGCATTCTCTTTTCTAATGTCTACAACCCCTGACACAGTGGGATACACAGATCTAGAAACACTCGCCTTTTCAAACGACTTACTAGAATCAATTAACTCCAAACAAAACAAACTGCCTTTCTTACCTATTCTCAGAACATGAGACAAAACCACAAACACACACCCACACCCACAAATGCACCTCCTTCCCCCAAGTAGGTCTGTGACTATCCGCAGTGTCCTCTGACTGGTGGGCCATACTATGTTTCCATGAAATGGCCTGTTCTGTCTCAGATCTGTTCTCCTTGTCCAACTCTGTGAAGTTGACAGGAGCCAACGGTGAGCCACAACCTGGTTTCTCAGGAAAGGGCCCTCTTCAGAGCTTTACTGGCATTTGGCCATCCTCACATCAGTAGGTACCAAGAAAGACTGACTCTGTCCTTGGTAAATCCAAACAAGTGAGATCACTGGGACTGGGACTGGGACTGGCTCTGGGTGCCTGGCTTCCTGGACCACATGTTCATAGATTTCGAACACCAAGGAAGTGAGGTGAGGTCACTTCCTTCAGGAACTGAATGAGGTCACTGCCTTGGCAAACACATTGTCCTAATTGTTGCTTCCAAGGCCCCATGAGATGGAGGCTGCCCCTACTTCCTGTGACACTTTCACAAGTTAGAATGGTATATCATCCATAGGCACTCCAGAGCAGCTCTCCACACTGGCCTGTTTTGGTCCATCTTCTCTACATTAAGAAGAGAGAGGCAGATTCAGACACAACCCTTCATCCTGACCAGGTTGTTGGCCATGGAAGGTGACTCTTACTCTCTCAGGTCCTTCATAGCTGCCTACATCTTCTACAGGGATCATTTCTGCATGGACGTTTGAGGTTCTAAGCGGGTGGAAGATCCCCTAAATTCCTGTATTGTAAGACCAACTCTTTCCCTGCTCTTCTGTAAAGTTAGATTGAGGGAACAGTGTATGGTTAGGGTTAATAACATGTTCGATTTGGGTTAGGAATTGTTCTGCTGTATGAATAATGTTATTGGGAACCTGCGATATTTATAAGACTATAGAAGTGAAATATAAGTATGAAAACAGAAATGTTCTAAGGTTGTATGGTAATTCTAGGCTTAAAATAAAAACATGTTGGAGATTTATGTGTATCATTTGTGTTGTATAATTGGACTTGTTATCAAAAAGATATGTACAGTTACATGTTACTTTTTACACTTAGATAAAATTTAAAAGTATTTTTAAGTTAATGAGAGCCTAATCTCTGTGAAGGTTTTATTGTAAAACACAAAGGTAAAATGCCCATTCATTTCCATGTGAAAACTGTTTTCTTCAGGCTTCAGGAAGGAGTAGCCTGAGGAAAAGATGTTCCTGATATTCAGGGCAACATAACAATAGGTAATCAAAAGGCCCAAAGCAGGGTTTCTCCACTGAGACTTTACTGGTCACACTGATATCAGAGTTTTCTGAGATGCATTCCCTTCAGCTATCCAGTACATGGCCATGTCACAGAGCTTGGAAGTGGTACATATCTTGTACACAAAACCATGAGCCTATTTTGGAGAGTGGCCAGAATTCAGGAAGGATACAGGAACGTAAGAAAATAATAGGTGTTGCCCAATGATAAGGCAAGCCACAGTCCATTTATAAAATGGGCAGGATGAATGCTTGGAAGTTTTCTCTTTGACAGGACACACCCATTGAGGCATTCTCTTTTCTAATGTCTACATCCATGGACACAGTGGGATACACAGACATAGAAACACTCGCCTTGTCAAAGGACTAACTAGAAACAGTTCACTCCAAACCAAACAAACCCCCTTTCCTAACTATTCTCAGAACATGAGAAAAAACCACAAACCCACCCAAACACCCACGAAGTCACCTCCTTCCCCCAAGTAGGTCTGAAACTATCCAGAGTGTCCTCTGACTGGAGGGCAATACTATGTTCCCCAGAAATGGCCTGTCCTGTCTCAGATCTGGTCTCCTGGGTCAACTCTGTGAAGTTGTCAGGAGACAGCAGTGAGCCTCTAACTTCTTTCTCTGGAAGGGCCCCTCTTCAGAACTTTCCTGGCATTTGGCCATCCTCACATCACTAGGTACCACAAAAGACTGACTCTGTCCTTGGTAAATCCAAACAAGTGAGACCACTGTGACTGGAGCTTGGACTGGGTCTGGATGCCTGGCTTCCTGGAACCCAAATTCGGAGAGTTCCATCAACAAGGATGTGAGGTGAGGTCACTTCCTTCAGGAACTGAATGTGGTCACTGCATTTGCAACCACTTTGTCCTAACATTTGCTTCCTAGGGTCTCATAATATGGAGGATGCGCCTACTTCCTGTGACACTTTCACAAGTTCGAATGGTATAGAAACAATAGGCACCTGGGAACAGCTCTCCACACAGGCCTAGTTTGGTCAATCTTCCCTACATTAAGAAGAGAGAGGATGATTCAGACACATGCTTTTAACCTGACCGGGTTGTTTGCCATAGAAGATGACGTTTGCTCTCTCAGGCCTTTCATAGCTGCCTGCATCTTCTCCAGGGATCATATCTGCATGGACCTTTGAGGTTGTCAACAGGTGGAAGGTCCCCTACACCCCTGTATTGTAAGACCAACTCTGTCCCTGCTCTTCTGTAAAGTTGGATTGAGGGAAAAGTGTATAGTTAGGATTAATAACATGTTCGATTTGTGGTAGGAATCATTCTGTTGGATGAATAATGGTATTGGGAACATGCAATATTTATAAGAATATACACGTGAAATGTAATTATGAAAACTGAAATCTAGGTAAGATTTGAATACCAGAAAGGCATTGGGCCCATGATTGGGATACTTATCTTTGAATTATGTTATGCACAGATGTCTCAGATAAATCAATATACAATGGCATAGGACCTTGTACCTTGGATGATTGATTGTTGAAGAGTTCATCCAGTCAAAAAGGGATAGTCGGTAGGATTAGGTAGATAGTCGGTAGGTTTAGAAAAAAGAGTGAGTATAGTATTTGGACAAAAAGTTCTTTAGCAATAGGGTTTCGGATAAAGAGTGAATGTAAATGTCAGCACATGTGAAGAATCAGTCACTATGATGAACTGGGGAAAATATGTAGAAAAAGAGATATCAATAGAGACATTAGGAAATCAGACAAAATATAAAGTGAGTGATAGGATTAGACATTTTCAACATGGTTGAGGTTGAATATATAATCTTGGGAAGAAACAAATATGTACTCACCAATAGGATTGACAATTGAGAGAATTAGGCATCCAAGACATGGATGTTTTTAGTAATCCATGTTCACTTTCCATTTAGGCTTCGGGACAATCCTAAGTGTGACCTTTGCATTTTGTGTCCAGAATATTACTGTGATAAAATGTATATGTAGATCAGTTGACATGAGTCTTTCTTCCACCATTTCTGTGAGCAAAATTTTGAAGATATACAAATTATTATTGAGGGTACACAGAGGTGTACCCTGTGTCTATCAATATAGAGACAATGCATGAATAGACCATACTGTGAATAAATAATATAACTGGTTCCACTTTAAACAATGGATTGAATTGATATTTGAACGTATACAAGAAATCTTATATTGATATACAATCATTCATTCCCACCAGTTTTACATCTAATGGTAATATTAGGTTTACGGTTTATCATGATGGGTGTGTGAGTTTTGCTTCAAAAATGATAATGGAAATAAAAAATAATGTCTTTGGAAAAAAGTCTCATGAAAGGAGCAGTCAAGAAACGTGGAGGAATACATGTGTTCTGAAGCAGGAAGTGATTGAAAGTAAAACAAATGCGTATAAATTTGCTAAATTGTGAATGAAATATACATACTATGATGTGCATAAACTGGACAAATAGTAATGTACCAGTGTTGAATAAAAATGAACGTCAAAATACAATTATATCCTATAGGAATCTTCTTGCATTTATGTTAAACTGGGTCAGTTACTGTAGAAATATTAGAATTTTTTTTGGTGTTATAATACAATTTATTTTAGCACTAGCATGCCACAGAATGTCGAGGAAAGAGCAATGGATTTTTAGTTATCGCACTAGTAATCTATCATTAAATGACTATTTTGGGGAGTCTAGAAATTACATAAGGCTATGTAACATTTTTTTTATTTAGCATTCAAAAAACTTAGAATTTTGGTAATATTTCTACTTTTTTATTTTTTTTTATTTTTTCAGTTGTTGATCGACCTCATTTTATTTATTTATATGTGGTGCTGAGAATATAACCCACTGCCTCACACATGCTAGCCAAGCATGTTACCACTGAGCCAGACACCCAGACCCTCCACATTTATCTTATAATCAAACACTCCTCTCCCTCTTCTTTACTCACTTTCTTCCTCATTTTCCCCCATCTCTCTCTTCCTTTTTCATTTTCCCTCCATAGGAGATTTTCTCTCATGTCATTACAAACAGTAATATGCTATGAAATTTACATTTAAGAATTTTTTTATACTCATTCTTTTTTCTTGAGAAAATTTAATAATTATAATAACCTATAGATATATTACAATACATTTATTATACATATGTATCTATATTCATGCATATGTATTACATATGATATATATACATATATATTTAAAAGTACTTTGATTAGCCTGTTAGAAATAATATAGACCAAGTCTTTCTTAATTTTCAAGTCTTCTAGAATTAAGAGCTTACAGTGAAAATCAAATAAACATATTTAAGTAAACAGGTATCATTCTTATTTATCAATACTTATCATTTAAGTTTTTATATTACATTAAGCTGTGATATGGCATATTAACTCTTATGAATTAGTGAAATTTTATTTGAACAACCTTTTATTTAAGGACCATATGCACTGACATTTTAAATGGCTTTCTTGTGATTTTAATTTTTATCAATTGCATATTTATTGCCAAATACTTATTTTATTAATTTTCATATTCATGATTGATATAAAGTCAATTGTTTAATTCTTCTTGTAAGTAGTTACTTATTACAGTAATAATTCTACATCTTTATAAGAAAAATGGTACAAAGATATTTTCATGCAAAATTAAGAATAATTGCATGCTCTAAATGTTTCATTGTTGATACATATAATAAAGAGCTTTTGATGAGTCTCTTCCCCAGTAAAACATAAAATGCAAAGATATAGTTGGGTATGTATGTCCAAATAAAGATAAAGAAAAATACACATTATCAGCTACAAACTATCAAATAAAAGATGAAAAGAACAATCCAACACATTGTACGAACTTGTCAGATGAGGTAGCCTAAGACTAGACCTGGTCCATGACAAAATATTCACGAAAAAAAATGAAATATGAAAAATATAGGAAATGATATGAATTTTTCATGAAGGTAGGTGGATTATCCTTTAATCTCAATATATGTTCATTTTCAAAAGCCAGTTTTCTGGTAAAATAAATTTGTGATATTTACAACTACACAAAACAAACTTTCTGCTTATCAAAATGAATGCATCTCAACTTCTTTTTAGCTGATTTCTTCCCACTCAATTTTAAACCTTTGTTTATTTATTTTTATTGGTTTTTCAAAACATTACAAAGCTCATGATATATCATCTTTCATACATTTGACTGAAATGGGTTATGAACTCCCAATTTTCCCCAAATACGAATTGCAGAATCACATCAGTTACACATTCACATTTTTACATAATGTCACATTAGTGACTGTTGTCCTCTGCTACCTTTATTATCCCCTACTATCCCCCCTCCCCTTTCATCCTATCTTCCCTCTCTTCCTCATCTGCTTTTTCACTTCTCTCTCTTGTTCCCGCCTTTCCCCTCACAACGTCTTATATGTAATTTTGTGTAACAATGAGGGTCTCCTACCATTTCCATATGCTTTCCCTTCTCTCTCCCTTTCTCTCTCCCACTTGTCTTTGTTTAATATTAATCTTTTCCTCATGCTCTTCCTCCCTGTTCTATTCTTAGTTACCCTATTTTTATCAAAGCAGACATGTGGCATTTGTTTTTTTAAGGATTGGCTAGCTTCTCTTAGCATAATCTGCTCTAATGCCATCCATTTCCCTGCAAATTCTATGATTTTGTCATTTTTTAGTGCTGCATCCATCGTGTATAGATGCCACATTTTTTTTATCCATTCATCTATTGAATTGCATCTAGGTTGGTTACACAGTCTAGGTATTGTGAATTGTGCCACTATGATCATTGATGTGGCAGTATCCCTTTAGTACACTCTTTTAAGATCCTCAGGGAATAGTCCGAGAAGGGCGATAGCTGGTTAAAATGGTGGATCCATTCCTAGCTTTCCCAGGAATCCCCATACTGCTTTCCAAGTTGGCCTCACCAATTTGCAGTCCCACCAGCGGTGTACAAGTGTCCCCTTTTCCCCACATCCTCGTAAACACTTGTTGTTGTTTGACTTCATAATGGCTGCCAATCATACTGGAGTGAGATGGTATCTTAGGGTGGGTTTGATTTGCATTTCTCTGACTGCTAGATATGGTGAGCATTTTTTCATGTACTTGTTGATTGATTGTATGTCCTCCTTGGTGAAGTGTCTTTTCAGGTCCTTGGCCCATTTGTTGATTAGGTTATTTGTTATCTTATTGATAATTTTTTTGAATTCCTTGTATATTCTGGATATTAGGGCTCTATCTGAAGTGTGAGGGGTAAAAATTTGTTCCCAGGATGTAGGCTCTCTATTTACTTCCCTTTTTGTTTCTCTTGCAGAGAAAAAAAACTTTTTAGTATAAGTAAGTCTCATTTTTTTATTCTTGTTAAGAACTCTTGGGCTATGAGCGTCCTATTAAGAAATTTGGAGCCCGACCCCACAGTATGTAGATCGTAGCCAACTTTTTCTTCTATGAAACGCAGTGTCTCTGATTTTATATCTAGATCCTTGATCCATTTTGTGTTAAATTTTGTGCATGGCGAGAGAACGGGATTCAGTTTCATTTTGTTGCATATGGATTTCCAATTTTCCCAGCACCATTTGTTGAAGATGCTATCCTTCCTCCACTGCATGCTTTTAGCCCCTTTATCAAATATAAGAAAGTTGTAATTTTGTGGATTGGTTTCTGTGTCCTCTCTTTTGTACCACTGGTCCACCTGCATTTTTCGGTACCAGTTCCATGCTGTTTTTGTTACTATTGCTTTGTAGTACAGTTTGAACTCTGGTATCGCTATACCTCCAGATTCACACTTCCTGCTTACAGTTGCTTTTGCTATTCTGGGTGTTTTATTTTTCGATATGAATTTCATGATTGATTTATCTATTTCTACAAGAAATGCCGTTGGAATTTTGATTGGCATTGCATTAAACCTGTAGAGAACTTTGCATAATATTGCCATTTTTATGATGTTAGTTCTGCCTATTCATGAACAGGGCACATGTTTCCATCTTCTGACATATTCTTCTATTTCTCTCTTTAGATTTCTGTAGTTTTCATTATATAAATCTTTCACCTCTTTTGTTAGGTTGATTCCCAAGTATCTTATTTTATTTGAGGATGTTGTGAATAGAGTGGTTTTCCTCATTTCCATTTCAGAAGTTTTTTTTCTGTTATACAGGAATGCATTTGATTTATGTTTGTTAATTATATATCCTGCCACTTTTCTGAATTCATTTATTAACTTTAGCCATTTCTTTGTAGACATTTTTGTGTCTGTTAAATATATTATCATGTCATCTGCAAATAGTGATACTTTAAATTCTTCTTTTCCTATTTTTATGCCTTTAATTTCTTTTGTCTGTTTAATTGCTCTGGCTAGTATTTCAAGAACTAAATTGAATAGAAGTGGTGATAGAGGGCATCCCTGTCTTGTTCCAGATTTTAGAAGGAATGCCTTCAGTTTTTTCTCCATTTAGGATGATGCTAGCCTGAGGTTTAGCATATATAGCTTTTACAATGTTGAGGTAAGTTCCTGTTATCCCTAGTTTTTATAGAGTTTTGAACATAAATGGATGCAGAACTTTGTCAAATGCTTTTCTGCATCTATCGAGATGATCATATAGTTCTTGTCTTTAAGTCTATTGATGTGGTGAATGGCATTTATTGATTTTCGTATATTGAACCATCCTTGCATCACAGGGATGAATCCTCCTTGATGATGGTGCACAATTATTTTGATATGCTTTTGTACTCGATTTGTCAGAATTTTATTGAGAATTTTTGCATCCAAGTTCATTAGAGAAATTGGTCTATAGTATTCTTTCTTTGAAGTGTCTTTGTCTGGTTTCGGGATCAGGGTGATGTTGGCCTCATAGAATGAATTTGGAAGAGCTCCTTCTTTTCTATTTCTTGAAAAAGCTTGAAAAATATTGATTTTAATTCTTCTTTGAAGGTTTTGTAGAAATCCGCTATATTCCCATCTGGTCCAGTGCTTTTTTTGGGTTGGCAGTCTTTTGATTGCTTCTTCTATGTCTTCCTTTGTTATTGGCCTGTTTAAATTGTTTGTGTCTTCCTGACTCAATCTGGGCAGATCGTATGACTTAAGAAATTTATCAATATCTTCACAATATTCTATTTTATTGGAATATAGTGTTTCAAAATACTTTCTAATTATCTTCTATATTTCTGTAGTGTCTGTTGTGATATTGCCTTTTTTATCCCACATGTTAGTAATTTGAATTCTCTTTCTTCTTCTCTTCCTTAGCGTGGCTAAGGGCCTGTTGATCTTATTTATTTTTTCAAAGAACCAACTTTTAGTTTTATCAATTTTTTCAACTTTTTTTTTGTTTCAATTTCGTTGATTTCTGCTCTAAATTTAATTATTTCTTGTCTTCTACTACATTTGCTGTTGTTTTCCTCTTCCTTTTCCAGGTTTTTGTGGTGTAGTTTAAGTTCATTTATTTGTTGTTTTTTTTTTTCTTTTTTTGAGGAAAGAACTCCAAGAAATGAATTTCCCTCTTAAAACTGCTTTCATTGTGTCCCATAGATTCCGGTATGTTGTGTCTGTATTGTCATTTGTCTCTAAGAATTTTTTATCTCCTTCTTTATGTCTTCTGTAACCCATTGGTCATTCAGTAGCATGTTGTTCATTTTCCATGTGATGTAGGATTTTTCCTTCCTTCTTTTCTCATTCATATCCAGTTTCATTCCATTATGATCAGATATGGTGCACGGTATAATCTCCATGCCTTTATATTTACTAAGAATTGCCCTATGGCATAATATATGGTGTATCTTTGAGTAGGATCCATGTGCTGCTGAGAAGAACATGTATCCACTTGATGATGGTTGATATATTCTATATATGTCGGTTAAGTCTAGGTTATTGATTGTGCTGTTGAGTTCTATAGTTTCTTTATTCAGTTTTTGTCTAGAGGATCTCTCTAATGCCGAGAGTGGTGTGTTGAAGTCACCCATAATTATTGTGTTGTAGTCTATTTGACTCTTGAACTTGAGGAGAGTTTGTTTTATGAACGTTGCACCTCCATTGCTTGGTGCATACAAATTGATAATTGTTTTTTTCTTGTTGGTGGATGATTCCTTTTAACAGAATATAGTGTCATTCTTTATCCCTTTTGATTAACTTAGGTTTGAAGTTGATATTATTCCATATGAGTATGGCAAATCCTTCTTGCTTCCAAGGGCCATGTGAGTGTTATGATTTTTCCCAACCTTTTACCTTCAGCCTGTGTATGTCTTTTCCTATCATATGAGTCTCCTGAAGGCAGAATATTGTTGGATTTGTTTTTTTGATCCAGGTTACTAGCACATGTCTCTTGATTAGTGAATTTAGGCCATTAACATTTGAGGTTACAATTGAAATATGATTTGTACTTCCAGTCATGTTTATTTATTTATTATATTTATTTTGGAAAGTTTTTACTTTTTTGGTTACTTTCCTCCCGCTTTACTGAGATACTTCCCACTGTTAGTTTTGGGCACTATTTTTTAACTCTTCTTCGTGTAGTATTTTGCACAAAATGCTTTGCAGTGCTGGTTTTCTGGCTGAGAATTGTTTTAGCTTTTGTTTATCGTGAAAGACTTTAATTTCATTGTCAAATCTGAAGCTTAACTTTTCTTTATATGGTATTCATGGTTGGAATTCTTTTTTTTTTTCAGCATTTGAATTACATTGTTCCAGGATCTTCTCACTTTCAAAGAATGTGATGAAAAATCAGTTGTTAACCTAATTGGTTTACCCCTGAATGTAATCTGCCTCCTTTCTCTTATAGCTTTTAATATTCTCTCCTTGTTCTGTATGTTGGCTATCTTCATAATTATATGTCTTGGAGTTGGTCTATTTTGGTTTTGAATGTTTGGGGTCCTGTAGGCTTCCAGGAATTGGCAATCGAATCCATCATTCAGCTCTGGGAAGTTTTATAGAATTATTTCATTTAATATGTTGTCCATTCCTTTGGTTTGAATCTCTATGCCTTCTTCTATCCTGATGACTCTTAAATTTGTTTTTTGTTTTTTTATGACATCCCATATCTTTTGAATAAATTCCTGGTGGGATTTAAGCATCTTTTCTGTGTTTACTCAATTCTTTTCAAGTTGATAAACTTTGTCTTCATTATCTGATGTTCTGACTTCTACTTGATCTAGTCTATTTGTAATATTCTCGTTTGAGTTTTTAATTTGGTTTATATTTTCCTGCATTTCTAGGATTACTGTTTAATATTTTTTTTAAGATCTCTATCTCCTGGTAATGCTCATTCTTTGCCATTTGAATTTGTTTGTTTAATTCATTTTCAAAATATACTTTTATTGCTTGGACTTGCTGCCTCATGTCTTCTCTAATATTCCTTTCCATCTGAGTTCGGTATGCCTTGAGTTCTTTCCCTATCCCTGTTTCTGATGCTTCAAGGTCCTCCTGTAGATTTAAGTTGTCCTGCATTGTTTGTACTCCTTTTTTGCCCTTGTTTTTTTATGATGTTCACGTTACTTTCCAGCTCTATTTGATTGCTGTGTTTCTGCTTTATTCTTTAGATTTGTTTTGGTGTTGTATATCTCTGTTGTCTCTCCTTTGTGTTGGTAAACTATGCCTGCTAAAGTGGATTCCGCTTGGAAGTAATTCCGAAGGCCGAGCTCCAGTGATGTCACCTCTCTGCTTTGGCTGGCCCCAGGCTCCTTGCCGAGGTGTCCGAATTGGGGGGTGGGACTTGACCGTCTGGTTTGTTTCAGCTCTGGGTCACTGGCAGGCGGGCGGTCTCCAGCCGCCCAATTGCGCGGTTGGTCGCCAGCGGGCAGGCGGTCTCCAGCCGCCCAGTCATGCGGGCAGCAGGTGGGCTGTCGCCGTTGGGTTGGCAATCTCTAGCCACGCAGTCTCACGCTCGGTTGCCGGCGGGCGGGCATTCCTCAGCCCCCCAGTCACTCAGGCAGTGGGTGGAATGTCACGTGCAGGCCTGCGGTCTCCAGCCGCCCAGTCACAAGGGCCTGCCTTCTAGTCCTTTGGTTTCTCCTGCTTGTCCTGGTTTCTTTTTCTAGACCTGATTTCCCCTGAGTGATGCCTCTCGGCAGTTCAAACTGTACTCTGTGCCTGCCGTTTGTTGGGTGTGGAGGGTGTCTTTTGGGAACCCAGACACTCTATTGTTTTGATTTTTTCCGCTTGCCCCTCCCCCAGCACTGGCTATACACGTTTCGTTATGTCCACTGATGGTAGGGGGAGTCGAAATTCAGGTGTCTCTAGTTTTTCTTGCGTCTTTATGCAGGCTTGCTCTGATTAACCCTCCCCCGGAAAGCCTAGGAGACATTTTATGCGAATTCCCCGCTGTATGAGAGATGAGCTGAGTAACACACATCTGTTTTATTGTTGCAGTCTATTGGAGAGGGGCGGTGGTTACTTCAGATCTCAAAGATGGTGGCCGCTGGTTTCCTTGGTGGAGTTTCTTTTGTGGGGGATAGAACTATACCACTTTCTTCCCTGTCTGAATTCCCAAACTCAGCCCGGGGATCAGTGGGAGCTCAGCCGGCAGGATTCCACAGAATCCGCAGCAACATTTCTCCCTGCTTCAGGTCACTTCTCGGTGGTGCCCCGCCATCTGAAACAGCAGGCCTGGCTGCATGATTCAATCAGCCCGGATCTCTGATTGCACAGTTGGCTATTGGGAACCCCGGCACTCTATTGTTTTGATTTTTTTTTTTCCGCTTGCCCCTCTCTCAGCGCTGGCTAGACAGGTTTTTTTCACCACTGATGGGAGGGGGAGTTGAAAGTCAGGTGCCTCTAGTTTTCCCCTATCTTTATGCAGGCTCCCTCTGATAATCTCTCCCCCAGAAAGCCTAGGAGAGATTTGATGCAAATTCCCCGAAGTATGGGAGATGAGCTGAGTAACAGTAACAGAATAACAACATTTTATTGTTGCAATCTGTAGGGGAGTGGCTGTCGTTACTTCAGCTCACCAAGATGGTGGCCGTTGGTTTCCTTCGTGGAGTTTCTATTGTGGGGGTTAGAACTGTACCACTTCCTTCCCCATCTGAAACCCTGAACTCAGCCCAGGGCTCAGTGGGGACTCTACTGGCAGAATTCCACAGAATCTGCATCAACGTTTCTCCGTGATTATTGATCGCATCTCGGTGGTGCCCTGCTGTCTGTAGCCACTGGACGGGTAGCGCGGATCAGTCAGACAGGATCTCCGGTCGCAGAGTTGGCTCATGTTTGAGACTCATTTACCGGACCTCAGTGCTAGAAATCCTTCTTCTAGGTTTCAGTGCACCCCCATTTTGCTGTAAGTTCCTAACAAGATAGTTTTTTGTCGTTCTTAGTCGTTAGTCACCTGCGCAGTGGCGCGGTACACTGGGTATGATGCTCTCTCTTCGCGGCCATCTTGCAATGTCAAAATATTATGATTTGTATGCACCATTCACTGAAGTTAGTTTTCAGTATTAGGAAACAAATATGTATTTCAGGTGGATGAATATTTCTGAGAATAATCTTGTGAAAAGTTCATTATAAATCCTCATACATGAATATGAATAATTTTAGGAAGTGTATAATAAGACACATATATTTCATATTTTGAAAAATCGGGAGAGTATATATATATATATATATATATATATATATATATATATATATATATATATATACACACACACACAAACACACACACCGAGACATTAAAAAGTAGCAATATATATGCCAATCGAAATTCATCATTAAATATATAACATCCACTTATCCAAAAATATACATTTTACTGAAAATGGATTTATGCATAATGTTGGTCAACTAGGAAGCTCACCCATAGGTTGAATTTTCTGTTCCAACAGAGGTTAGGAGGAGTGATCACTTCTCACAATTTTTATCTGCCATGTCAGCCACCTCAGAAGAATGTACATGTGATACCAGGTAGGATTCTATTTGTGCATATAAAAATACATGTGCCTAATAGGCTACAGAAAAAGGGAGAGAGGAATTCACATATTTGTTAATTTTAAAAACACATGGAGAACTATGTCAATAAACATTAACTATATTTATAACTCCTACACAATATAATGCAAAAGGGATGTCCAACTACATACCATGCCTTCTCTGAATTGCTGGTATTTGTATTCATTTTGGGTTACTATTCTCCATCATATAAGAATTAGTAGTCAGAGTCTAGTAGGGTATGGGTTAGTGTCAGAGATTCAGTATTTCAAATGGAAAATAGGAAAGTAAACCCAATGTGTTTGCAAATGTGTGCTACACAAAAATCTTCCCACTCACATTAAAAACAATCCCTTGATATTACCCTCACTGGAAGAAATACACAATTAGAGGATAAGAGTTAGAAAATCTGTGAATACATACCCGGAATGGAATATGCTGAGGAGTTCACAACCTTGGAGGTGGTAGATGAGTTTCCAAAAGTAAAAGACAAGGTAAACACTCCACAACATGGAGCTCTCCAGGCCTAAAGATTTCTTGAGATACTGCCTCTGAGTTGGGACCCTTAAAATGTATGTTGTTGTCGGTAGCTTTAGCATCCTATGTAGTGAGACCATCAAAACTGGGTCAACATCTATGTGACCTGGAGGACATGGTATCTTATTTTCCAATTAAAATGAGGCAGCAGTGCTGAATTCTCACTTTGTGGGTAAACTGTGACAACTGGGGGATAAGTGTCTCTCCGTGTGAACTGTGAAGCCATTTGGTCATACTCTACTTTTCGTGGTGATTCTTGCTGCTGCACTGGGAGTTTGGTATTGGCTTAATGAAATACAAGGAGTTCAACTGGGACACAGTGCTGGAGGGAGTTCTGTCACGTGTGGTGGGACAGGGTCTCCAGGAGAATGCACCAACCAGGCTTATGTCCAACATAGCTTGCCCCCTTGACCATATCAACCTGATTCTGAACATTGCCAGAAACCTATCCATATAACAAGATGCCTTTACATATAAGGGTCTGCTGGCTGCATCATGTCAGTCACAAGCCATTTGAAAGCCAATGGCCAATCCACATGAAACCACCAGAGATGGTTTATCTCACACCTACCCACCTTTGCTGTAGGCCCACTACTCAGCAGGTTCCAACTTACTGGTATCTCTGTTCTACACCATTTTTGTGAAACCCAGTCAATCAAGGCACTTTCTCGTACACTCATGATCAGCAACAGGATCTCCAATGGTTTTCCAGTGCCACCTGGTAATGGGAATTTCAAAAATTTCATGGTATTTATCGAGCCCATTTTTTAAGATTGAAGTTGGAGGCACTGAGGGTTTCATTTAATTCAGTAACCATTAAATGGTGAGGAAGCCCATTTCAATGAAAGCTCTGGAAGACTCTCACAGGCAAGGCTTCCCAAAGAGTTGCCAAATGGTCACATAAAGCCAGGCATATTGAGGTCTACAATGTAAAATCCTTGCGTGTTTTGACTCTCAACTATGGGTGCTAATTCTTTCAGAAAAAAATTATGTGATAACCTGGCTGAGATTCCCTGTGCTCTGTGGAAAGCCTTCCTGGGCACAGATCTCAGTTTCCAAGGGTGACTCTCATGAATGGCCTCCTAAAATCCCAACAAAACTCATGGCAATACCTCTCTGAGATCAGTTCCAGAACTCAGTCTCTAAGGGGAATCACACTAGAATTCAAGACCAGGTGGAGCCAGTCATATTTTTCAACAACCACACTAATAACCACAATTAAAACCAGAACACTTCCACATGGCCGTCATCTTCTTCCATATAGATACTCATTTTAACCTCTGGCTGGAGGTTTCCATGAGGGGCACAGCCCAAGACAGTGTCCAAAATAAGCTCCCTTGCCCCTCATTTGCTTAACGTTGGGGTGGCCTGAACACCTTCCTGTGAACCATGACTTATCAAATAGGCCTGCCGTTAATACTGCTCTGCTTCTCCAATTTGAGGACTACTGACTGTGGGGTTTAGATTCTTCATGTGAATTGGAATCATTGGAATCACCTATGGGCTAGCCTCTGAAGGGCTTTGAAGAACTCATTTGACCCAAAGGCACCCTATTCTCACTTGATAGAGGTCAGGAACCTTACAGAGGTAGGGAGAGACTTCATCCACAAAAACTGCTCTTTTGGCCATTTTGGTTTTGGATGAACACGTGGGATGTATAAGGTGCTGAGTATCTAACCACAGCCTCACACAGGGCCAAGAGGCTGTTTCAGAAACATCCATTTCCAAAGCAATTAAGCAAAGAGCCACAGGTGATGCCCATTAATTTCCATTTGAAAACAGTTTTCTTCAGGCTTCACAAATTAGTGTCCTGAGGTAAAGACCTTCCTGAAATTCAGGGCAACAGAACAATAGGTAACCAAAAGGCCCAAAGAAGGGTTTCTCCACTGAGACTTTCCTGGTCCCACTGATATCTGAGTTTTCTTAGATTCTCGCCATTCCCTTCAGCTATCCAGTACATCACCATTTCACAGAGGTTGGAGGTGGTACTTATCTTGGACACAAAACCATGAGGCTATTCTGGAGAGTTTCCAGAATTCAGGAAGAAAACAGAAACTACTGAGAGCAGATCTTGCCCTTCAATAAGACAAGCTGCAGTCCATTTGTAAATTGGGCAGGATGAATGCTTGGAAGCTTTCTACTAGACAGGACACATCCATTGATGCATTCTCATTTCTAATGTCTACAATCACGGACAGAGTGGGATACACAGACATAGAAGCACTCGCCTTGTCAAACGACTTACTGGAAACAGTCCACACCAATCCAAACAAAGAGCCTTTCCTACCTATTCTCAGAACATGAGACAAAACCACAAACCCACACACACACACTCAAAGGCACCTCCTTTGCTCAAGTAAGTCTGTGACTATCCATAGTGTCCTCAGAATGGTGGGCCATTGTATGTTCCCCCAAAATGGCCTGTCCTGTATCAGATCTGGTCTCCTTGGCCAACACTTTGAAGTTGTTAGGAGCCATGGGTGAGCCACTACCTGCTTTCCCAGGAAAAGCTCCTCTTCAGAGCTTTCCTGTCATTTGGCCATCGTCACATCAAATAGGTACTAAGAAAGACTGACTCTGTTCTTGGTAAATCAAAACAAGTGAGACCACTGGGACTGGGACTGTGACTGGCTCTTGGTGCCTGTCTTCCAGGATCAAACGTCCAGAGAGTTCCATCACCAAGGCAGTGAGGTGAGGTCATTTCCTTCAGGAACTGAAAGAGGTCACTGACTTGGCAACCACTTTGTCCTAACAGTTACTTCTAAGGGTCCCATGAGATGGAGGCTGTCCCTACTTCCTGTCACACTTTCACAGTTAGAATGGTATACCAACCATAGGTACCTGAGAACAGCTCTCCACACAGGCCTGGTTTGGTCCATCTTCTCTACATTAAGAAGGTAGAGACTGATTCAGACACATCCCTTCATCCTGACCAGATAGTTTGCCATGGAAGATGTCTTTTGCTCTCTCAGGTCCTTCATAGCTTCCTTCATCATCTCAGGGGATCATTTCTGCATATACCTCTGATGTTCTCAGCAGGTGGAAGATCCCCTACATTCCTGTATTGTAAGACCAACTCTGTCCCTCCTCTTCTGTAAAGTTAGATTGAGGGAAAAGTGTATGTTTAGGGTTAATAACATGTTTGATTTGCGTTAGGAATCTTTCTGCCGGATGAATAATGGTATTGGGAGCCTGTGATATTTACAAAAATATATAGGTAAAATATAAGTATAAAAACAGAAATCTAGGTAAGATTGGAAGCCAGAAGGGAACTGGGCCCTTGAGTGTGATACTTAGGTTTGAATTATGTTCTGCACATGTGTCTCAGATAAATTGATATACAATGGCATAGGACCTTATACCTTGGATAATTGATTGTCGAAGAGAACATCGAGTCAAAAAACTATAGTCAGTAGCATTAGGAAGATAGTCAGTAGGTTTAGAAAGAAGAGTGAGTATAGGATTTGGACCAAAAGTTCTTTAGCAATAGGGTTTCGGGTAGAGAGTGAATGTAAATGTCAGCATATGTGAAGTGTCAGTCACAATGATGAACTGGGGGAAATATGTATGAAAGCAGGTATCAATAAAGATATTACCAAATCAGGCAAAGTATGAAGTGAGTGATAGGATTAGACATTTTCAACATGGTTGAGGTTGAATATATAATCTTAGGAAGAAACAAATATGTAGTCACCAATTTGATTTACATTTGAGAGCATTAGGCAACCTGGACATGGTTCTTTTTAGTAATCCACGCTCCCTTGGCATTTAGGCTTTGATACAATCATGAGTGTGACCTTCGTTTTTTGTGTCCAGAATATTCCTGTGATAAAATCTATATATAGATAAGGTGACATGAGTATTTCTTCCACCATTTCTGGGAGCAATATTTTGAAGACGTATAAATTAGTATTGAAGGGACAAAGAAGAGTACACTGTATCTATTAATATAGAGATAATGCATTAATAGACAATACTGTGAATAAAAAGCATAACTGGTTCCAACTTTAAATAATGGATTGAATTGAATCATGAACATATAGAGGAAATCTTATATTGATATACAATTATTCATTCCAACCAGTTATACATCTAATGTTAATATTAATGTTATGGTTCATCATGAAGAGTGTGTGAGTTTAGCTTCAAAATTGATTATGGAAATTGAAAATAATGTATTTGGAAAGAAGTCTCATGAAAAGACCAGTCAAGTAACATGGAGGAATACATGTGTTCTGAAGCAAGAAGTGTTTGAAAGTGAAACAAATTCCTATATATTTTAAACTTGTGGAAGAAATACATATCCTATGATGTGCAAAAACTGAAGAAATAGTAATGTACCAGTGTTGGATTAAAATGAAGGTCAATATAGACATCATGTCCCATAGGAATCTACTGGCATTGATGTTAAACTGGGTCAGTTACTGTAGAAATATTAGGATTTGTAAACACCATTGATTGAAATTAGTTTTCAGTACTGGGAAATAAATATGTATTTCAGGTGGATGAATATTTCTGAGAATTATCTTCTGAAAAGTTGATTATAAATTTATATACATGAACATGAATGAATTTACAGAGTGTGTATAAGTCACATACATTTCATATTTTGAGAAATCTGGAGTGTATATATATATATTTTTTTTAAATAAACACAAATATACATTAAAAAGTAACAATATATATGCTAATCGTAATTCATCATGTAATATACATCATTCAAAGATGCAAAATATTTATTATACTGAACATGGATTTATGTATAATATTGTTCTACTGGGAAGCTTACACATAGTTTGAATTTTCAGTTCCCACAGCGTTTAGGAGGACTGATCTCTTCTCACAATTTGTATCTGCCAATTCAGCCAACTCATGAAAATGTACGTGTGATACCAGGTAGGATTCTGTATGTGCATATAAAAATACATGTACTGAGTAGGCTACAGAGAAAGGGAGACAGAAATTCACATATTTGTGAACTTTATAAACACATGGAGGACTATTTCAATTAAAAATTGAGTAGATTTATAACACCTACCCTTAATCATGCAAAAGGGAAGTCCAACTGTACAGCATGCCTCCTCTGAACTGCCTGTATTTTTATTCTATTTGGGTATTATTCTTCATCATATTAGGATTAGTAGTCAGAGTATAGTAGGGTATGAGTTACTGTCAGGGATTCAGTATTTCGAATGGAAAATTGGAAATGGATCAATGTGTATGCAAATTAGTGTTACACAAAAACTTTCCCACTCACATTTAGAACAATAACTTGACATTACCTTCACCCCAAGTAAGACACAATTAGAGAAAAAGAGTTAGAAAATCTTTGAATTCATACCTGAAATGAAAACTGCTCCGGATTTCACAACCTTGGAGATGGTAGTGGAGTTTCCAAAAGTAAGGGACAATGTAAAAACTCCACAAACATGAAGATTTGCCAGCCTAAAGACGTCTGGAGAAACTGCCTCTAAGATGGACAGTTGAAATATATGTAGTTTTCAGGAACTTTAGCTTTTTTTCTAGTAAGACCATCAAACGTCTTTATGCATCTCTGTGACCTGGAGGACATGGTTTATAATTTTCCAATGAACATGAAGCAGTAGTGCTGAATTCTCTCTTTGTAGGTGAACTATGGCCACTGGGGGCTATGTGTCTCCCCATGTGGACTGTGAAGCCATTTCATCATCCTCCACTTTTTATAGTGTCTCCTGCTGCACTGAGAGTTTTGTATTTGCTTCATGAAATACAAGGAGTTAAACTTGACCACAGTCCTGGAGGGAGTTCTGTCACATATGGTGGGTCAGGGACTGCAGGAGAATGCACCAACAGGACTTGTATACCACATAGGTTGCCTCCGTGACCATAGCAACCTGATTCTGAACATTGCCCTTAAACCTCTCCATATAACATGATGCGTTTACATACAATGTTCTGCTGGCTGCACCATGTCAGTCACAAGCCATTTGGAAGACAATGGCAGATCCACATGACCCCACCACAGATGTTTTATCACACACTTAATCACCTCTGCTCTAGGCCCACTATTCTGCAGGCTCCAAATTACTGGCATCTCTGTTCTACAACATATTCATGAAAGCCTGTTAATCAAGGCACTGTCTGGTACACTCATGATCAGCAACAGGACATCCAAAGGTTCTTCAGTGCCACCTGGTCATTGGAATTTTAAAAATTTCATGGTATTTATCTAGCCAATTTTCAAGGATGAAGTTGGAGGCACTGTTTATTTCAATTCATTCAGGAATCATTCAATGTTGAGGAAGATCATTTCAATGAAAGCTCTGGAGAACTCTCACAGGCAAGGCTTCCCAAAGAGTGGCCAAAAGGTCACATGAAGCCACGCCCATTGAGGTCTAAAATTGAGGTCCATGTGTTTTTTGACTATCAAATATGGCTGCCAAGTCTTTCAGAATTAAATCATGTGATATCCTGTCTGAGATTCCCAGTGCTCTGTGGAAAGCCACCGTGGGCATAGATCTCAGTTTCCAAGGGCGACTCTCATGCGTGGCCTCTTAAAATCCCCACACAATTTATGGCAATTCTTCTTTGATATGTGTTCCAGAACTCAGGCTCTAAGGGGAATGACACCAGAGTTCAAGCCCAGGTGGATCCAGTCATCTCTTCCAACTGCCACAAGAATGACCACATTTAAAACCAAAAGACACCCACATGGCCCTCATCTTCTTAAATATAGACATTCATCATAACCTCTGGCTGGAGGTTACCATGCAGGATGCATCCCAAGAGAGTGTCCAAAATAATGTCGCTTGCCCCTCATTTGCCTAAAGTGAGGGTGACATGGACACCCTTCCTGTGAACCAGGAGTGATCAAATAGGCCTGCCATTAATACTGCTCTCCTTCTCCAATTTGAGGCCTACTGACTCTCAGGTATAGATTCTTTATGTGATATGGAATCTTGAGAAAACACAAGCACCTCTGCAGGGATTTGAAGAACTCATTTGACCTAAAGGACTCCTATTCACACTTGATGGAGGTAAAGAACCTAACAGAGGAAGGCAAGAGACTCATCCACAATGAGTGATTTTTTGCCATTTTGGTTTTGATTGCACAAATGGAATCTATCTTTAGATCTACCATGTGCTGAGAATCTAAGCCACAACCTCACACAGGCCCAAAAGGCTGATTCGGACACGTCCCTATTCAAAGCAATTAAGCAAAGAGCCACATGTTATGCCCCTTTATTTCCATTTGAGAACAGTTTTCTTCAGGCTTCACAAAGGGGTGGCCTGAGGCAAAGACCTTCTTGACATTCAGGGCAACATAACCATAAGTATGCAAATGAACCAAAGCAGGGTTTCTCCACTGAGAGTTTACTGGTCACACAGATATTTGAGTTTCCTAGATGTTCCCATTCCCTACAGCTATCAAGCACATGGCCATGTCACAGAGCTTGGAGGTGGTACATATCTTGGACTCAAAACCATGGGCCTATTCTTGAGGTTTGCCGGAATTCAGGAAGAAAACAGGAACTTAGAAAGTTAGTAGGTGTTTCCCATGCATAAGGCGAGCCACAGTCCATTCCTAAATCGGGCAGGAAGAATGCTGGGAAGCATTCTACTAGACAGGACACATCCTTGATGCATTCTCTTTTCTAATGTCTACAACCACGGACAGAGTGGGAAACACAGACATAGAAGCACTCGCCTTGTCTAACGACTTACTAGAAACAGTCCACTCCAATCCAAACAAACTGCCTTTCCTACCTATTCTCAGAACATGAGACAAAACCACAAACTCACACCCACACCGACAAAGGCACCTCCTTAACTCAAGTAGGTCTGTGAATATCCAGAGTGTCCTCTGACTGGTGGACCATACTATGTTCCCCTGAAATGGCCTGACCTGTGTCAGATCTGGTCTCCTTGGCTAACTCTGTGAAGGTGTCAGGAGCCAGAGGTGAGCCACTACCTGCTTTCTCAGAAACGGCTCCTCTTTAAAGCTTTCCTGGCATTTGGCCATCCTCACATCAGTAGTTACCAAGAAAGACTGACTCTGTCTTTGGTAAATCCAAACAAGTGTGACCACTGGGACTGGGACTGGGACTGGCTATGGGTGACTGGCTTCATGAATCCCAAGTTCAGAGATTTTAATCACCAAGGAAGTGAGGTGAGGTCACTTCCTTCAGGAACTGAATGAGGTTACTGCCTTGGCAACCACTTTGTCCTACCAGTGGCTTCCAAGTGTCACATGAGAAGGAGGCTGCCCCTACTTCCTGTTACACTTTCACAAGATAGAACGGTATATCAATCATAGGCGCCCTGGGACAGCTACCCACACAGGCTGGGTTTGGTCCATTTTCTCTACATTAAGAAGAGAGAGTCTGATTCAGTCAGAACCCTTCATCCTGACCAGGCTGTTTGCCATTGAAGATGACTTTTGCTCTCTCAGGTCTTTTATAGCTGCCTTCATGTTCTTCAGAGATCATTTATACATGTACCTTTGAGGTTTTCATCAGGTGAAAGATCTCATACAACTCTATCCCTGCTCTTCTGTAAAGTTAGATTGATGGAACAGTGAATGGTTAAGGTTAACAACATGTTTGATTTGGGTTAGAAATCATTCTGCTGGATGAATGATGGTATTTGGAACCTAAAATATTTAAAAGAATATAGAGGTGAAATATAATTATGAAAACAGAAATCTAGTTTAGATTCGAAGCCCAGAATGGCATTGGGACCTTGACTGGGATAATTAGCATTGAATTATGTTATGCACAGATGTCTAAGATGAATCTATAATCAATGGCATAGGATCTTCTACCTTGGACGATTGAATGTACAAGAGAACATCGAGTCAAACAGGGATAGTCGGTAGGATTAGGAAGATAGTCGGTAGGTATAGGAAGAAGAGTGAGTATAGTATTTGAAACAAAAGTTCTTTAGCAATAGGGTTTTGGTTAGAGAGTGAATATTTGTCAGCACATGTGAAGAGTCAATCACAATGATGAACTTGGGAAATATGTAGGAAAGCAGATATCAATAGAGACATTACAAAATCAGGCAAACTATAAAGTGATAGGATTAGACTTTTTCAAAGGGTTCAGGTTGAATATATAATCTTAGGAAGAAACACATATGTAGTCACGAATAGGATTGACATTTGAGAGAATTAGGCAATGTGGACATGGATGTTTTTAGTAATCCATGCTCACTTTCCATTTAGGCTTTGGTACAATAATAAGTGTGACCTTTGCATTTGGTGTCCAGAATATTACTGTAATAAAATGTATATGTAGATCAGGTGGCATGCGTATTTCTTCCACCATTTCCGGGAGCAATATTGTGAAGACGAATAAATTAGTATTGGGGGTACAAAGAGGTGTATGCTGTGTCTATGAATATAGAGATTATGCATACATAGATCATACTGGGAAAAAATATAACTGGTTCCAATTAAATAATGGATTGAATTGATATCTGAAAATATATAGGAAATCTTATATTGATAAACAATCATGCATTCCAAAGAGTTATACATCTAATGGTAATCTTAGAGTTATGGTTTATAATGAAGGGTGTGTGAGTTTTGTTTCAAAAGTGATTACGGAAATAGAAAATAATGTGTTTGGAAAGAAGTCTCATGAGAAGACCAGTCAAGAAACATGGAGGAATACATGTGTTCTGAAGCAGAAAGTGATTGAAAGTGAACCAAATGCCTATAAACTTCCTAACTTGTGGAATAAATATATATCCTATTATGTGCATAAACTGAAGAAATAGTAATGTAACAGTGTTGAATAAAAATGAACTTCAAAATACACATCATGTTCCATAGGAATCTACTTGCATTGATGTAAACCTAGGTCAGTTACTGTAGAATGGAAAATTGCAAAATAAATCCAATCTGGAATGGGAAATTCTCAGGAGTTCACAACCTTGGATATGGTGGAGCAGTTTCTCAAAGTAAGGGACATTGTAAACACAACACAAACATGGAGCTCTGCTGGCCTAAAGACTTCTTGAGAAACTGGCTAAGAGGTTGGGCACTTAAATTTATATTGTTGTCTGGAGCTATAGCTTCTTTTGTAGTGAGACCATCAAAGCTGGGTGTGCATCTATGTGACCTGGAGGACATGGTATCTTATTTTATAATGAACATATGGCAGCAGTACTGAATTCCCTCTTTGTAGGTAAACTGTGGCCACTGGGGGCTAAGTGTCTCCCCATGTGGACTGTGAAGCCATTTGTTCATTCTCCATTTTCGTGGTGTTTCTTGCTGCTGCACTGGGAGTTTGGTATTTGCTTAACTAAATACAAGGAGTTCAACGGGGACAAGTGCTGGTGGCAACCCCTACTTCATGTGACACTTTCACAAGTTAGAATGGTATATCAACCATAGGCACCCGGGAACAGCTCTCCACACAGGCCTTGTTTGGTCCTTCATATCTGCCTACATCTTCTCCAGGGGTCATATCTGCATGGACCTTTGAGGTTCTCAGCAGGTGGAAGGTCCCCTATATTCCTGTATTGTAAGACCAACTCTGTCCCGCTCTTCTGTAAAGTTAGATTGAGGGAACAGTGTATGGTTAGCATTAATAACTTGTTCAATTTGGGTTAGGAATTATTCTGAGGGATGAATAATGATATTGGGAATCTGCTATATTTATAAGAACATAGAGGTGAAATATATGTATGAAAACAGAAATCTAGGTAAGATTTGAAGCCCAGAAGGGAATTGGGCCCTTGATTGGGATACTTAGCATTGAATTACCTTCAGCAGAGATTTCTTGGATAAATCAATATACAATGGCATAAGACTTTGTACCTTGGATGATTGAATTTAGAAGGGAACATCAACTCCAAAAGCGGTAGTCGGTAAGATTAGAAAGACAGTCGGTAGTTTTCGGAAGAAGTGTGAGTATAGAATTAGGAAAAAAAAAATTCTTTAGCAACAGGGTTTCGATTAGAGAGTGAATGCCAATGTCAGCACATGTGAAGAGTCATTCACAATGATGAACTAGAGAAAAAATGTAGGAAAGCAAATATCAAGGAAGACAATAGGAAATTAGGCAAAGTACAAAGTGATTGTTAGGATTAGACATTTTCAACAGGATTGAGTTTGAATATATAATCTTAGGAAGAAACAAATATGTAGTCACCAAAGAATGACATTTGAGAGCATTAGGCAACCTGGACATGGATGTTTTTAGTAATCCATGTTCACTTTCCATTTAGGCTTTGTAAAATCATAAGTGTGACCTTTGCAGTTTTGTCAAGAATATTACTGTGATAAAATGTATATGTAGATTAGGTGACATGAGTATTTCTTCCACCATTTCCGGGAGCAATATTGAGAAGACCTATAAATTAGTATTGGGGGTACAAAGAGGTGTACGCTGTGTCTGTGAATATAGAGATAATGCATGAATAGACCATACTGTGAATAAATAATATAACTGGTTCCACTTTAAATAATTCATTTAATTGATATCTGAAAATATACAGGAAATCTAATATTGATATAAAATCATTCATTCCAACCAGTTATACATCTAATGGTAATATTAGGTTATGGTTTATCATGAAGGGTGTGTCTGATTTTCTTCAAAACGATTATGGAAATCGAAAATAATGTGTTTGGAAAGAAGTCTCAAAAAATCCAGTCAAGAAACCTGGAGGAATACATGTGTTCTAAAGCAGGAAGGGATTTAAAGTGAACCAAATGCCTCTAAATTTGTGAACTTGTGGATGAAATATATATGCTATGATGGGCTAAACGTGAAGAAATAGTAATGTAGCAGTGTTGAATAGAAATGAAGTTCAAAATAGACATCATGTCCCATAGGAATCTACTTGCATTGATGTTAAACTGGGTCAGTTAATGTAGAAATGTTAGGATTTGTATGAACCATTAACTGAAGTCAGATTTCAGTAATGGGAAACAAATATGTATTCAAGGTGGATGAATATTTCTGAGAATAATCTTCTGAAAAGTTGATTATAAATCCACATACATGAACATGAATGAATTTAGGGAGTGTATATAATACACATATATTTCATATTTTAAAAAAACTTGGAGAGTCACACACACACACACACACACAGACACATGCACAGACATTGAAAGTAGCAATATATATGCCAATCGCATTTCATCATGAAATATATATAATCCACATATCGAAAAATATTCATTTTTCTTAGCATGGATTCATGTATAATGTTGTTCTACTAGGAAGCTGACATAGGTTGAATTTTCAGTTTCAACAGCGTTTAGGAGGAATGATCTCTACTCACAATTTTTATCTTCCAAGTCAGTAGCCTCAAAAGAAATTATGTGTGATACCAGGTAGGATTCTATATGTGCGTATAAAAACACATGTGCTGAATAGGCTACAGAGAAAAGGAAACAGGAAGTCACATATTCGTTACCTTTAAAAACACATGTAGAACTATTTCAATTAAAAATTGACAATTTTTATAATACCTACCCTTTATCATGCAAAAGGCAAGACCTAGTATACACCATGCCTCCTCTGAACTGCTTGTATTTCTATTCTCTTTGGGTTATTTTTCTTCACCATATTAGGATTAATCGTCAAAGTCTAGTAGGGTATGGGATAGTGTCAGAGATTCAGTATTTTGGATGGAAAATAGGAAAATGAATCCAATGTGTACGCAAACATATGCTACACAAAAATCTTCCAACTCTCATCAAGAACAATGCCTTGTCATTACCTTCGACCCTAGTAAAACACAATTAGAGGAGAAGAGTTAGAAAATCTGTGAATTCATATGTGGAATAAAATATACTCAGTAGTTCAAAAAATTGGAGGTGGTAAAGGAGTTTCCAAAAGTAAGGGAAAGTTTAAACAGTCCACACACATGGAGCTCTGCTGGCCTAAAGACTTCTTGAGAAAGTCCCTCTGAGGTTGGGCACTTGAAATATCTTTTGTTGTATGGAGCTTTAGCTTCCTTTATAGTGAGACCATCAAAGAGGGGTCTGCATCTATGTGACCTGGAGGACATGGTTTCTTATTTTCCAATGAACATGAGACCGTAGTGCTGAATTCTCTCTTCCTAAGTAAACTGTGGAACTGGAACCTAAGTGTCTCCCCATGTGAACTGTGAGGCCATTTTGTCATCCTCCACTTTTCGTGGTGTTTCTTGCTGCTGCACTGGGAGTTTGGTATTTGCATCACGAAATACAAGGAGTTCAACTGGGACACAGTGCTGGAGGGAGTTCTGTCACGTGTGAATGGTCAGGTTCTGCAGGAGAATGCACCATCCAATATTCTATCTCTCATAGTTTGCCCCCGTGTCCATAGCAACCTGATTCTGAACATTTACCTGAAACCAAACCATATAACAATTTGCCTTTACATATAAAGGTCTGCTGGCTGCACCTTGTGAGTCACAGCCATTCTATATAAATGCCACATTTTTAATCCATTCATCTAATGAAGGGAATCTAGGTTGGTTCCACAGTCTTGCAATTGTGAATTGTGCTGCTATGAACATCGATTTATCAGTATCTCTGTAGCATGCTCTTTTTAGTTCTTTCGGGAATAGACCGAGAAGGGGAATAGGTCAAATGGTGGTTCCATTCCCAGCTTTCCAAGAAATCTCCATACTGCTTTCCAAATTGGCTGCACTAATTTGCAGTCCCACCAGCAATGTACAGGTGTGCCCTTTTCCCCACATCCTCGACAGCACATGATGGCGTTTGACTTCATAATGGCTGCCGATCTTACTGCAGTGAGATGGTATCTTAGGGTGGGTTTGTTTTGCTTTTCTCTGACTGCTAGAGATGGTGAGCATTTTTTCATGTACTTATTGATTGATTGTATGTCCTCCTCTGAGAAGTGTCTGTTCAGGTCATTGGCCCATTTGTTGATTGGGTTATTCATTTTCTTATTGTTTAATTTTTTTGAGTTCTTTGTATACTCTGGATATTAGGGCTCTATCTGAAGTGTGAGGAGCAAAGATTTGTTCCAAGGATGTAGGCTCCCTATTTACCTCTCTTATTGTTTCTTTTGCTGAGAAAAATGTATTTAGTTTGAGTAAGTCCCATTTGTTGATTCTAGGGATTAACTCTGGTGCTATGGGTGTCCTATTGAGAAATTTGGAGCCCGACACCACAGTATGTAGATGGTGGCAAAAGTTTTCTTCCACCAGATGCAGTGTCTCTGATTTGATATCAACCTCCTAGATCTATTTTGAGTTAACTCTTGTGCATGGTGAGAGGAGGGGATTCAGTTTCATTTTGTTACATATGGAATTCCAGTTTTCCCAGCACCATTTGTTGAAGACGCTATCCTTCCTCCATTGCATGCTTTTAGTCCCTTTATCAAATATAAGATAGCTGTAGTTTTGTGGATTGGTTTCTGTGTCCTCTATTCTGTATCACTGGTCCACCCGCCTGTTTTGTCACCAGTACCATGCTATTTTTGTTACTATTGATCTGTAGTATAGTTTGAGGTCTGGTATCGGTATACTGCCTGATTCACACTTCCTGCTTAGAGCTGTTTTTGCTATTCTGGGTCGTTTATTTTTCCATATGAATTTCATAATTGTTTTATCTATTTCTACAAGAAATGACCTTGAGATTTTGATGGGCATTGCATTAAACCTATAGAGAACTTTTGGTAATATCGTCATTTTGATGATGTTAGTTATGCTTATCCATGAACAGGGTATATTTTTCCATCTTCTAAGATTTTCTTCTATTTCTCTCTTTAGGGTTCTGTAGTTTTCATTGTATATGTCTTTCACCTCTTTTGTTAGGTTGATTCCCAAGTATTTTATTTATTTTTTTGATGATATTGTGAATGGAGTGATTGTCCTCATTTCCATTTCAGAGGATTTGTCGCTGATATACAAAAATGCCTTTGATTTATGCGTGGTGATTTAATATCCTGCCACTTTGCTGAATTCATTTATTACCTCTAATAGTTTCTTTGTAGACCCTTTTGGGTCTGCTAGGTATAGAATCATGTCTTTTGCAAATAGCGATAATTGGAGTTCTTCTTTTCCTATTTTAATGCCTTTAATTTCTTTAGTGTTTCTAATTGCTAATTGCTCTGGCCAGTGTTTCAATAACTATGTTGAACAGAAGGGGTGAGAGAGGGCATCATTGTCTTGCTCCAGATATTAGGGGGAATGCCTTCAATTGTTCTCCATTCAGAATGATGCTAGCCTGAGGCTTAGCAAAGATTGCTTTTACAATATTGAGGTATGATTCTGTTATCCCTAGTTTTTCTAGAGTTTTGAACGTAAAGTGATGCTGTACCTTGTCAAATGCTTTTTCCGCATCTCTCGAGATGATCATATGGTTCTTATTTTTAAGTCTATTGATGTGATGAATAACATTTATTGATTTCCGTATATTGTACCAGCCTTGCATCCCAGGAATGAATCCTACTTGATTATGGTGCACATTTTTTTATATATATATATGTTTTTGTGTCTGATTCGCCAGAATTTTTTTGAGGGTTTTTGCACTTTTCCTGAAATACCTTGAAAAGTATTGGTTTTTGTTCTTCTTTAAAGGTTTTGTATAATTCTGCTCTATACCCATCCGGTCCTGGGCTTTTCTTAGTTGGTAGTATTTTGATGGTTTCTTCTATTACCTCAATTGATATTGGAATGTTTAAGTTGTCTATATCCTCCTGACTCAATCTGGGCACATCATATGACTTAAGAAATTTATCAATGCCTTCACTATATTCTATTTTATTGGAGTATATTAATTCAAAATAATTTCTGATTTTCTTCTGTATTTCTGAAGTGTCTCTTGTTATATTTCCTTTTTCATTTCATATGCTAGTAATTTGAGTTCTCTTTCTTCTTCTCTTTGTTAGCATGGCTAAGGGTCTGCCGATTATATTTATTTTTTCAAAAAACCAATGTATTATTTTGTCAATTTTTTTAATTGTTTCTTTTGTTTCGATTTCATTAATTTCTTCTCTGATTTTAATTATTTGTTGCCTTCTACTTCTTTTGCTGTTGTTTGCTCTTGTTTGTCTAAGATTTTGAGATGAAGTATGAGATCATTTATTTGTTGGTTTTTTCTTTTTCTAAGGAATGAAATCAAGCAATGAATTTTCCTCTTGGAACTGCTTTCAATGTGTCCCATAGATTCCGATATATTGTGTCTGTGTTTTCATTTATCTCTAAGAATTTTTTAATTTCTTCCTTGATGTCTTCTATAACCCATTGATCATTCAGAAACCTATTGTTCATTCTCCAAGTGATGAATGATTTTTCCTTCCTTTTTTTATCGTTGATTTTTAATTTCATTCCATTATGATCAGATAAAATGCATGGTATTATCTCTACTCCTTTTTATTGTCTAAGAATTGCCCTGTGACATAATATATGATGTATTTTTGAGAAGGATCCATGTTCTGCTGAGAAAAAGTGTAACTTCTTGATGATGGGTTGTATATTGTATATATGTCAATTAAGTCTAGGTTATTAATTGTGTTATTGAGTTCTATAGTTTCCTTATTCAACTTTTGTTTTGAAGATCTGTCCAGTGGTGAGAGAGGTGTGTTCATGTCTCCCATGATTACTGTATTGTGGTCTATTAGACTCTTGAAATTGAGAAGAGTTTGTTTGATGAACAAAGCTGCACCATTGTTTGTGGCATATATATTTATGATTGTTATGTCTTGTTGGCGTATGGTTCCCTTGAGTAGTATGTAGTGTCCTTCTTTATCCCTTTTGATTAACTTTGGCTTGAAATCTATTTTATTTGACATGAGTATGGACACTCCTGCTCGTTTCCGAAGTTCATAAGAGTGATATGATTTTTCCAAGTATCACCCTCAGTCTATGTATGTCTTTTCCTATAAAATGCGTCTCCTGTAGGCAGCATTTTGTTGGTTCTTGTTTTGTGATCCATTCTACTAGCCTGTGTCTCTTAATTGGTGAGTTTAAGCCATTAAGATTTTTGGTTATTATTGAGATATGGGTTGTTCTTCCAGCCATATTTGTTTATTTATGTTACTAAACATAGTTTGTTTTCCTCTTTGATTATTTTCCCCCTTTAATGTCTTACCTCCCACTGTTGGTTTCCATTGGTATTTTCCATTTCCACTTCCTGTAATGTTTTGCCGAGGATGTTTTGAAGAGATGGTTTTCTAGCTGCAAATTCTTTTCACTTTTGTTTATCATGGAAGGTTTTAATTTCATCTTCCATCTGAAGCTTAATTTCGCTGGATACATGATAATTGGTTGGAACCCATTTTCTTTCAGTGTTTGAAATATATTATTAAAGGATCTTCTAGCTTTCAGAGTCTGTGTTGAAAGATCAGCTGTTATCCTGGTTGGTTTACCACTAACTATAATCTGCTTCATTTCTCTTGTAGCTTTTAAAATTCTCTCCTTATTCTGTATGTAGGGTATCTTCATTACAATGTGTCTAGGTGTGGATCTCTTATGATTTTGCACGTTTGGCGTCCTGTAGACTTTTAGGATTTGGGATTTTGTCTCATTCTTAATGTCTAGGAATTTTTCTCCTATTATTTCATTGAATAGATTGCTCACTCCTTTGGTTTGGACCTCTATACTTTCCTGTATCCCAATGACTCTTATGTTTATTCTCTTTATGTTATCCCATATTTCTTGCAGTTTTGCTCATGGTTTCTTAACAGTCTTGCTGAGCTGTATATGTTCTTTTTGAGTTGAAATACTTTGTCTTCATTGTCTGATGTTCTATCTTCTAAGTATTCTGCTCTGATGGTAGTATTCTCAATTGAGTTTTTAAGATGGTTCATTACTTCCTGCGTTTCTAAGATTTCAGTTCGTTTGTTTTTTATAACCTCTATCTCCCTGTATAGTTGATCTTTGCTACTTGGATTTTTTTATGTAATTCATTGTCGAAGTGATCTTTCATTGACTGATTTTTGCTGTCTAATGTCTTCTATGAGATTCCAGATCACCTGAAGCATGTATATCCTGAATTCTTTATCTGACATTCCATATGCTGCATCTATTACCTCTTCTAAAGTTGAGTTGACCTGCATTGCTTGTGGTCCTTTCTTTCCTTGTCTTTTCATACAGCTTGCGTTCCTTTCTGCTCGGTGAAACTGTTGTGTTTTTGTAATTTTCCCCCTGTATATTTATATTGCTCTTGTATTGTGGAAAAGTCTCCATTGCAGGTGCGGTTGGCGGCTGTGCTGCTCCTCCAATTGGGGTGATCTGTCTACTATGCTGACCGGCCGCTAGGCCTGTTCTGCCGGTCGGTCGTACGTCTGCCTACCTTGCAGGCATGGGTGTCGGCTCTGCTCTGCCCCTACTCCAATTGGGGTGACGTGACTACCACGCCGGTGGGTCGCTGGGCCTTTTCCAGGCACAGGCGGCAGCTCTGCTCTGCACCTCTGGCTTGATGACAAAATGAGAGAGACTCAGATGTTTGTGACTCACTTTCTTTACCAGGAGACCAACTATTTATCTCGCCGCTGGTATTGATGAAGTTATCTCCTCTACCGTTTTGTGATCACATCAGATGTCTGCCATGTTGGTATCCCATGTAAATGGCAGCATTTCATTCCCTTTGTCGGGTGACCAAAGCAACGGGTGAGTGCTGACCGGACCTCACAAGCCCCGTCTCAATCCTGTTGCCACTGTCTATGAAGGCTCAGTTGGCATTTACCTCTACAGTATTCAGCAGGACCCAGACCAAGAAACAGTTTCCGCAGGTTCTTTAGCCCTGGGCCAGAGCAGTTCCGGGACCTGGAATCCAGCCGCTCTGGGCTCGGTGTATGTTCTGATAGGAGAACGATCCAAGAAGCAATTTTCATGGGTTCTTTAGCACTGACCCTGAGTAATTTGTCTGCAAGATGAAGGCGAATGGCAGCCTGAAATTACCTATTCTGTATCTGAATGAGCTGTGATCAGTCGAAAACAGGGATGGTGACATCAGCTCTCCAAGATGGTGACCGCTATCTTCCTCTGTGGTCTCACCGGTGTGGAAAACCGAATTGGACCGCTTCCTTCCCCCATTTCAAACGCAGAATTCAGCACTGAGCACAGTGATTTCCCAGATGGCAGGAGCCCGCATAATCCACAGACTGTATCTTTGTGTTGCTCTCTCGTCGTTTCCCAGCGCGCATTGCAGACACTAGCCGTGGGGCGATTTGCTAAATAAGCAGCGTGACCCTCCGTGAGGACAAATTGCTGGTGTTTGAGTCCCCGTAGCTGGTCCTTGTGCAATGGATATCCTTCCTGTAGGTTTTGGAGGACACCAATTTTCCTGGAAATTTCTAATAAGATAGATTTTAGCCGTTCTAACTCGTCCTTCTCCTGCAAAGTGACGCGGTACAGGTGGGTAATGAACTCCCATTGCTGCCATAATATGATCCCCTGAAGTTAGTTTTCAGTACTAGGAAACAAACATGTATTTCAGGTGGAAAAATATTTCTGAGAATAATCTTCTCAAACGTTGATTATAAATCCAAATACATGAATATGAATGAATTTAGTTAGTGTATAATAAGACACATATATTTTATATTTTGAATAATCCGCAGAGTGAATACACACACACACACACACACACACACACACACACACACACACACACCTAAATACAGACATTACAAAGTAGCATTATGTATGGCAATCGAAATTCACCATGAAATATATATCATCCACAGATCCAAAAATATTGATTTTACTAAATATGGATTTATGTTGTTCAACTAGGAAGCTCACCCATAGGTTGAATTTTCAGTTCCAACAGCATTTAGAAGAAGTGTTTTCTTCTAACAATTTGTATTTGCAAAGTCAGTTACCTCACAAATATGTACGTGTGATACCATGTAGTATTCTATATGTGCATATAAAAATGCATGTGCTGAATCGGCTACAGAGAAAGGGAGACAGGAATTCACATATTTGTTAACTTTAAAAACACATAGAGAACTATTTTAACTACAAATTGACAAGATTTATAACACCAACCCTTTATCATGCAAAAGGAAAGTACAACTATACACCATGCCTCCTCTGAACTGGTTGTATTTCTATTCTGTGTGGGTTATTTTACTCCATCATATTAGGATTAGTAGTCAGAGTCTAGTAGGTTTTGGGTTAGTGTCAGGGATTCAGTATTTCGAATTGAAAATAGGAAAATAAATTCAATATTTATGCAAATATGTGATACAAAAAAATGTTCCCACTCTCATCCAGAACAATGCCTTGACATCATCTTCGCTTAAAGTAAGACACAATTAGAGGACATAATTTACAAAAATCTGTGAATACATATCTGGAATGGAATATGCTCAGGAGTTCATATACTTGGAGGTGGTATAGGAGTTTCCAAAAGTAAGGGACAGGGTAAACACTCCACAAACATGGAGCTCTGCTGGCCTAAAGTCTTTTGAGAAACTGCCTCTGAGTTTGGGCACTTGAAATATATGTTGCTGTCAGGAGATTTAGCTTCCGTTCTAGTTAGACCATCATAACTGGGTCTGCATCTATGTGACCTGGAGGACATTGTTTCTGATTTCCCAATGAACATGAGGCAGCAGTGCTGAATTTTTTCTTTGTAGGTAAACTGTAGCCACTGTGCGCTAAGTGTCTCCTCGTCTTTACTGTAAAGCCATTTTTTCATCCTCCACTTTTTGTGGTGTTTCTTGCTGCTGCACTGGGAGTTTGGTATCTGTTTCTTGAAATACAAGGAGTTCCACTGGGACAAAGTGCTGGAGGGAATTCTGTCACATGTGGTGGGTCAGGGTCTGCAGGAGAATGCACCAAGCAAGCTTCTTTCCCACAGAGCTTGCCCCATTGACCATAGCAACCTGATTCTGAATATTGTCCTGAAACCTCTCCATATAACAAGATGCTTTTACATACAAGGGTCTGCTGGATGCAAAATGTCAGTCACAAGCCATTTGGAAGCCAATGGCAGATAAACATGGCCTCACCACAGATGTTATTTCAGACACCTCCCCACCACTGCTCTAGGCCAACTACTCAGCAGGCTCCAAATTACTGGCATCTCTGTTCTACAGCATTTTCGTGAAACCAAGTCAATCAAGGCACTGTCTGGTATACTCATAATCAGCAACAGGAATCCAAAGTTTCTCCAGTGCCACTTGGTCAAGGGAATTTCAAAAATTTGGTTGTATTTATCTAGCTATTTTTTAAGGATGAAGTTGGAGGCACTGTGGGTTTCCAATCATTAAGGAACCATTAAATGGCAAGGAAACTCATTTGAACGAAAGAAATGGAGAACTATCACAGGCAAAGCTTCCCAAAGTGTGGCCAAAAGGTCACATGAAGCCAGGCTCATTGAGGTCTACAATGTGAGCTCCATGTGTGTTATGACTCTCAACTATGGCTGCCAAGTCTTTAACAATAAAATCGTGTGATATCCTGGCTGAGATTACTTATGCTCTGTGGAAAGCCACCCTGGGCCTAGATCTCAGTTTCCAAGGGCGAATCTCATGTGTGGCCTCCTAAAATCTCAACACAATTCATGGCAATACTTCTCTGAGGACAGTTCCACAACTCAGTCTCTAAGGGGAATCACACCAGAGTTCAAGCCCAGGTGGAACCAGACATCTCTTCCAACCGCCACACAAATGACCACAATTAAAAACAAAAGACTCCCACATGGCACTCATCTTCTTCCATATAGACACTAATAATAACCTCTGGCTTGAGGTTTTCATGAGGGGCACAGACCAACACAGTGTTCAAAATAAGCACCCTCGCACCTCATTTGTCACAAGTCAGGGTTGCCTGGACACCCTTCCTTTGAAAACGGAATGATCATAGAGCCCTGCCTTTAATACTGCTCCACAATTCCAATTTGAGGCTTACTGACTGTGGGATTTAGATTCTTTATGTGAACTGGAGTCATGATTAATCACAAGCACCAGTGGGCTAGACTCTGCAAAGGCTTTGAAGTACTCATTTGATGCAAAGGATCCCTATTCTCACTTGATGGAGATCAGGAACCTTACAGAGGTAGGCGAGAGACGTAGTCCACAATAAATGCTTTTTGGACATTTTGGATATGGGTGCACACATGGGATCTTTCTTTAGGTCCATTAGGTGCTGAGTATCTAAGCCACAGCCTCACACAGGGCCAAGTGGCCAATTCAGACACATCCCTTTCCAAACAATTAAGCAAAGAGCCCCAGGTGATGCCCATTCATTTCCATTTGAAAACTGTTTTCTTCAGGCTTCACAAAGTCGTGGCCTAATCAAAGACCTTCCTGTTATTCAGTGCAGCAGAAGAATAGGTATGCAAAAGGCCCAAAGCAGGGTTTCTCCACAGAGACTTTACTGGTCACATTGATATCTGAGTTTTCTGAGATGCTCCAATTCCCTTCAGCTATCCTGTACATGGCCATGTCCCAGAGCTTGGAGGTGGTACATATCTTGGACACATAACCATGAACCTATTATGGTTAGTGGCCAGAATTCAGGCAGAAAACAGGAACTTAGGAAGACAGTAGGTGTTGCCCATCCAGAAGGCAAGCCAAGTCCATCTATAAATTGGGAAGGATGAATGCTGGGAAGCTTTCTACTAGACAGAACACATCCATTGATGCATGCTCTTTCTAATGTCTTCATCCACGAACACAGTGGGATACCCAGACATAGAAACACACTCCTTGTCAAACGACTTTCTAGAAACCATCCACTCCAAAATGAACATACTGCCTTTCCTACCTATTCTCAGAAAATGAGACAAGACCACAAACTCACACCAAACCCACAAAGGCACCTCCTTCCCCCAAGTAGGTCTGTGACTATCCGGAGTGTCCTCTTACTGGTGGGCCATACTATGTTCCCAGAAATGGCCTGTCCTGTCCCAGATCTGGTCTCCTTGGCCAATTCTGTGAGGTTATTAGGAGCCAGCGGTGAGCCATTACATGGAGATGACTTTTTCTCTCTCAGGTCCTTCATAGCTGCATACATCTTCTCCAGGGATCATTTCTGTATGGACCTTTGAGGATCTTAGCATGTGGAAGATCTGCTACATTCCTATATTGAAAGACCAACTCTGTCTCTAATCTTCTGTAAAGTTAGATTGAGGGAACAGTGTATGGTTAGGATTAATAACATGTTCGATATGAGTTAGGAATCATTCTGCAGGAATGATTGGGAAGCTGCAATATTTACAAGAAAATATAGGTGAAATATTAGTATGAAAACAGAAATGTAGGTAAGATTTGAAGCCCAGAAGGGCATTGGGCCCTTGATTGGGATACTTAGATTTGAATTATTTTCTGCAGAGATGTCTCAGATAAATTCAGTATAATGGCATAGGACCTTGTACGTTGGATGATGGAATGTTGAAGAGAACTTCTAGTCAAAAAGGGATAGTTGAAATTATTAGAAAGATATTCAGTTTCAGAAAGAAGAGTGAGTATAGGTTTTGGACAAAAGTTCTCCAGCAATAGTGTTTCGAATAGAGAGTGAATTTAAATGTGAGCACATGTGAAGAGTCAGTCACAATGATGAACTGGGGAAAATATGTCGGTAAGCAGATATCAATAGAGACATTAAGAAATCAGGAAAAGTATAAAGTGAGTGATAGGATTAGATATTTTCAACAGGGTTGAGTTTGAATATATAATCTAAGGAAGAAAAAAATATGTTGTCACAAATAGGATTGACATTTGAGAACATTAGGCAACATGTACATGGATGTTTTTAGTAATCCATGCTCACTTTCAATTTAGGCTTTGGTACAATCATATGTTTGACCTTTGCATTTTGGGTCCCGAATATTACTGTGATAAAATGTATATGTAGATTGGGTGACATAAGTATTTCTTATACCATTTCTGAGAGCAATATTTTGAAGATGTATAAATTATTATTGGCGGTACAAAGATTTGTACTCTGTGTCTATGAATATAGAATTAATGCATGAATTGACAATACTGTGAATAAATAATATAACTGTTTCCACTTTAAATAATGGATTGAATTGATATGTGAAAATATACACAAAAACTTATATTGATATACAATCATTCATTCCAACCAGTTACACATCTAATTGTATAATTGCGTTATGTTTTATTATAAAGATTGTGTGAGATTTGCTTCAAAAGTGATTATGGAAATCGAAAATAATGTGTTTGGAAAGAAGTCTCATTAAAAGACCAGTCAAGAAACCTGGAGGAATACATGTGTTCTGAAGCAGTAAGTGATTGAAAGAGAAACAAATGCCTATAAATTTGTGAATTTGTGGATGAAATATATATCCTATGATGTGCATGAACTGAAGAAATATTAACGAACCAATGTTGAATAAAAATGAACATCAAAATACACACCATGTCCCATAGGAATCTAATTGCATTGATGTTAAACTGGGTCAATTACTGTAGAAATATTAGTATTTGTATGCACATTCACTGAAGTTAGTTTTAAGTACTAGAAAACAAATATGTAGTTCAGGTAAATGAATACTTCTGAGAATAATCTTGTGAAATTTTTATTATAAATCCACATACATGAACATGAATGAATTTCGGTAGTGTATATAAGACACATATATTTCATATTTTGAAAAATCTTGAGAGTGTATATATATATATATATATATATATATATATATATATATATATATATAAACACACACCCAAAACACACACAAAGATATTAAAAAGTACCAATATATAAGCCAATCAATATTCATCATGAAATATATAACATCCACAGATGCAAAATAATTTATTTTACTGAGCATGGATTTATGTACAATGTTGTTCTCCTAGAAAGCTCACACATAGGTTGAATTTTCAGTTCCAACTGCTTTTAGGAGGAGTGATCTTTTCTCACAATTTGTATCTCCAAGTCAGCCAAGTCACAAAAATGTACGTGTGATACCAGGTAGGATTCTATATGTGCATATAAAAATACATGTGCTGAATAGGCTACAGAGAAAGGGCATATAAAATACATGTGCTGAATAGGCTACAGAGAAAGGGAGACAGGAATTCACGTATTTGTTAACTAAAAAAACCCATGGTGAACTATTTTAATTAAAAATTGACTAGATTTATAACACCTACAATTTATCATGCAAAAGGCAAATCCAACTATACACCATGCCTCCTCTGAACTGTTTGTATTTCACTTCTGTTTGCATTATTTCTCTCCACCATATTAGGGTTAGTAGTCAGAGTCTAGTAGGGTATGGGTTAGTGTCAGGGATTCAGTATTTTGAATGTAAAATAGGAAAATGAATCAAATGTGTATGCAAATATGTGCTACACAAAATCTTCCTATTCTCATTCACAACAATACCTTGACACTATCTTTGCCCAAAGTAAGACAAAATAAAAGAATGGAACATGGTTACGAGTTCACAATATTGGAGGTGGTAGAGGAGTTTCCAAAAGTAAGGGACAGGGTAAATACTGCACAAATATGGAGATCTGCCAGCCTAAAGACTTCTGGAGAACCTGCCTCTGAGGTTAGCCACTTGAAGTATATGTTGTAGTCAGGACCTATGGCTTCCTTTCTAGTGAGACCACCAAAGCTGGGTCTCCCATCTATGTGACCTGCAGAACATGGTTTCTTATTTTCCAAAGAACGTGAGGCAGCAAGGCTAAATTCTCTCTTTGTAAGTAAACTCTTGCCACTGAAGGCTAAGTGTGGCCCCGTGTGGACTGTGAAGCCATTTGGTCATCCTCCACTTTTTATGGTGTCCTTGCTGCTGCACTGGGAGTTTGGTATTGGCTTCAGGAAATACAAGGAATTCAACTGGGTCACAGTGCTGGAGGGAGATCTGTCACGTGTTGTGCGTCAGGGTCTGCAGGAGAATGCACCAACCAGGCTTCTATCCCACATAGCTTGCCCCCTTGACCATAGCAACCTGATTCTGAACATTGCCCTGAAACCTCTCCATTCAACAAGATGCCTTTACATACAAGGGTCTGCTGGCTGCACCATGTCAGTTACAAGCCTTTTGGCAGATCCACATGACCCCACCACAGAAGTTTTATCACAGACCTGCAAAACACTGCTCTAGGCCCACTACTCAGCAGACTTTAACTTATTTGCATCATTGTTCTACACCATTTTCATGAAACCCAGTCAATCAAGGCACTGTCTGGTACACTCATGATGAGCAACAGGAAATCCAAAGTGTATCCAGTGTCACCTGGTGATAGGAATTTCAAATTTTTATGATGTTTATCTAGCCATTTTTCAAGGATGAGGTTGGAGGCACTGTGGGATTTAATTCATTCTGGAAACATTAAAAGGTGAGAAAGCCCATTTCAATGAAAGATCTGGAGAACTCTCACAGGCAAGACTTCCCAAAGAGTGGCCAAAAGATCAAATGAAGCCAGGCCCATTGAGGTCTACAATGTGAGGTCCATGTGTGTTTTTACTCTCAACTATGGCTGTCAAGTCTTTCAGAATAAAATCATGTGATATTCTGGCTCAGATTCCCAGTGCTCTGTGGGAAGCCCCCCGGGCCTAGATCTCAGTTTCCAAAGGCCACTACCATGTGTGGCCTCCAAAAATCCCAACACAATTCATGGCAATACATCTCTGCTGTCATTTCCAGAACTCAGTCTCTAAGAAGACTCACACCAGAGTTCAAGCCAAGGTGGACCCAGTCATCTCTTCCATCAGCCAAACAAATGACCACAGTTAAAACCAAAACACTCCCACATGGCTCTCAACTACTTCCACAAAGACACTCATCATAACCTCTGGCTGGAAGTTTCCATGAGGGGTGCAGCTGAAGACACTATCCAAAATATGCTCCCTACCCTCATTTGTCTAATGTCAGGGTGGCTTGACAACCTATCTGTGAACAAGGAGTGATCAATTAGGCCTGCCATTAATACTGCTCTGCTTCTCCAATTTGAGCCTTATGTCTGTGGGGTTTAGATTCTTTATGTGAATTGGAGTTATGAGAAAATCCAAGCACCTATGGGCTTGCCTCTGCAGGGCTTTGAAAAACTTTTTGAACCAAAGATACCTATTCTCACTTGATGGAAGTCAGGAACCTTACAGAGGAAGGCGAGAGACTTCATCCACAAGACTGCTCTTTTTCCATTTTGGTTTTGGATGCACACATGAGATCTTTCCTTAGATTCATCAGGTGGTGAGAATCTAAGTCACAGCCTCACACAGGGCCAAGAGGCTGATTCAGACACATCCCTTTCCACGGCAATTAAGCAAAGAGCCACAGGTGATGCTCATTATTTTCCATTAGACAACTGTTTTCTTCAGGTTTCACAAAGGGGTGGACTGAGGCAAAGACCTTCCAGACATTCAGGGCAACGGAACAATAGGTAAACAAAAGGCCCAAATCAGTGTTTCTCCACTGACACTTTACTGGTCACACTGATATCTGAGTTTTCTGAGTTCCTCTCCATTCCCTTCAGCTATCCAGTACAAGGCCATGTTATAGAGTTTGGAGGTGGTACATAACTTTTACACAAAACCATGAGCCTATTCTTGAGAGTGGCCAGAATTCAGGAAGAAAACAGGAACTTAGGAAGATAGCAGGTGCTGCCCATTCATAAGGAAAGCCGTAGTCCATTCATAAATTTGGCAGGATGAATGCTGAGAAGCTTTCAACTAGACAGAACAATTCCATTGATGCATTCTCTTTTCTAATGTCTATAACCACAGACACAGTGGAATACACAAACCCACAACCACACCCACAAAGGCAACTCTTTCCTCCAAGTTGGTCTGTGACTATCCAGAGTGTCCTCTTACTGGTGGGCCATACTATGTTCCCCAAAATTGCTTGTCCTGTCTCAAATCTGCTTTCCTTTGCTAACTCTGTGAAGTAGTCAGGAGTCAGCGGTGAGCCAATACCTGCTTTATCAGGAAAGAATTATCTTCAGAGCTTCCCTGGCATTTGGCCATCCTCACATCAGTAGGTAAGTGCTGCAGCCCGGCTGGCTGGGCAAAATAACCGGGTGGGTGACGAACAACTTGAGTAGACTGATGCAGCAGGAGTGGAAGCCAATTATTGTTGAATAAGAGCGGTATTTATACATTTTACACAGCCTATCTAATTAGCATGAAATAGATACAGCAGTCAAACAATAAGGAATCTCCACACTTAATGGCTCGCTTTTGTTACTTCACAAACCACTCCCTCTGGCATTTTGCCAGGCGCCATCCAGACTTTTTTACAGACTCTAACATTTCTCTGGCAAAATAACAGGTGCCAATCTGACTTGTTTACAGACCTTAACAGGTAAGAAGAAAGACTGACTCTGTCTTTGGTAAATTCAAACAAGTGAGACCACTGGGACTGGGATTGGTAATGGTTCTGGGTGCCTGGCTTCCTGGATCCCAAGTTCAGAGACTTTCATCATCAAGGAAGTGAGGTGTGGTCACTTCTTTCAGGAACTGAATGAGGTAACTGCCTTGGCAACCACTTTGTCCTAACAGTTGCTTCCAAGGGTCCCATGAGATGGAGGCTGCCCCTACTTCCTGTGACACTTTCATATGTTAGAATGGTATATCAACCATACGCACCTGGGAAGAGCTTTCCACACAGGCCTGGTTTGGTCTACTCTACATTAAGAAGAGTGAGGCTGATTCAGACACATTCCTTCATCCTACCAGGTTCTTTGCCATGGAGATGTCTTTTGCTCTCTCAGGTCCTTCATAGCTGCCTACATCTTCTCCAGAGATCATTTCTGCATGTACCTTTGATGTTCTCAGCAGGTGGAAGATCCCATACATTCCTGTATTGTAAGACCAACACTGTCGCTGCTCCTCAGTAAAGTTAGATTGAGGGAACAGTGTATGATTAGTGTTATTAACATGTTCGATATGGGTTAGGAACCATTCTGCTGGATGAATAATGGTATTGGGAACCTGTGATATTTATAAGAATATAGAGGTGAAATATATGTACGAAAACAGAAATCTAAGTAAGATTTGAAGCCCAGAACTTCATTTGTCCCTTGATTGGGATACTTAGCGTTGAATTACATTCTGCACAGATGTTTCAGATAAATCGATATACAATGACATAGGACCTTTCACCTTGGATGATTGAATGTAGAAGAGAACATCCAGTCAAAAAGTGATAGTCGGTAGGATTAGGAAGATAGTCGGTAGGTTTAGGAAGAAGAATGAGTGTAGGATTTGGAACAAAAGTTCTTTAGAAGTAGGGTATCGCTAAGAGAGTGAATGTAAATATCAGCACATGTGATGAGGAAGTCACAATGATTAACTGGGGAAAATATGTAGGAAAGCAGATATCAATAGAGACATTACAAAATCAGACAAAGTATAAAGTGACAGGATTAGACATTTTCAACATGTTTGAGTTTGAATATATAATCTTTGGAAGAAACAAATATGTAGTCACCAATAGGATTTTCATTTGAGAGCATTAGGCAACCTGGACATGGATGTTTTTAGTAATCCATGTTCACTTTCCATTTAGGTTTTTTACAATCATAAGTGTGACCTTTGCTTTTTGTGTCCAGAATATTACTGTGATAAAATGTATATGGAGATCAGGTGACATGGGTATTTCTTCCACCATTTCTGGGAGCTATATTTTGAGGACGTATAAATTAGTATTGGTGGTACAAAGAGGTGTACCTGTGTCTATGAATATAGAGATAATTCGTGAATAGACTGTACTGTGAATAAATAATATAACTGGTTCCACTTTAAATAATGGATTGAATTGATATCTGAAACTAAGTAAGAAATCTTATATCGATATACAACCATTCATTCCAACCAGTTATACATCTAATGGTAATATTAGTGTTATGGTTTATTGTGACGGGTTTGTGCGTTTTGCTTCAAATGTGATAATGGAAATCGAAAATAATGTTTTTGGGAAGAAGTCTCATGAAAAGAGAAGTTATGAAACATGGAGGAATACATGTGTTCTCAAGCAGGAAGTGATTGAAAGTGAAACAAATGCCTATAAATTTGAGAAATTTTGATGAAACATATATGCTATGATGTGCATAAACTGAAGATAGTAATGTACCAGTGTTGAATAAAAATGAACGTCAAAATACACATCATGTCTCATAGAGTCTACTTGCATTGATGTTCAACTGGGTCAGTTACTGTAGAAATATTAGGATTTGGGGGGGAATTAATAATACAATTTATTTTAGCACTAGCATGCCACAGAATGTAGAGGAAAGATCAACGGATTTTTAGTTATAGCACTAATAATCTAACATTTAGTGACTATTTTGTATAGTCTAGAAATTACATAAGGCTATGTAACATATTTTTTTTATTTAACATTCATCAAAGCTTGGAATTTTTGTAATATTTCTTCTTTTTTCTTTTTTTATTTTTTCAGTTGTTGATTGACCTTCATTTTGTTTATTTGTATGTGGTGCTGAGAATAGAACCATGTGCCTCACACATGCTAGAAAAGCATGTTACCTCTGAGCCACAAACCCAGCCCCTCCACTTCTATCTTAACATCATACACTCATGTCCCTCTTCTTTACTCACTTTCTTCCTCATTTTCCCCCTTCTCTCCCTTCCTTTTTGGTTTCCCCTCCATATCTTTTTTTCTCTCATGTCATTACAAACAGTAGTATGCTATGAAATTTAAATTTAAGACTGTTTTTTATAGTCATTCTTTTTCTTGAGAAAATTTAAAAATTATAATCACCTGATAGATATATTACAATACATTTATTATACATATGTATCTATATTCATGCATATGCATTACATATATATATATATATATATATATATATATATATATATATATATATATATATATATTTAAATGTACTTTGATTTTCCTGTTAGAAATAATATAGACCAAGTCTTTCTTAATTCTCAATTCTTCCATAATTAACATCTTACAGTGAAAATCAAATAAACATATTTAAGTAAACAGGTATCATTCTTATTTATCAATACTGATAATTTAAAGTTTTATATCACATTAAGCTGTAATGTGGCATATTAACTCTTATGAATTAGAGAAATTTTATTTGAACAACCTATTATTTAAGGACCATATGCACTGACATTTTAAATGGCTTTCTTGTGATTTCAATTTCTATCAATTGTGTATTAATTGCCAAATACTTATTTTAGTACTTTTCATGTTCATAATTGATATAAAGTCAATTGTTTCATTCTTCTTGTAAGTAGTTACTTATTACAGTAGGGACATTATTAATAATACTACATCTTTATAAGAAAAATGGTACAAATTTATTTTCATGCAAAATTAAGAATAATTGTATGCTCTAGATGTTTGATTGTTGATACATATAACAAAGAGCTTTTGATGAGTCTCTTCCCCAGTAAAACATAAAATGCAAAGATATAGTTAGGTTTGTATGTCCAAATAAAGATAAGAAAAAATACACATTATCAGCTAGAAACTATTAAATAAAAGATGAAAAGAACAATCCAACACATTGTACGAACTTGTCAGATGAGGTAGTATTCTGGAAGAATAGCCTAAGACTAGACCTTGTCCATGACAAAATATTCACGAAAAAAATGAAATATGAAAAGTGTAGAAAATGCTATGAATTTTTCATGAAGTTAGGTGAATTATCCTTTAATCTCAATTTATGTGCATTTTCTGGTAAAATAAATTTGTGATATTCACAAAACAAAGTTTCTGTATAGCAAAATGAATACATCTGAACCCATTTTTAGCTGATTTCTTCCCACTAAATTTTAAACCTTTATTTATTTATTTATTTTTATTGGTTGTTCAAAACATTACAAAGCTCAAGATATATCATCTTTCATACATTTGACTCAATTGGGTTATGAACTCCCATTTTTTCCCCAAATACGAATTGTAGAATCACATCGGTTACACATTCACATTTTTACATAATGGCATATTAGTGACTGTTGTATTCTGCTACCTTTCCTATCCCCTACTATCCACCCTCTCCTCCCCTCCCATCTTCCCTCTCTACCTCATCTGCTATTGTTCAATTCTCTCCATTGTTTCTCCCTCACTTCCCCTCACAACATCTTATATGCAATTTTGTGTAACATTGAGAGTTTCCTACAATATTCATAAGCTTTCCCTTCTCTCTCACTTTCTCTCCCCCCATTCGTCTTTGTTTAATGTTAATCTTTTCCTCATGCTCTTCCTCCCTGTTCTGTTCTTATTTGCTCTCTTTATAACAGAGAAGACATTTGGCATTTGTTTTTTAAGGATTGGTTAGCTTCGCTTAGCATAATATGCTCTAATGCCATCCATTTCCCTGCAAATTCTATGATTTTGTCATTTTTTGTGCTGTGTAATACTCCATTGTGTATAGATGCAACATTTTTTTATCTATTAATCTATTGAAGGGCATCTAAGTTGGTTCCACAGTCTAGCTATTGTGAATTGTGCTGCTATGATCATTGATGTGGCAGTATCCCTATAGTACGCTCTTTTAAGATCCTCAGAGAACATTCCAAGAAGGGTGATAGCTGGGTCAAATGGTGGATCCATTTCCAGCTTTTCCAAGAATATCCATACTTCTTTCAAAATTGGCCTCACCAATTTGCAGTCCCACCAGCAGTGTACAAGTGTATCCTTTTCCCCAAATCCTCGCCAACACTTATTGTTGTTTAACTTCATAATGGCTGCTGATCTTACTGGAGTCAGATGGTATCTTAGGGTGGTTTTGATTTGCATTTCTCAGACTGCTAGAGACGGTGAGCATTTTTTCATGTACTTGTTGATTGATTGTATGTCCTCCTCTGTGAAGTGTCTGTTTAGGTCCTTGGCCCATTTGTTGATTGGGTTATTTGTTATCTTATTGTTTAATATTTTGAGTTCTTTGTATATTTTGGATATTAGGGCTCTATCTGAAGTGTGAGGGGTAAAAATTTGTTCCCAGGATGTAGGCTCTCTATTTACCTCTCTTATTGTTTCTCTTCTTGAGAAAAAACTTTTTAGTTTAAGTAAGTCCCATTTGTTTATTCTTGTTATTAACTCTTGTGCTATTGATGTCTTATTAAAGAATTTGGAGCCCGACCCCACAGTATATAGATCATAGCCAACTTTTTCTTCTATGAGACGCAGTGTCTCTGATTTGATATCTAGCTCCTTGATCTATTTTGAGTTAACTTTTGTGCATGGTGAGAGAACGGGATTCAGTTTCATTTTGTTGCACATGGATTTCTAATTTTCCCTGCACCATTTGTTGAAGATGCTATCCTTCATCCATTGCATGTTTATAGCCACTTTATCAAATATAAGAAAGTTGTAATTTTGTGGATTGGTTTCTCTGTCCTCTATTCTATACCATTGGTCCACCTGCCTGTTTTGGTACCAGTACCACACTGTTTTTGTTACTCTTGCTTTGTAGTAAAGTTTGAACTCTAGTATCGCTATACCTCCCGATTCACACTTCTTGCTTAGAATTCCTTTTGCTATTCTGTGTCTTTTGTTTTTCCATATGAATTTCATGATTGCTTTATCATTTCTACAAGAAATGCTGTTGGGATTTTGATTGGCATTGCTTTAAACCTGTAGAGAACTTTGGGTAATTTTGCCATTTTGATGAATTTAGTTCTGCCTATCCATGAACAGGGTACATTTTTCCATCTTCTAAGATCTTTTTCTATCTCTCTCTTTAGGGTTCTGTGGTTTTCACCTCTTTTGTTAGGTTGATTTCCAAGTATCTTATTTTCTTTGAGGATATTTTGAATGGAGTGGTTTTCCTCATTTCCATTTCAGAAGTTTTGTTGCTGATATACAGGAATGCCTTTGATTTATGCGTGTTGGTTTTATATCCTTCATTTATTAACTCTAGCAGTTTCTTTGTAGACCCTTTTGGGTCTGTTAAATATATTACCATGTCATCCACAAATAGCGATAATTCAAGTTCTTCTTTTCCTATTTTTATGCCTTTAATTTCTTTTTTCTGTCTAATTGCTCTGGCTAGTATTTCAAGAACTAAATTGAATAGAAGTGGTGATAGAGGGCATCCCTGTCTTGTTCCAGATTTCAGAGGGAATGCCTTCAGTTTTCTCCATTTAGGATGATCCTAGCCTGAGGTTTAGCATATATAGCTTTTACAATGTTGAGGTAAGTTCCTGTTATCCCTAGTTTTCCTAGTGTTTCGAACATAAAGGGATGCTGAACTTTGTTGAATGTTTTACTACATCTATCGAGATGATCATATGGTTCTTGTCCTTAAGTCTATTGATGTGGTGAATAGCATTTATTGATTTCCGTATATTGAACCAGCCTTGCATTCCAGGGATGAATCCTACTTGATGATGGTGCACAACTATTTTGATATGTTTTTGTATTCAATTCACACGGATTTTATTGAGAATTTTTGCATCCAACTTCATTAGAGATATTGGTCTGTAGTTTTCTTTTTTGAAGTGTCTTTGTCTGGTTTTGGGATCAGGGTGATTTTGGACTCTGAGAATGAATTTGGAAGAGCTCCTTATTATTCCATTTCTTGATATAGCTTGAATAGTATTGGTATTAATTCTTCTTCGAAGGTTTTTTTGAACGCCGCTGTATACCCATCAGTTACACGGCTTTTTTTGATTGGTAGTCTTTTGATGGCTTCTTCCATTTCTTTCTTTGTTTTTGGTCTGTTAAAATTGTGTGTGTCTTCTTGACTGAATATGGGCAGATCGTATGACTTAAGAAATTTATCGATATTATAACTATCTTCTATTTTATTGGAATATAGGATTTCAAAATACTTTCTAATTATCTTCTGTATTTGTGTACTGTCTGTTGTGATATTGCCTTTTTCATTCCGTATGTTAGTAATTTGAGTTCCCTCTCTTCTTCTCATCCTTAGCATGGCTAAGGGCCTGTAAATCTTATTTATTTTTTCAAAGAATCAACTTTTAGTTTTATCAATTTTTTCAATGTTTTTTTTTGTTTCAGTTTCGTTGATTTCTGCTCTAATTTTAATTATTTCTTGTCTTCTACTACATTTGCTGTTGTTTTGCTCTTCCTTTTCTAGGTTTTTGATGTGTACTGTGAGTTTATTTATTTTTTGTTTTATTCTTTTTTTGAGGAAAGAACTCCAAGAAATGAATTTCCCTCTTAAAACTGCCTTCTTTGTGTCCCATAGATTCCAGTATGTTGTGTCTGTATTGTCATTTGATTCTAAGAATTTTTTTACCTCCTCCTTTATGTCTTCTGTAACCCATTGATCATTCAGTAGAATATTGTTCATTTTACATGTGATGTAGGATTTTTCCTTCCTTCTATTCTCATTGATTTCCAGTTTCATTCCATTATGATCAGATATGGTGCATGGTATTATCTCCACGCCTTTATATTTACTAAGAGTTGCCCAATGGCATAATATATGGTCTAACTTGGAGTAGGATCCATGTGCTGCTGAGAATAAAGTGTATCCACTTGATGATGGTTGATATATTCTATATATGTCGGTTAAGTCAAGGTTATTGATTGTGCTGTTGAATTCTATAGTTTCTTTATTCAGTTTTTTATAGAGGATCTGTCTAATGGCGAGAGCGGTGTGTTGAAGTCACCCATAATTATTGTGTTGTAGTCTATTTGACTCTTGAACTTGAGGCGAGTTTGTTTTATGAGCGTTGCAGCTCAATTGTTTGGTGCATACCAATTGATAATTGTTATGTCTTGTTGGTGGATGGTTCCTTTTAACAATATATAGTGTCCTACTTTATCCCTTTTGATTAACATAGGTTTGAAGTTGATTTTATATGATATGAGTATGGCCACTGCTGCTTGCTTCCGAGGGCCATGTGAGTGGTATGATTTTTCCCAACCTTTCACTTTCAGCCTGTGTATGTCTTTACCTATCAAAAGAGTCTCCTGAAGGCAGCATATTGTTGGATTTATTTTTTTGATCCAGGTTACTAGCCTATGTCTCTTGATTGGTGAGTTTAGATTTTTAACATTTAAGGTTACAATTGAAATATGATTTATACTTCCAGTCATGTTTATTTATTTATTTATTTTAATTTGGGTAGTTTTTACTTTTTGGTTATTTTCTTACCCCTTTACTGAGATACCTCCTGCTGTTAGTTTTGGGCACTATTTTTCAATTCCTCTTCTTGTAGTATTTTGCTCAAAATGCTTTGCAGTGCTGGTGTTCTGTCTGTGAATTCTTTTAGCTTTTGTTCATCAAGAAAGACTTAATTTCATTGTCAAATCTGAAGCTTAATTTTGTTGGATACAGTATTCTTGGTTGGAATCCATTATTTTTCAGTGTTTGAAATACATTGTTCAAAGATCTTCTCGCTTTCAAAGTCTGTGATGAAAAATCAATTGTTAACCTAATTGGTTTACCCCTGAAAGTTATCTGCCTACTTTCTCTCGTAGATTTAAATATTCTCTCCTTGTTCTGTATGTTGGCTATCTTCATAATTATATGTCTTGGAGTTTGTCTATTATGGTTTTGAATGTTTGAGGTCCTGTAGGCTTCCAGGATATGGCAATACATTCCATCTTTCATCTCTGGGATGTTTTCTAGAATTATTTCATTTAATTTGTTGTCCATTCATTTGGTTTGAATCTCTATGCCTTCTTCTATCCCGATGACTCCCAATTTTGGTTTTTTTATGACATCCCATATCTCTTGAATAGTTGCTCATGGGATTTAAGCATGTTTTCTGTGTTGACTATATTCTTTTCAAGTTGACAAACTTTGTCTTCATTATCTGATGTTCTGACTTCTACTTGATCTAGTCTATTTGAAATATTCTTGTTTGAGTTTTTAATTTGGTTTATAGTTTCCTGCATTTCTAGAATTACTGTATGATTTTTTAAAAGATCTCTTTCTCCTGGTAAACCTTGTTCTTTGCCATTTTAATTTGGTTGTTTAATTCATTTTCAAAATACACTTTTATTTCTTGGACTTGCTGCCTCATGTCTTCTCTATTATTCCTTTCCATCTGAGTTAGGTATGACTTAAGTTTTTTTCCCTATCCCTGTTTCTGATGCTTCTAGGTTCTCCTGTAGTATTAAGTTGTCCTTCATTGTTTCTACACCTTTTTTCCCCTTGTTTTTTCATGATGTTCACGTTATTTTCTGGCTCTATTTGATTGCTGTGTTTCTGCTCTCTTCTATAGATTTGTTATGGGTTTATATATCTCTGTTTTCTCTCCTTTGTGTTGCTAGACTATGCCTGCTTAAGTGGATTTCGCTGTTAAGGAATTCTGACAGCCGAGCTCCAGTGATGTCACCTCTCTGCTGTGGTGGGCCCCAGGCTCCTTGCCGGAGTGTCCGAATTGGGGGGGTGGACTGGATTGTCTCTTGTTGGTTTCAGCTCCCGGTCGCTGGCATGCCGGCAGTCTCCAGCCACCCAGTAGCGCGGGCAGCGGATGGGCTATCGCCGGCGGGTGGGTGATCTCTAGCCACACAGTTGCGCGTTCGGTCGTCGGCAGGCGAGCGTTCTCCAGCCGTCAAGACATGCCGTCAGCAGGTGGGCTGGCGCCGGCAGGAAGGTGGTCTCCAGTTGCCCAGTCACACTGGCAGCGTTCTGGCGTTCTCCAGCCACCCAGTCAGGAGGGCCTGACCTCTAGTCCCCTGGTTTATCCTGCTAGTCCTGATTTCTCCTGCTAGACCAGATTTCTCCTGAGTGATGCTTCTCGGCAGCTCAAACTGTTCTCCGGGTCTGCCGTTTGTTGGGTGGGGAGGGTGTCTATTGTGAACCCTGGAACTCTATTGTTTTAATATTTTCCGCTTGCCCCTCGCCCCGCACTGGCTAGACAAGTTTCATTTTTGCCGCTGATGGGAAGGGGAGATGAAGGTCAGGTGCCTCTAGTTTTCCCCCAGTCTTTATGCAGACTTGCTCTGATTATCCCTCCCCCAAAAGCCTAGGAGAGATTTTATGCGAATTTTCCTCTGTATGTGAGATGAGCTGAGAAACACACACCTGTTTTATTGTTGCAATCTGTCTGGGAGTGGTGGTGGTTACTTCAGCTCTCCAAGATGGTGGCTGCTGGTTTCCTTTGCGGAGTTTCCACTTTGGGGGATAGAAATGTACTGCTAACTTTCCCGTCTGAAATCCCAAATTTAGCTGGGGGCTCAGTGGATGCTCAGCCAGCAGGATTCCACAGAATCTGCAGCAACGTTTCTCCCTGCTTGCTGGTCGCTTCTCGGTGGTGCCTCACCATTTGTAGACACGGGGCAGGTCACGCGGATCAATCAGAATGGATCTCCGGTTGCACAAGTGGCTTGTGTTTGAGACTCAATTACCGGACCTCGGTGGTGGAAATCATTCTTCTAGATTTCGGTAAACACCCATTTTCCTGTAAGATCCTAACAAGATAGTTTTTCATCATTCTAACTCGTTATTCACCTGCGCAGTGGCAGGGTACACTGGGTGTGATACACTGTCTTCACAGTCATCTTGCAATGCCGAAATATTAGGATATGGATGCACCATTTACTGAAAACTGTTTCAGTACCAGGAAAAAATATGTATTTCAGGTGGATGAATATTTCTGAGAATAATTTTTTAAAAAGTGGATTATAAATCCACGTACATGAATATGAATGAATTTAGGGAGTGCATAATAAGACACAAATATTTCATATTTTGAAAAATCCGGAGAGTATATATATATATATATATATATATATATATATATATATATATATATATATATATATACATATATACACACACACACACAGACATTAAAAACTAGCAATATATATGTCAATTGAAATTCATCATGAAATACATATCATCCACAGACCCAAAAATATTCATATACTTAACATGGATTTATGTATAATGTTGTTCAACTAGGAGGCTTACCCATAGGTTGAATTTTCAGTTCCAACAGCATTTAGGAGGAGTGATCTCTTCTCAAAATTTATATTTGCCAAGTCAGTCACCTCACAAAAATGTACGTGTGATACCAGGTACGATTCTATATGTGCATATAAAATTACATGTGCTGAATAGGCTACAGAGAAAGGGAGACAGGAATTTACATATTTGTTAACTTTCAAAACACACGGAGAACTATTTCAACAAAAAATTGACTAGATTTATAACTTCTAACCTATGTAATGCAAAAGGCAATTCCAACTATACACCATGCCTCCTCTGAACTGCTTGTATTTCTATTCTGTTTGAGTTTTTATTCTCTATCATATTACGATTAGTAGTCAGAGTCTAGTAGGGTAGGGGTTAGAGTCAGGGATTCAGTATTTCGAATGGAAAATTGGAAAATGAATCCAATGTGTATGCAAATATGTGCTACACAAAATCTTCCCACTCCTCCAGAAGAATGGCTTGACATTATCTTCGCCCCAAGAAAGACATAATTAGAGGAGAAGAGTTAGAAAATCAGTGAATACTTATCTGGAATGGAATATGCTAAGGAGTTCACTACCTTGGAGGTGGTAGAGGAGTTTCCAAAAGTAAGGGACAGGGTGAACACTCCACAAACATGGAGCTCTGCTGGCCTAAAGACTTCTTGAGAAATTGCCTCTGAGTTTGGGCACTTGAAACATATGTTGTTATCAGGAGCTTTAGCTTCCTTTGTAGTGAGATCATCAAAGCTGGGTCTGCACCTATGTGACCTGTAAAACATAGTTTCTTATTTTCCAATGAACATGAGGCAGCAGTCCTGAATTTGATCTTTGTAGGTAAACTGTGGCCACTGGGTTCTAAGTGTCTCCCTGTGTGGACTGTGAAGCCATTTGTTCATCCTCCAATTTTCATGGTGTTTCTTGCTGCTACAATGGGAGTTTGGTATTTGCTTCATGAAATACACGGAGTTCAACTGGGACACAGTGCAGGAGGGAGTTCTGTCACGTGTGGTATTTCAATTTCTGCAGGAGAATGCACCAACCATGCTTCTATATCACATAGCTTGCCCCATTGACCATAGCAAAACGATTCTGAACATTGCCCTGAAACCTCTCCAAATAACAAGATGCCTTTACTTAGAAGGGACTGCTGGCTGCATCATGTCAGTCACAAGCCATTTGGAAGCCAATGGCAGATTCACATGGCCCCACCACAGATGTTTTATCACACACCTGCCTACCACTGCTCTAGGCCCACTAATCATCAGGCTCCAACTTATTGGCATCTCTGTTTTACACAATTTTCATTAAAACCAGTCAATCAAGGCAGTGTCTGTTATACTCATGATCAGCAAGAGGAAATCCAAAGGTTCTCCTGTGCCAGCTGGTCATGGAAATTTCAAAAATTTCATGGTATTTTTCTAGCCATATTTCAACAATGAAGGTGGAGGCACTGTGAGTTTCAGTTCATTCCAGAACCATTAATGTTGACGAAGCTCATTTCAATGAAAGCTCTGGAGAAATCTCACAGGCAATGCTTCCCAAAGAATGGCCAAAAGGTCAAATGAAGCCAGGCCCATTGAGTTCTACAATGTGAGGTCCATGTGACTTTTGACTCTCAACTACGGCTGCCAAGTCTTTCAGAAGAAAATTATGTGATATCTTGGCTGTGATTCCCAGTGCTCTGTTGAAAGCCACCCTGGGCCTTGATCTCAGTTTCCAAGGGCGACTCTCATGCATGGCCTCCTAAAATCCCAACACAATTAATGGCAATACTTTTCTGAGGTCAGTTCCTGAACTCAGTCTCTAAGGGGAAAAACACCAGAGTTCATGTCAAGGAGGACCCAGTCATCTCTTCCAATCACCACACTAACAACCACAATTAAAACCAAAACAATCCCACATGGCCCTCATGTTCTTTTATATAGACACTCATCATAAACTATTGCTGGAAGTTTCCACTAGGGGCGAAGCCCTAGACAGTCTCCTAAATAATCTCTCTTGCCCCTAATTCGCCCTAAATTCAGGGTGGCCTGGACACCATTCCTGTGAACCAGGAGTGTTCAAATAGGCCTGCTGTTAATACTTCTCTGCTTCTCCAATTTGAGGCGTATTGACTGTGCAGTTTGGATTCTTTATGTGAATTGTAGTCACGGGAAAACTCAAGCAATTTAGGGCTTTGAAGAAATGATTTGGCCCAAAGGATCCCTATTCTAACTTGATGGAGGTCAGGAACCTCACAGAGATTGGGGAGAGACTTCATCCACAATAACTGCACTTTTGGCCATTTTTGTTTTGGATGCACACATGTGATGTTTCTTTAGATTCTTCAGGGGTTGAGAATCTAAACCACGGCCTCACACAGGGCCAAGAGGCTGATTCAGACACTTCCATTTTCAAAGGAATTAAGCAAAGATCCACAGGTGATGTCCATTCATTTCCATTTGAACCTGTTTTCTTCAGGCTTCACAAACGGATGTCTTGAGGCAAAGACCTTCCTGACATTCAGGGCAACAGAACAATAGGTAAGCAAAAGGCCCAAAGCAGGGTTTCTCCACTGAGACTATCATGGTCACACTTATATCTGAGTTTTCTGAGATGCTCGACATTCCCTTTAGCTATCCAGTACATGGCCATGTCACAGGGCTTGGAACTGCTACATATCTTGGACACAAAACCATGAGCCTATTCTGGAGAGTAGCCAGAGTTCATGAAGAATGCAGGAATTTTGGAAGATACCACATGTTGCCCATCGATCAGGCAAGCTGAAATCCATTCATAAATTCGGCAGGATGAATGCTGGGAAGCTTTCTGCTAGACAGGAGACAACAATTGATGCATTCAGTTTTCTAATATCTAAAACCATGCACATAGTGGGATACACAGACATAGAAACACTTTCTTGCCAAACGACTTACTATAAACAGTTCACTCCAAACCAAACAAACCGCCTTTCCTACCTATTCTCAGAACATGAGACAAAACCACAAACCCACACCGACAACCACAGAGGCACCACCATCTACAAAGTATGTCTGTGACTATCCAGAGTGTCTTCTAACTGGTGGGCCAACTTATGTTCCCCGGAAAACACCAACTCTGTGAACTTGTCAGGAGCCAGCGGTGAGCCACTATCTGCTTTCTCAGGAAAGGCCCCTCTTCTGAGTTTTCCTGGCAGTTGGCCATCCTCATATCTGTAGGTACCATGAAAGACTGACTCTGTCCTTGGTAAATCCAAACAAGTGAGCCCACTGGGACTGGGACTGGGACAGGCTCTTGGTACCTTGCTTCCTGGATCCCAAGTACCGAGAGTTCCATGACCAAGGAAGTGAGGTGAGGTAACTTCCTTCAGGAACTGAATGAGGTCACTGCTTTGGCAACCACTTTGTCCTAACAGTTGCTTCCAAGGGTCCCATGAGATCGAGGCTTCTCCTACTTCCTGTGACACTTTCACAAGTTAGAATGGTATATGAACCATAGGCACCCAGGAACAGGTCTCCAAACAGGACTGTTTGTGTCCATCTTCTCTACATTATGAACAGAGAGGCTGATTCAGACACAACTCTTCATCCTGACCAGGTTGTTTGCAATGGAAGATGACGTTTGCTCTCTCAGGTCCTTCATGGCTGCCTACATCTTCTCCAGGGATCACTTCTTCATGGACCTTTGAGTTTTACAACAGGTGGAAGATTCTCTACATTCCTGTATTGAAAGACCAACTTGGTCCCTGCTCTTCTGTAAAGTTAGATTGAGGGAACAGTGTATGGTTAGGGTTAATAACAGGTTTGATTTGGGTTAGGAATTATTCTAATTGATGAATAATGGTATTGGGAACCTGTGATATTTATAAGAATATATTGGTGAAATATAAGTATGAAAACAAAAATCTAGGTAAGATTTGAAGCCCAGAAGGGCATTGCGCTATTGATTGGGATACTTAGCTTTGATATACGTTCTGCACAGGTGTTTCAGATAAATCGATAATCAATGGCATAGGACCTTGTACCTTGGATGATTGAATGTAGAAGTTAACATCCACTAGAACAGGGATAGTCGGTAGGATTAGGAAGATATTCGATAAGTTTCAGAAGAAGACTGAGTACAGAATTTGGACCAAAAGTTCTTTAGCAATAGTGTATCGGGTAGAGAGTGAATGTAAATGTCAGCACACGTGAAGGGTCAGTCACAATGGTGAACTGGGGAAAATATTTAGGTAAGCAGACATCAATAGAGACATCAGGAAATCAGGCAAAGTATAAATTGAGTGATAGGATTAGACATTTGCAGCAGGGTTGAGGTTCAAAATATAGTCTTAAGAAGAAACAAATATGTAGTCACCAATAGGATTGACATTTGAGAGCATTAGGCACACTGGACATGAATGTTTTCAGTAATATATGCTCACTTTTCATTTAGGCTTTGATACAATCATAAGTGTGACCTCTTCTTTTTGTGTCCAGAATATTACTGTGATAAAATGTATATGTAGATTAGGTGACATGAGTATTTCTTCCACCATTTCTGGGAGCAACATTTTGAAGATGAAAAAATTAGTATTGGGGTTACAAATAGATTTACTCTGTGTCTATGAACATAGAGATAATTTATGAATAGACGATACTGTGATTAAATATTATAACTTGTTCCAACTTTAAATATTCGATCGAATTGATATCTGAAAATAAACAGAAAATCGTATATTTATATGCAATCATTCATTCCAACCAGAAATACATCTAATGGTAATATTAGGGTTATGGTTTATCATGAAGAGTGTGTCAGTTTTTCTTCAAAATGATTATGGAAATCGAAAAAAAAAGCGTTTGGAAAGAAGTCTCATGAAAAAACAATCAAGTAACCTGGAGGAATACATGTGTTCTGAATCAGGAAATGATTGAAAGTGAATCAAAATACTATAAATTATTGAAGTTGTTGATGAAATATATATCCTATGATGTGTATAAACTGAACAAATAGTAATGTACCAGTGTTGAATAAAATGAACTTCAACATAGACATCATATCCAAGAGGAATCTAGTTGCATTGATGTTAAACTGGGTCAGTTACTGTAGAAATATTAGGATTGTATGCACCACTCACTGAAGTTAGTTTTCAGTACTAGAAAACAAATATGTAATTCAGGTGGATGAATATTTCTGAGAATAATATTGTGAAAAGTTGATTATAAATCCACATACATGAACATGAATGAATTTAGGTAGTATATTTAAGACACATATATTTCATATTTTGAAATATTTGGAGAGTGTATATATATATATATATATATATATATATATATATATATATATATATATATATACACACCCCCACACACACACACACAACACACACACCCAGACAATAAAATGTAGCAATATATATGCCAATCGAAATTCATCATGAAGTATATATCATCCACAGATGCAAAAATATTTAATTTACTGAACATGGATTTATGTATAATGTTGTTCTACTAGGAGGCTCACCCATAGGTTGAATTTTCTGTTCCAACAGCGTTTAGGAGGAGTGATCTCTTCTCACAATTTGTATCTTCCAAGTCAGCCACCTCACAAGAATGTACATCTGATACCAGGTAGGATTCTATATGTGCATATAAAAATACATGTGCTGAATCGGCTACAGAGAAAGGGAGACAGGAATTCACATATCTGTTAACTTTAAAAACACATGGAGAACTATTTCAATTAAAAATTAACTAAATTTATAACACCTACCCTATATCATGCAAAAGGCAAGTGCAACTATACACCATGCCTCCTCTGAACTGCTTGTATTTCTATTCTGTTTGGGTTATTTTTCTCCATCATATTAGGATTTGTCATCAGAGTCTAGGAGGGTATGGGTTAGTGTCAGATGGCCCGGCTGGCAGGACACATCAACTTGGGTGTCGATCCTAGTTGGGGAGGAATGAAGGGACAAGAGACACGAGAGATGACAGCAAGACAGGAGTTCTGATCATGCTGCAAACTTTTATTATTCTCAGAGGGTATTTATATGCTGCGGATGGGAAAGCTCTCTTATCGGCAGTTGCTGGATGTCTTCACAGGGTGAGATAACGTCAGGATGTTTCAGGTAGACAGATGGTAGCCGGATGTCAAAAGGAGATAGATGGCTGTGGGATGTCTCCCAGGCAGGTTGTGTCCCAGGGGGCTGTTTCTTGTGTCAGTCTATTTTTTGAAGGAGAACTTCCTTCTAGCCCCTGACATCTCCCCTTTTGTTATATAAAATATTCGACCATACCTTACAGGCCATGGATTTAGGGGGTGATAGTGGCTCTGTTTCTCTAGGATGCCTTAGAATATCTCCTGATTTGAGCGAGGATCTTTCCTAGGAGATTTCGTGTTGGCTTTGGCATGTTTTTGGAGGAGACGTCTTTGAGGGGATAGCATGCCAACCGCCATGCACCAGAGCGTGTCATTCAGAGGTCTTGTGTTTGGGGATCCGTGGATCCTTCCTCCTGCAGTCCTTCCTGGACCCTCCGTTATTATGGCCTAACGTGCTCATTCCAAGGGTGTGTCCTCCCCCAAGCGGAGGGGCCCATGGAGAACGAACCCTTATTGCAAGGGTAGAAGATGGTTGCTCAGAGCTGTTACTTATAGTTTTCTGTAAGAAAGAGAGATCTGTGGGGATGTAAACTTACTAAGCCTGTGAGAAGGGTTGAACATTCTTTTAAATGTTGGCAGTGCTGTCTTCCATCTCCAGACCATGATAGTGGACCTGTATGGGCTTAGAAAAAAATATTAATCTGTTCTTTAATAAATTGTACCAGCCTCTTTATAATGCAGGGGCCTGTGGACACCATTAAAAGTAAACCCAACAAAGGGACTAATAGGGGAAGAAGGTAGGGTAGAAATCCATTATGCTCAATCCAGAGGGAATTTTCAAATAGTTCCCTTTGTCTCTTTTCTGGATCTTCTTGAAGCTGCTTAATTTTAATGCGTACTATGCCTGATTTATTGGCATAAAAGCAGCATCGTTCCCCTAAGGCTAAGCAAATACCTCCCTGGTTAGCTGTCATCAAATCTAAGCCTCGTCTGTTTTGAAGGAACACTTCTGCCAGGGAATTTATTTGGTCCTGCAAATCTTTAAAGGTTCCTGATAAAGTTTGTACATAATTTATAAGTTGTTGAGACAGGCGATGGTAAGAGTGAATAGCCGTGCCTAAGCCACTGTACCTGTGCCCACAGCAGCTGTTATTCCAAGGCTGGCAATGAGTGGTAAAGCCTGTATTGCCCACCTATGTCTTTTGACTAAAGTGTCTAGGCTAGAAATTGGTAGAGGTTCATCTCCTGGGACAATAGTTATATCAGGGAGTAATAAAGCAAGAACACAACCAATGGTCCAATTCGCTGGAAGCGTGGGATGGCCGAGTTTCCTCCACACATAAAAACTGTGCCATTGGAGGGACAAAGAGATGGGGTGGGTGAGGAATAATTTTATACTGTTGAGCAATTTCCAAAGGAAGTAAGTCGAACATCAATATCATAGGTATTATTCTGCATCGCGCCTAAAAGACATATTGTAAAAGTGCCTATAGGCTGTACTTTAAAGGGAAATCCGGGTTGGCATGTATTATCATTGTCCATGATAGAATTAATAGGAACTGCCATAGGCATGATTGCCCCTGCTGTCATGCAGAGCCAGCAATCACCAGCAAGGGTGGGGTTTGAATTATTAAGCTAGGAGAATGTAGTTTGCAAAATATCTAATGTATTGGTATCTAAACCTGGGAACTGGGATTTAGGCTACATTAAGGGATGATATGTGAGCTCAGGGATTTGGGGTTTCAAAAGTTTGATTATCTGATGATGCTTGACAGAATAAGTGGGTCCTCCACCATCAGAGACCCCTGTAGGGGCCTTAATGGGCCAGTAGGAAGGTTTTCCGACAGTGCCTTGGCACCCAGCTGACTGTAGCTTGGTGTATTTGCCATCTCCTCCATGGTCAAAGAGAATGGGGGTATAATGAATAGCGGTCCCCCTGCTGCATGAGTTTTAGTTAGGGAGGCTTCAAAAAATTGTTCTCCCTGTTTATTAACACAAAGTGAAGCCGACGCATTACAAGAGACATGCATCGCCTGGGTATGCGTACAAGTTGCAGAACAATTTTGGAGAGCTTTACTTGTACTAGGGGGAATAATCTTTGGCTTGTTAACACATACCCATTTAGGCTGATGAACTCCTCCGAGATTATGGTCAACCTTGGCACGGAGGTAAGTCACCTTAGTCATGCAGTCAGCAGTCTGGGTCCAACTAGTGGGAGCCTCAGTCCAAAATCCTCCTTTGCATTCACGGGGGGGGGGCAAAAAGGTACTCCATGATGTTGGAAATTGGAGGTCCAAGGCCTCCGTGTTCAAACCTGTTCAGCAGAAGTGCCTTAAGCAGGATCCTCGCACAGATTGTTGGCTGTATCTGAAATGGAGGAAAATTTGTCCTCAGGGGGAGGGCCTCCATCCCTGGGTTGAGGTAGTAATTTACCTGTTTAACCAGGCATTCTGGTAACCATCTTGGGGATGCTTGCTCTTGGTCCAAAACACAAGCTGAGCCTCATCCCCTGATGAGGATAGGATCTGGGCGTTTTCATTTATTTGTAATGGGATTGCACCACATAACAGGCGAGCGAACAGAATTGGACGAAGGATGCCAGTGTCTGTCTGTGGCCAAATGGCCTTCACTGTCTAAGGTAAGAAAAATAAGGGCAAATAATGCATGGTTAAGGCGATCCCTGGGAGTGATAAATACAAGGGCGGAAGCCTTAAGACGGGATAGCCAAGTCTTTAAGCTAAGCTGGGCAAGTTCCACATGCCTTGGCCCTGAGAGTTGTATGGAATTTCAGTAGTATGACAAAATTGCAAGGTAGCACAAAACTGTTTAAACTTGGCACTGGTATATGCAGGACATTTATCTGTTTTAATATGTATTGGTTTACCCATTACGAAAAAGGCTGAAACAAGATGAGAAAGGACATCTTTGGTAGCCTCTCCAGAATGTGGTGATGCAAAACTAAAGCCGCTTAAGGTATCTATAGAAACGTATATATATTTGGTTTTTCAAAATTCAGGAAAATGAATAACATCCATTTGCTAAACCTGATTGGGCTGTAATCCTCGGGGGTTAACTCCCAAGTGTTGAATGGGGAGGGAGACAGTGCAACCAGGGCATGCTTTTACTATTTCTCATGCATGTTGCCTGGTAATTTTCCAAAGTAATCGATGGCTCTGGGAATTTAGATGGTGAAGATTTTGTAACTCCATGGCCTTTTGAATGGAGCCAACAAAAATTGGAAAGATGGAACGTGTTGCTGCATCAGCTTGGGCATTACCTTGTGTTAGAGGGCTCAGAAGGTCAGAGTGTGTCATGATGTGTCCTAAGGAAAATGCATGTTTTCTGGCCTGAATTAGCTGCTGAAGCTGGTGAAACAGAAAGGGGGAATTGGAAGAAGCCATAATGGTGGGTGAAATCTCCAGCAGGGGCACAGAAAGAGCAATGTAGGCACTGTCTGTATAAATATTAACAAGATTATCAAAAAAACTTTATGAAAACTTGTGTTATGGTGAACAATTCCACAAACTGAGCTGACTGATAGACAGTATCAAAGGTGGTAGGCTTGTTATTGACAACAAAGACTGCACGGCCATTACTGGAACCATCTGTAAAGACAGTAAGTTCTTGAGGAATGGGAGCCTTTTGAGTAATTTTGGGAAAAATAAATGAATGTAACTGGACAAAATTTAAAACGGGGTCATTGGGGATGTGGTTATGAATTGTTCCCAAAAAGCCTGATAGGGCAATACCCCATTGATCCATGTCTCTAGTAAAAATTGTAGTAAGGGTTTGGTCCTTAGTATATGGAATTAAAATATTATCAGGGTCTTTGCCAAAATGTTGTCGAGAAAGCAAACGACCTTTAAAAATAAGAGAAGCTACCTGAGCAAGATAAACAGTAATAACCTTGGAGGATGTGGTGGATACAAGGACCAAAAGCAAGGGGCAGCCTTTATTTTTAAAATGTGGATCTCGCTGCCAAAATATTCCTGTGGGTGTATGAGGAGTGTGGAATATAACCAGAACCAGAGGAAGGTTATAAGAAATTTGTGTAACAAACTTTTGGGCAATGGCTTCTGTGGCTTGGTTTAATGCATGTCATGCCTCGGGAGTAAGCTTTTGAGGGGAGGAGGGGTGGGAATCACCTATCAAAATATCATTAAGGGGCAAAAGTACACAAGTGGGTAATTTTAAATATGTTCCTAGCAATTGAATATCCCCCAGTAATATTTGAAAATCATTAAGTGTGTGAAGATGGTCCACACATAGTTGTATTTTAGGAATTTGGATCTGATTATCTTGAAGTTTAAGGCCCAAATAGGTATAAGGGTCCTGTGTTTGAAACTTATCTGAAGCTATCTGTAGTCCCAAGGTAGTGAGGTTTTGTAAAAGTCCAAGTAACAATTATTAAGGTCATGGGTATTAGGTGCAGCAATTAACAAATCATCCATATAATATAAAATATAATTTTGTGCTCATCGCTCTCTCACAGGGTCTACTGCTTGAGCAACGTGTTTTTGGCAAAGACTAGAGCTGTTGGCCATACCTTGGGGAAGAACCTTCCATTGAAATCTCTGCATAGGGCCCTGAAAATTAATGTGAGGGAGACTAAAGGCAAAATAGGGTCTATCCTCAGGATGTAAAGGAATGGTAAAAAAGCAATCTTTTAAGTCAATAACCATTTTACAATAGTTTTTTGGAATCGCCACTGGTGTGGGAATGCCTGGCTGTAGTGCTCCCATCGGGCGCATAACTTTATTAATGGCACCCAAATATTGTAAAAGGCACCACTTGCCTGATTTTTTCTTGATAATAAAAATAGTAGTAATCCATGATGAGGTTGAGGGCTTTACATGGCCGGCTGCAAGCTGTTCCTGCACTAACGTGGAGGCAGCCTCCAATTTTTCTTGGGTAAGGGGCCACTGATCCACCAACACAGGAGTCTGAGTCTCCCAAATAATTTTATCTGCATGGGTTACAGGAGGGTCAGGGACTGACACTAAAAATCTGAATACACAAGTCCACATGTATTTGTTTTTGTATGGGTTGTATAGGCTCCACCAGTCCTTGTTTCAGTATCCCCAGGCCTGTACCAGGAACAAAATTCATAGGAAGCATTTGATGAGTCACCATGGAATTGGGACTGGTGAGAATAACTTCCAATAACTCAAAATATCTCCTTCCTATACGTTAACAGGGAGGTCAGAATCAACGAAAGGAGTGACAGTTGACTTATTACCATCTTTATCAGTGCAGCTAATAGACCTAGAGCTGACCAGAGGATTTTTTTATTTTCCTATCCCTTTAAGGTCAGTCAAGGATGGAGTGAGGGGCTAACCTGATGGCTTGTATTTTTGAGAAATAATTGTGGCATCAGCTCCAATATCTAGAACTCCTTGGAATTCCTTTCCTTCAGTAAGTAAGGTAAGGGTGGGTCTATTGTGAGAAATGGGCTGAACCCAATACACATCAGAGAAGCCCAAGAAGGCAGTCCCCCGAGGTAGGTTTGGGTTTTGGAAATGCCTCCTGAATCCAAGGGAAGGAGAATTAATTGTGCAAGTCTTGTTCCTGCTGGGATGGCGGCAACTCCATTAATAGCAGTGGCCAGTATTTTTATTTCTCCAGTGAAATCATTATCATTAATGCCAACGAAGACCTGAACACCTTGTATGGTAGTGGAGGCTCTTCCAAGATTAAGGGCACATGTATGAGATGGAGGGGGACCCATAATTTCATTGGGTATTATCTGGGGCCCTTGCATTGGGTCTAATATTGTATTTGTGGCAGCACAGAGGTCCAATTTTGTGCTGCCTGGGGTGGCTAGTTGGAGGGAGGCAATTGTGGAGAAGGATTTTGTGGTAGGTTGGGAGTTTAGGAGGGAACAAACTTTATTGCTCCTGTGTTTGTCGTGGGGGATGTTGTGGCCGGGGGCTGGCCCCGCAGGGAGTTTCCCGAGAAGTAGGAAGAAATAGGCTGTCTGAGGGCATTTGTTTTAGATCTACACTCACTGGCCCAGTGATGACCTTTACCACTTCTATGGAAAAGGGTAGCTGGGGGCGGTTAAGCCCCAGTTTGAGGAGACGCTATTCCTAGGCTTTGTTTGCCTGTGGGACACTCACATGCAAAATGGCCAGGTTGTTTAGAAGTAAAGCAAGTACGTGAGCCAGGATTTTGAAAGGCCTTGGTAAAGGCGGTCCCTAAAGCCAGACCCATGACATGGGCTGCACCTACGTCTGCACAGAGTTTAATAACTTCAGAAAGTTTCCCTTTATCCTTATGTGGTTGAAGAACATTCTGACATGCTGGGTTGGCATTTTCAAAGGCAAGATGTTTTACATAGGTGCTTTCACCTTCGCTTGGTAAATCCTATAGGCTGTGGCAGGGTCCTGAGAGGTCGCGGGTGTTCTGAATGGTAGAGAGCTGCTTCCTTCTCCAAGATAGCGTCCTCCCCAGGGGTCAATGTGTCTCTGGGATTTAAAACTGGATAAAGGTGGTTTTTAATCATTGGAGCCTTATTAATTAGGGTCGTATTTTGAGGGGGACCAGGAAGGTTCTCAGGGTCCTGGGAAGACTGAGAAGGTTCTATGTCTATACTAATGATGGGCATGCAGAGGGGGGACGAGAGGTCTTTTGCATAATCTCTTCCCCAATCCTGACAAGTTGTAAGGTACCATTGTCAAAGCGAAAACTTTTAAGAATTTCATTAATTAAGTTCCAGTAAGAAAAGGTGGGAACTGGCATTTTTTCTGGGCCAAATGATTCATAATAATCTTTTAAACAGTCTCCTACTCTAAGCCATTTTTGCCATCAATGGTCCCTTCAAGAGGAAACCATGGACACAATTCTCCTATGTATGAAAAGAAAAATTTTAAGTCCTTTTTCTTAACATGTGCCCCTCATGTCTTGAAGGACTCCTTGAGGCCTGAAATAAACAAATCATGTGACGATACTGCTTGTCACATGGTGCGTCACTCACCGTGCATCATCCCCACCTTCCTCCTGGATATGTCTCCGGGTGGTGTCTGCTGAGGCGATCGTGAGCTCCTCTTGACCAAGTCTTCCAGGAGGAAGGGGTTCCCCCTCAGTCAAAGGCTTGAGCCCCAGTCGGTGGGCGCCAGATATCCCGGCCGGCAGGACACATCAACGTGGTCAGCGAACCTAGATGGGGAGGAATGAAGGGACAAGAGGCATGAGAGATGAGAGCAACACAGGAGTTCTGATCAAGCTGCAAAATTTTATTGTTCACACACGGGTATTAATATGCTGGATATGGGAAAGCTCTCTTATCAGCAGTTCCTGGATTTCTTCACAAGGTGAGATAACTTCAGGATGTTTCTAGAAGAAAGATGGCCACAGGATGTCTCAGGGACATATATGGCTAAAGGATGTCTTCCAGACAGGATGTCTCCTGGGGGCTGTTTCTTGTAAGTGTCAGGTTGTTCTTTGAAGAAGAATTCCTTCTACCCCTGACAGTCAGGGATTCAGTATTTCGAATGGAAAATTGGAAAATGAATCCAATGTGTAGGCAAATATGTGCTACCCAAAAATCTTCCCACTCTCATTCAGAACAATGCCTTGACATTTCCTTCACTCCAAGTAAGACATAATTAGAGGAGAAGAGTTAGAAATCTGTGAATACATATCAGTAATGAAAAATGCTCAGGAGTTCACAACCTTCGAGGTTGTAGAGGAGTTTCCAAAAGTAAAGGACAGGGTAAAAACTCCAAAAACATGGAGCTCTGCTGGCCTAAAGACTTCTTGAGAAACTGCCTCTGAGATTGGGCACCTGAAATATATGTTGATGACAGGAGCTTTAGCTTCCTTTGTAGTGAGACCATCAAAGCTGGGTCTGCATCTATATGACCTGGAGGACATGGTTTCTTTTTTTCCTATGAACCTGAAGCAGTAGGGCTGAATTCTCTCTTTATAGGTAAACTGTTGCCACTGGGGGCTAAGTGTCTTGCAGTGTGGACTGTGAAGCCATTTGGTCATCCTCCACTTTTCGTGGTGTTTCTTGCAGCTGCACTGGGAGTTTGGTATTTGCTTCACAAAATACGAGAAGTTCAACTGGGACACAGTGATGGAGGGAGTTCTGTCATGTGTGGTGGGTAAGGGTCTGCAGGAGAATGCACCAACCTGGCTTATATCCCACATAGCTTGCCCCCTTGACCACAGCAATCTGATTCTAAACATTGCCCTTCAACCTGTCCATATAACAAGATGCCTTTACATACAAGGGTATGGGGGCTGCACCATATCAGTCACAAGGCATTTGAAAGCCAATGGCATATCCACATCAGCCCACCACAGATGTTTTAACACACACCTGCACACCACTGCTCTAGGCCGACTACTCATCAGGCTCCAAGTTACTGGCATCTCTGTTCTACACCATTTTCATGAAACCCAGTCAATCATGGCACTGTCTGGTACATTCATGATCAGCAATAGGACACCTAAAGGTTCTCCAGTGCCACCAGGTGATGGGAATTTCCAAACTTTAATGATATTTATCTAGGCATTATTCATGGATGAAGTTGAAGGCACTGTGGGTTTCAATTTATTCAGGAACCATTAAATGGAGAAGAAGCTCATTTCAATGAAAGCTCTGGAGAATTCTAACAGGCAAGGCTTCCCAAAGACAGGCTAAAAGGTCACATTAAGCCAGGCATTTGAGGTCTACAATGTGAGGTCCATGTGTGTTTTGACTTGCAACGATGGCTGCCAAGTCTTTAAGAATAAAATCATGTGATGTCCTTCCTGAGATTTCCAGTGCTCTTCGGAAAGCCTCCCTGGGCCTAGACCTCAGTTTCCAAGGGCGACTCTCATGCGTGGCCTCCTAAAATCCCAACACAATACATGGCAATACTTCTTTGAGGTCAGTTCCAGAACTCAGTCTCTAAGGGGAATCACATAAGGGTTCAAGCCCAGGTGGACATAGCCATGTCTTCCAACGGCCACAAAAATGACCACAATTAAAACCAAAACACTCCCACATGACACACCTGATGCAAAGACCTTCCTGACTTTCAGGGCAACAGAAGAATCGGTAAGCAAAATGTCCAAAGCAGGGTTTTTCCAATGAGGCATTCCTGGTCTCACTGATATCTGAGCTTTCTGAGATGCTCGCCATTCCCTTCAGCTATCCAGTACATGGCCATGTCACAGAGATTTGAGGTGGTACATATATTTGACACAAAACTATGAGCCTATTCTGGAGAGTGCACACAATTCAGGAAGAAAACAGGAACTTAAGAAGTTAGCAGGTGTTCCCCATCGATAAGTCAAGCCGCAGTCCATTCATGAATTGGGCAGGATGAAAGCTGAGAAGCTTTCTACTAGACAGGACTCACAAATTGATGCATTTTCTTTTCTAATGTCTACAACCAGGGACACAGTGGTATAAACAGACATAGAAACACTCGCCTTGTCAAATGACTTACTAGAAACAGTTCCCTCCAAACCAAACAAACCGCCATTCCTACCTATTCTCAGAATATGAGACAAAACCACAAACCCACACCCATACCCACAAAGACACCTCCTTCCCCCAAGTAGGTCTGTGACTATCCGGAGTGTCCTCTGACTGGTGGGCCATACTATGTTCCAATGAAATGGCCTGTCCTGTCTCAGATCTGGTCTCCTTGGCCAACTCTGTGAAGTTGTCAGGAGCCAGCAGTGAGCCACTACCTACTTTCTCAGGAAAAGCCCCTCTTCAGAGCTTTCCTGGTTTTGGCCGTCCTCACATCAGTAGGTAGCAAGAATGACTGACACTGTCCTTGGTAAGTCCAAACAAGTGAGACCACTGGGACTGGGACTGCCTCTTGGTGCCTGGCTTCTTGGATACCAAGTTCAGAGAGTTCCATCAACAAAGAAGTGAGGTGAGGTCACTTCCTTAAGGAACTGTATCAGATCACTGCCTTGGTAACCACTTTGTCCTAACAGTTGCTTCCAAGACTACCATGAGATGGAGGCTGCCCCTACTTTCTGTGACACTTTCACAAGGTAGAATGGTATATCAACCATAGGCACCTAGGAAGAGCTCTCCACACCAACCTGGTTTGGTCCATCTTCTCTACATTAAGAAGAGAGAGGCTGATTCATAAACAACCCTTCATCCTGACCAGGTTGTTTTCCATGGAAGCTGACTTTTGCTCTCTCAGGTCCTTCATAGTTGTCTACATCTTCTCCAGGGATCATTTCTGCATGGACCTTGAGGTTCTCAGGAGGTGGAAGATCCCCTACATTCCTGTATTGTAAGACCAACTCTGTCCCTGCTCTTCTGTAAAGTTAGATTGAGGGAACAGTGTATGGTTAGGGTTAATAATATGTTCAATTTGAATTAGGAATCATTCTGCTGGATGAATAATGGTACTGGGAACCTGGAACATTTATAAGTATATATAGGTGAAATATATGTATGAAAACAGAAATCTAAGTAAGATTTGAAGCGCAGAATGGGGATGGGCCCTTGATTGTGATACTTAGCGTTGAATTATGTTCTGCACAGATGTCTGAGATAGATCGATATACAATGGCATTAGACCCTGTACCTTGGATTATTGAATGTATAAGAGAACATCCAGTCAAAAAGGGATAATGGGTAGGATTAGGAAGATAGTCAGTAGGTTTAAGAAGAAGAGTGAGTATAGGATTTGGAACAAAAGTTCCTTAGCAATAGGGTTTGGATTAGAGTGTGAATGTAAGTGTCAGCACAATTGAAGAGTCAGTCACAATGATGAACTGCGGAAAGTATGTAGGAAAGCTGATATAAATAGAGACATTATGAAATCAGGAAAAGTATAAAGTGAGAGATAGGATTAGATATTTTCAACAGGGTTGAGTTTGAATATATAATCTTAGCAAGAAACAAATATGTTGTCACAAATAGGATTGAATTTTGAGAGCATTAGCCAAACTTGATATGGATGGTTTTAGTAATCCATGTTCACTTTACATTTAGGCTTTGGTGCAAACATAAGTGTGACCATTTCTTTTTGTGTCCAGAATATTACTCTGATAAAATGTATATGTAGATCAGATGACATGAGTATTTCTTCCACCATTACGGGGAGCAAAATTTTGAAGACGTATAAATTAGTATTGGGTTTACAAAGAGGTGTACTCTGTGTCTATGAATATAGAGACAATGCATGAATAGACAATAGTGTGAATAAATAATATAACTGGTTCCACTTTAAATAATGGATTGATTTGATATCTGAAAATATATAAGAAATCTTATATTGATATACAATCATTCATTCCAACCAGTTATACATCTAATAGTAATATTAGGGTTATAGTTTATCATGAAGGGTGTGTGAGTTTTGCTTCAAATTTGATTATGGAAATCGAAAATAATATGTTTGGAATGAAGTCTCATGAAAAAACCAGTCAAGAAACATGGAGGATTACATGTGTTCTAAAGCAGAAAATGATTGAAAGTGAAACAAATGCCTATAATTTTGCTAACGTATGGATGAAATATATATCCTATAATGTGCATAAACTGAAGAAATTGTAACATACCAGTGGTGAATAAGAATGAACATCAAAATACACATCATGTCCCATAGGAATCTACTTGCATTGATCACAAACTGGAACAATTATTGTAGAAATATTAGGATTTGTATCCACCATTCACTGAAGTTATTTTTCATTTCTAGGAAAAAAATATGTATTTCAGGTGGATGAATATTTCCGTGAATAATCTTGTGAAATGTTAACTCTAAATCCACATACATGAATATGAATGAATTTAGGGAGTGTATAATAAGATACATATATTTTATATTTTAAAAAAATTTAGTGTGTGTGTGTGTATATACACACACACACACACACACACACACACACACACACAGACATTAAAAATTAGCAATACATATGCCAATCAAAATTCACCATGAAATATATATCATCCACAGATCCAAAAATATTCATTTTACTGAACATGGATTTATGTATAAAGTTGTTCAACTAGGAAGCTCACCCATAGTTTGAAATTTCAGTTTCAACAGCGTTTAGGCGGAGTGATCTATTCTCACAATTTCTATCTGCCAAGTCAGCCACCTCACAAGAGTGTACCTGTGGTACCTTGTAGAATTCTATATGTGCATATAAATATACATGTGCTGAATAGGCTACAGAGAAAGGGAGACAGGAATTCACATATTTGTTAACTTTAAGTACCCATGGAACTATTTCAATTAAAAATTAACTTGAATTATAACACCTACACTTTATCATGCAAAAGCCAAGTCTAACTATACACCATGCCTCCTCTGAAATGCTTGCATTTCTGTTCTGTTTGGGTTATTTTACTCCATCATATTAGGATTAGTAGTAAGAGTCTATTAGGGTATGGGTTAGTGTCAGTTATTCAGTATTTCAAATGGAAAATAGGAAAATAAATCCAATGTGTATGCAAATATGTGCTACAAAAAATTCCCACTATCATCCAGAACAATGCCTTGACAATATCTTCGCCCCTAGTAAGACACAATTAGAGAAGAAGAGTTAGAAAATCTGTGAATACATACCTGGAATGGAAAATGTTCAGGAGTTCACAACCTTGGAGGTGGTAGAGGAGTTTCCAAAAGTAAGGGATAGTGTAAACACTCCACAAACATGGAGCTATGCTGGCATTAAGACTTCTTGAGAAACTGCCTCTGAGGTTGGACACTTGAAGAATATGTTGTTGTCAGGAGCTTTAGCTCCCTGTGTACGGAGACCATCAAAGCTGGGTCTGCATCTATGTGACCTGGAGGATATGGTTTCTTATTTTCTAATGAACATGAGGAAGCAGTGATGAATTCTCTCTTTGTAGATAAACTGTGGCCACTGGGGGCTAAGTGTCTCCCTGTGTGGACTTTGAAGCCATTTGGTCATTCTCCAATTTTCGTGGTGTTTCTTGCTGCTGCACTGGGTGTTTTGTATTTGCTTCACAACATACAAGGATTTCAAATGGGTCACAGTGCTGGTGGGACTCCTGTAAGGTGTGGTGGGTCAGGGTCTTCAGGAGAATGCACCAACCAGGCTTCTATCCCACATTTCTTGCTCCCTTGACCATAGCAACCTGATTCTGAACATTGCCCTGAAACCTGTCCATATAACCAGATGCCTTTTCATATAATTTTCTGCTGGCTGCACCAAGTCAGTCACAAGCCATTTGGAAGCCAATAACACACCCACATGGCCACACCACAAATATATTATCAGACAACTGCACACCACTGCTCTAGGCCCACTACTCAGCAGGCTCCAACTTACTGGCATCTGTGTTCCACACCATTTTCAAGAACTCCAGTCAATCAAGGCACTGTCTGGTACACTCATGAGCAGCAATAGGACATCCAATGGTTCTCCAGTGCCACCTGGTCATTGGGAATTTCAAAAATTTCATGGTATTTATCTATCCATTGTTCAAGAATGAAGTTGGAGGCACTTTGGGGTTTCCATTCATCCAAGAACCATTAAATGGTGAGGAAGCTCATTTCAATGAAAGCTCTGGAGAACTCTCACAGGCAAGGCTTTCCAAAGAGTGGTCAAAATGTCATATGCAGACAGGCCCATTGAGGTCTAAAATGTGAGGTCCATGTGTGTTTTGACTCTTAACTATGGCTGCCAAGTCTTTCAGAATAAAATCATGTGATATCCTGGTTGAGATTCTCAGTGCTCTGTGGAAAGCCACCCAGGGCCCAATCTCAGGTTTCAAGGGTGACTCTCATGTGTGGCCTCCTACAATCCCAACACAATTAATGGCAATACTTCTCTGAGGTCATTTCCAGAACTCAGTCTCGAAGGAGAATCACACCCGAGTTCAAGCCCATGTGGACCCAGTCATATCTTCCAACCGCCACACAAATGACCACAATTGAAACCAAAACATTCCCACATGACCCTCATCTTCTTCCATATAGACACTCATCATAAACTCTTGCTGGAGGTTTCCATGAGGAGCGCAGCCCAAGGCAATGTCCAAAATATGCACCCTTGCCCGTCATTTGCCTAAAATGAGGGTGGCATTGACACCCTTCCTATGAACCAGGAGTGATCAAATAGGCCTGCCTTTAATACTGCTCTGCTTCTCCAATTTGAGGCCAACTGACTGTCAGGCATAGATTCTTTATGTGATTTGGCATCATGGGAGAACCCAAGCACTTCTGCAGGAGTTCAAAGAACTCATTTGACCCAGAGGATCCTATTCTCACTTGATGGAGGTTAGGAACCTAACAGAGGAAGGCAAGAAACTTCATCCACAATGACTGATATTCTTACCATTTTCGTTTTCAATACACACATGGGAACTTTCTTTATATCCATCAGGTGCTGAGAATCTAATCCATAGCCTGACCCAGAGGCAAGCAGCTGATTCAGACACATCCCTTTCGAAAGCAATTAAGCAAAGCACCACAGGTGATGCCCATTCATTTGCATTTAAAAACTGTTTACTTCAGGCTTCAAAAAGGAGTGGCCTGAGGTAAGGACCTTCCTGACATTCAGTGCAACAGAAAAATAGGTAAGCAGAAGGCCCAAAACAGTGTTTCTCCACTGAGACTTTCCTGGTCACACTGATATCTGAGTTTCCTGAGATGCTCGCCATTCCATTCAGCTATCCAGTACATGGCATATCACAGAGCTTGGAGGTGTTACATATCTTGGACACAAAACCATGAGCCTATTCAGGGTAGTGGCCAAAATTTAGGAAGAAAACAGGAACTTAGGAAGATAGTAGGGGTTGCCCATCCATAAAGCAACCTGCAGTCCAGTCATAAATTGGGTAGGATGAATGATGGAAAACTTTCTTCTAGACAGGACATATCCATTGATGCATTCTCTTTTCTTATGTCTACAACCACGGACACAGTGAGATACACAGATATAGAAACACTCTCCTTGTCAAACGACTTTTTAGAAGTAGTCTACTCCAAACCAAACAAATCGCCTTTCCTGCCTATTCTCAGAACATGAGACAAAACCACAAACTCACACCCACACCCACAAAGGCACTTCCTTCCCCCAATATGTCTGTGACAATCCGGAGTGTCCTCTGACTGTGGACCATATTGTTACCCTGAACTGGCCTGCCCTGTCTCAGATCTGGTCTCCGTGGCCAAATCTGTGAAGTTGTCAGGAGCCAGCGATGACCAACTACCTGTTTTCTTAGGAAAGGACCCTCTTCAGAGCTGTCCTGGCATTTGGCCATTCTCACATCAGTGGGTACCAAAAAAGACTCTCTCTGCCCTTGGTAAAACCAAACATGTGATCCCACTAGGACTGTTACTGGGACTGGCTCTGGATGCCTGGCTTCCTGAATCCCAAGTTCAGAGAGTTCCATCACCAAGTAAGTTAGGTGAAGTCACTTTCTTCATGAAATGAATGAGGTCACTGATTTGGCAACCACTTTGTCCTAACAGTTGCTGCCAAGGGTCTCATGAGATGGAGGCTGTTCCTACTTTCTGTGACACTGTCACAAGTTAGAATGGTATATCAACCATATGCACCGGGGAACTTCTCTCCATACAGGCCTGCTTTGGTCCATCTTCTCTACATTAAGAAGAGAGAGGCTGATTCAGACACATCCTTTCATCCTGTCCAGGTTCTTTACCATGTCAGAAGACTTTTGCTCTCTTTGGTACTACATAGCTGCCTACAACTTCTCCAAGGATCATTTCTGCATTGACCTTTGAGGTTCTCAGCAGGTGGAAGATTCCCTACATTCCTGTATTGTAAGACCAACTCTATCCCTGCTCCTCTGTAAAGGTAGATTGAGGGAACAGCGTATGGTTAGGGTTAATAACAGGTTCGAATTCGGTTGGGAATCATTCTGCGGGATGAATAATGTTATTGGGAACCTGCGAAATTTAAAAGAATATATAGGTGAAATATAAGTTTGAAAACCCAAATCTATGTAAGTTTTGAAGCCCAGAAGTGTATTGGGCCCTTGGGTAGGATACTTAGCTTTGAATTATGTTCTGCACAGATGTCTCTGATTAATCGCTATACAATGGCATAGGACCTTTACCTTGGATGATTGAATGTCGAAGAGAACATGCAGTCAAAAAGGGATAGTCAATAGGATTAGGAAGATAGTCAGTAGGTTTAGAAAGAAGAGTGAGTATAGGATTTGGACAAAAACTTTTTTAGCAATAGGGTTTCGGGTAGAGAGTGAATGTAAATGTCAGCACATGTGAAGAGTCATTCACAATGATGAACTGGGGAAAATATGTATGAAAGTAAATATCAATTGAGACAAAAGGAAATCAGGCAAAGTATAATGTGAGTTATAGGATTAGACATTTTCAACAGGGTTGAGGTTGAATATATAATCTTAGCAAGAAACAAATATGTAGTCACCAATTGGATTGACATTTGAGAGCATTAGGCAACCTGGACATGGATGTTATTACTAATCCATGCTCACTTTCCATTTAGGCTTTGGTACAATCATAAGTGTGACCTTTGCATTTTGTGTCCATAATATTACTGTAATAAAATATATATCTAGATCAGGTGACATGAGTATATCTTCCACCATTTCTGGGAACAATATTTTGAAGACGTATAAATTAGTATTGGGGGTACAAACAGGTGTACCCTGTTTCTATGAATATACAGATAATGCATGAATGGAACATACTCTGAATAAAACCTATACTGATTCCACTATAAATAATGGATTGAATTGATATCTGAAAAAATACAGGAAATCAAATATTGATATACAGACATTCATTACAACCAGTTATACATCAATGATAATATTAGTATTAGGATTTTCATGAAGAGTGTGTGAGTTTTGCTTCAAAATTGATTATGGAAATCGAAAATAATGTGTTTGGAAAGAAGTCTCATGAAAAGAGCAGTAAAGAAACATGGAGGAATACATGTTTTCAGAAGCAGGAAGTGATTGAAAGTGAAACAAATTCCTATATATTTTTGAACTTTTGGATGAAATATATATATTATGATGTGCATAAACTGAAGAAATAATAATGTCCCACTGTTGAATAAATATGAACGTCAAAATACATATCATGTCCCATAGGAATCTACTTGCATTGATGTTAAACTGGGTCAGTTACTGTAGAAATATTAGGATTTGTATACACCATTCACTGAAGTTAGTTGTCAGTACTAGGAAACAAATATGAATTTCAGGTGGATGAATAGTTTGGAAAATAATCTTGTGAAAAGTTGATTATAAATCCACATAAATGAATATGAATGAATTTAGGGCGTGTATAATAAGTCACATATATTACATATTTTGAAATATCTGGAGAGTATATATATATATATATATATATATATATATATATATATATATATATATATAGAGAGAGAGAGAGAGAGAGAGAGACAGAGACAGAGAGAGAGACATTAAAAACTAACAATATATATGCCAATCAAAATCCATCATGAAATATATATCATCCACAGATCCAAAAATATTCATTATACTGAACATGGATTTATGTATAATGTTGTTCAACTAGAAAGTTCACCCATAGTTTGAAATTTCAGTTCCAATAGCATTTACGAGGAGTGATCTCTTCTCACAATTTGTATCTGCCAAGTCAACCACCTCACAAGAATGTACGTGTGGGACCAGGTAGAATTCTATATGTGCATATAAAAATACATGTGCTTAATAGGCTACAGAGAAAGGGAGAAAGAAATTCACATATTTGTTAACTTTAAAAGCACATGGAGAACTATTTCAAAAAAAATTTGCAAGATTTATAACTCCTACCCTATATTATGCAAAAGGCAAGTCCAAGTATACACCTTGCCTCCTCTGAACTGCTTGTACTTCTTTTCTGTTTTTTGTTATTTTTCTCCATCATATTAGGATTAGTAGTCAGAGTCTAGTTTGGAATTGGTTAGGGTTAGAGATTCAGTGTTTTAAAGGGAAATTGAAAAATGAATCCAATGTCTATGCAAATATGTGCTACCCCAAACTCTTCCCAGTCTCATCCAGAACAATGCCTTGACATTATCTTTTACCAAAGTAAGATACAGTTAGAGGAGAAGAGTTAGAAAATCTGTGAATACATATCTGGAATGGAATTTGCTCAGGAGTTCACAACCTTGGAGGTGGTAGCAGAGTTCAAAATAGTAAGGCAAAAGGTCAACACTCCTCAAACATGGAGCTCTGGTGGCCGAAAAAATTCTTGAGAAACTGCCTCTGAGGTTGGGCACTTGAAATACATGTTGTTTTCAGGAGATTTAGTTCTTTTATAGAGAGACCATCAAAGCTGGTTCTGCATATATGTGTCCTGTAAGACATGGTTTCTTATTTTTCATTGAACATGTGGCAGCAGTGCTGAATTCTTTTTTTGTAGCTAAACTGTGGACACTGGGGCTAAGTTTCTCCCTGTGCTAACTGGGAAGACATTTGTTCATCCTCCACTTTTAGTGGTGTTTCTTGCTGCTGCACTGGGAGTTTGGTATTTGCTTCACGAAATAAAGGAGGTCAATTGGGACACATTGTTGGAGGGAGTTCTGTCACGTGTTGTGGGTGAGGGTTTGCAGGAGAATGCAATAACCAGGCTTCTATCCCACATAGCTTTCCCCCTTGACCATAGCAACCTGATTCTGAACATTTCCCTGAAACCTCTCCATATAACAAGATGCCTTTACCTATTGGGTCTGTTGGCTGAAACCATATCAGTCACAAGCCATTTGGACGCCAATGGCAGTTCCACGTGGCCTCACCACAGATGTTTTGTCATACATCTGCTCACCACTGCTCTAGGCCCACTAATCAGCAGGCACCAACTAACTGGCATCTCTGTTCTACACCATTTTTATGAAACCCTGTCAATCAAGGCACTGTCTGGTATACTCATGATCAGCATCAGGACATCCAAAGGTTTTCCAGTGCCAACTGGTCATTGAAATTTCAAAAATTTCATGGTATTTATCTAGCCATTATTCAAGGAAGAAGTTGTAGTCACTGTGGGTTTCAATTCATTCAGGAACCATTAAATGTTAAGGAAGCTCATTTCAATGAAAGCTCTGGAGAACAATCACAGGCAAGGCATCCCAAATAGTGGCCAAAAGGTCACATGAAGCCAGGCCCATTGAGGTCTACAATGTGAGGTCCATGTGTGTTTTGACTCTCAACTATGGCTGCCAAGTTTTTCAGAATAAAATCATGTGATATCCTGGCTGAGATTCTCAGTGTTCTGTGGAAAGCCACCCTTGGCCTAGATCTCAGTTTCCAAGGGCGACTCTCATGTGTGGCCTCCTAACATCCCCACACAATTCATGGCAATACTTCTCTGAGGTCAGTTCTACAACTCAGTCTCTAAGGAGTATTACACCTGAGTACAAGCCGAGGGGGACCCAGTCATCCTTTCCAACTGCCACACAAATTACCAAAATTAAAACCAAAACATTCCCACATGGCCCTCATCTTCTTCCACATAGACCCTCATTATAACCTCTGGCTGGAGATTTCCATGAGGGGTGCAGCGCAAGAGAGTGTCCAAAATAAGCTCCCTTGGCCCTCATTTGCCTAAAGTCAGGGTGGCCTGGACACCATTCCTGTGAACCAGGAGTGATCAAATAGGCCTGCCATTACAACTACTCTGCTTCTCCAATTTGAGGCCTACTGACTGTGGGGTTTAGATTCTTTATGTGAAGTGGAATCATGAGAAAACCCAAGCACCTCTGCATGGCTTTGAAAAACTCATTTGACCCAAAGGATCCCTATACTCACTTGATAATTGTCTGCAACCTAATAGAGGAAGGAGAGAGACATCATCCACAATGACTGAATTTTGCCATTTTAGTTTTAGATGCACACATGGGATCTTTCTTTATATCCATCAGGTGCTGAGAATATAAGCCACAGCCTCACACAGGGCCAAGAGGCTGATTCAGACACATCCCATTCAAAGCAATTAAGCAAAGAGCCACGGGTGATGCCCAATCATTTCCATATGAAAACTGTTTTTTTCATGCTTATCAAAGGGGTGGCCTGAGGCAAAGACCTTCCTGTCATTCAGTGAAACGGAAAAATAGGTAAGCAAAAGGCACAAAGCATGGTTTCTCCACTGAGACTTACCTGGTCACACTGATATCTGAGTTTTTTAAGAAGCTCGCCATTACCTTCAGCTATTCAGTACATGGCCATGTGACAGAGCTTGGGGTGGTACCTATCTTGGACACAAAACAATGAGACTATTCTGCAGATTGGTCAGAATTCAGGAAGAAATCTGAAACTTAGGAAGATATTAGGTGTTGCCCATCGATAAGGCAACCTGCAGTGCAGTCATAAATTGGGCAGGATGAATGCTGGGAAGCTTTCTACTAGACAGGACACATTCATTGATGCACTCTCTTTTCTAATGTCTACAACCACGGACACAGTGTTATACACAGACATATAAACACTTGCCTTGTCAAAAGACTATCTAGAAACAGTCCACTGCAAACCATACATACCAGCTTTCCTACCTATTCTAAGAAAATGAGACAAAACCACAAACTCACACCCACAAACACAAAGCACCTCCTTCCCCCAAGTAAGTCTCTGAATATCCAGAGTGTCCTCTGACTAGCGGGCCCTACTATGTTCACCCGAAATGGCCTGTACTGTGGCAGATCTGGTCTCCTTGGCCAACTCTGTGTAGTTGTTAGGAGCCAGCGGTGAGTCACTACCTACTTACTAAGGAAAGGCCCGTCTTCAGAGCTCTCCTGATATTTGGCCATCCTCACATCAGTAGGTACCAAGAAAGACAGAATCTGTCATTGGTAAAACAAAACAAGTGAGCCCACTGTTACTGGGACTGGGACTGGCTCTGGATGCCTGGCTTCCTGGATCCCAAGTTCAGAGAGTTCCATCACCAAAGAAGTAAGGTAGGTCACTTCCTTCAGGAACTGAATGAGGTCAATGCCTTGGCAAACACTTTGTCCTAATAGCTGCTTCCAAGGGTCCCATGAGATGGAGGCTGCCCCTACTTCCTGTGACACTGTCACAAGTTAGAATGGTATATCAACCATAGACACACGGGAACAGCTCTCCACACAGACCTTGTTTGGTCCATCTTCTCTTCATTAAGAAGAAAGTGGCTGATTCAGACACACCCCTTCATCCTGACAAGGTTGTTTGCCATGGAAGATGAGTTTTGCTCTCTCAGGTCCTTCATAGCTGCCTACCTCTTTTCCAGGGATCATGTCTGCATGGACCTTTGAGGTTCTCAGCAGGTGGAAGATCCCCTACATTCCTGTATTGTAAGACCAACTCTGTCCCTGCTCTTCTGTAAAGTTAGATTGAGGGAACAGTGTATGTTTAGGGTCAATAACATGTTGGATTTGGTTTAGGAATCATCCTGCAGAATGAATAATGGTATTTGAAACTGTGATATTTACTAGAATATATATGTGAAATATAAGTGTGAAACTAGAAATCTAGGTAACATTTGAAGCCCAGAAGGGCATTGGACCCTTGATTGTGATACTTAGAATAAAATTACATTCTGCACAGAGGTCTCAGATAGATCAATATACAATGGCATAAGACCTTGTACCTTGCTTGATTGAATGTAGAAGAGAATATCCAGTCAAAAAAGGATAGTCGGTAGGATTAGGAAGATAGTCGGTAGGTTTAGAAAAAGAATGAGTATAGGATTAGGAACAAACGTTTATTAGCAATAGGTTATCGATTAGAGTGTGAATGTAAATGTCAGCACATGTGAAGAGTCAGTCACAATGATGAACTGGGGAAAATATGTAGGAAACAGATAGAAATAGAGCCATAATGAAATCAGGCAATGTATAAAGTGAGGGATAGGATTAGACATTTTCAGTAGGGTTGAGTTTGAATATATAATCTTAAGAAGAAACAAATATGTAGTCACCAATAGGATTGATATTTGAGAGCATTAGGCAAGCTGGACATGGATGTTTTTAGTAATCCATGTTTACTTTCCTTTTAGGCTTTGGTACAAACATAAGTGTGAGCTTTGCATTTTGGGTTACGAATATTTCTGTGATTAAATGTATAAGTAGATCAGGTGACATGAGTATTTCTTCCAACATTTCAGGGAACAATATTTTGAAGACATATAAATTAGTATTGGGGGTATAAAGAAGTGTACACTGCGTCTATGAATATAGAGATAATGCATGAATAGACCATACTGTGAATAAATAATATAACTCGTTCCACTTTAAATAATGGATTGAATTTTTATCTGAAAATATATAAGAAATCCTATATCGTTATGCAATCATTAATTCCAACCAGTCATACATCTAATGGTAATATCAGAGTTATAATTCATCATAAAGTTTATGTGAGTTTTGCTTCAAAAGTGATTATGGAAATTGAAAGTAATGTGTCTTGAAAGAACTCTCATGAAAAGACCTGTCAAGAAACATGGAAGAATACATGTGTCCTGAAGCAGGAAGTGATTGAAAGTGAAACAAATTCCTGTAAATTTGCGAACTTGTGGGGAAATCTTAAGAGCCCCTCCCAGCTCTCCCTTGAGCGCGATAGCCAGACCGAGGGAATTAGGAGTGGCACGGGACTCGTGGTGCAGACCTCCAGGCCACCGCTCCCACTAGTGCTGAAAACTGAAGTCTCTTGCTCCAGCTTCCGGGGGCATGGCTTCCGGAGTGCAAGCAAATTCGCTGGGGGTTCTCAGGCCTAAGCTCTACAAACTTAGGGTCTGAGGGAGACAAACAGGGAGAGTGTTCCCAGGCGTTCATGAAAACAGGGCTCCTAGGAGCAGCAGACCTGGCATGTAGCCAGTATTGTGGTGAGTGTCACAGGTGAGTGGGGCCTGGCTTGAGAAAACACAAAAGAAGGCCCTAGGCACTCAGGATTGGACACCCACCCAGTCTGGGAGGAAGAGCTGCTGCACAGTGATTGGTTCCCACTTATTGAAAGGAGAAGCTTGGCCCAGTGGGCACAGCTCTACCTACTGGAAAAGAAGTTTATTGCAATCTATGACTGCATTTATTGTTATTATTATTATTTTAATTTGTTTTTTTTTTGTTTTTTTTTTGTTTGTTTACTTTTATTTTCATTTTTTTGTTGCTGTTCTTTAACTTTTAAAAAATGTTTTAAATTTTTTTATTTTATTTTATTTTTTTTTTCCGGTTCATGATGACCATCTGAGAACACAAATTTATTGCTTTTATTTTCCAAAATCCTCATAAAAGAACTTAAACACTATAAAAATAATCACACGGTATTACCATAAAACAACAAATGAAAAGGAAAAAAACGTGTTGGATCTCACCATTATGTATACACACAACACACACCTGCACAATACCCCCAAACTAAAAGTAAATAGCGGAAAGATCAGTAGAGTGGAGGGAAGGGAACAGAAAGAGGGAGGAAAGGAGAAAAAGAGGAAGTACTGGGGATTGAATTAGAGCAAATTATATTTCATGCTTTTATAATTATGCCAAAATGAATCTTAATGTTATGTATAATCTTAATGTTATGTATAAAAAGAACCAATTAAAAAAAGAAATATGATAGTATACCAGTGCTGTGTAGAGCCAATAAAAAAATACCTATACATAAACTAAAAAAAATGTGAATTTTAAGAATAAACTGGAGTGGGCTAGAGTTGTGGCTCAGTGGTAGAGCACTTGTCTAGCATGTGTGAGGCACTGGTTGGATTCTAAGCACTGCATATAAATTAATTAATTAAATAAGGATCCATCAACAACTAAAAAAACTAGTAAAAAAGAATAAATTATAAAAAATAAATGAAAGTGTGTAGAAAATGTCATTTGAAGTAAAAATACAAAATCAGCTCTAAGTTGTTTGCAACACAAACACACAAGTTAAGTGGTGTTTGAAAATACAGGGAGCAAAAGCTATTGTATAAAAATTTTATTGATAATTCCAGAACATCTATTATTAATATCAATGTAAAATATGTATTTTAAGTGAAAGAACCTTTAATAAGACAGCAATTGTGTTAATTAATTAAAGAATCTATAAATTAGATGAAAATATGATTTGTTTTTATTCAATGAAGCAAGATTAAATGTTTGAAATATGATTTTAAGGAGAAATATAGGCACCACAATAAGTTTTAGGAATTTTGTGAATACAAAGATAATTAACTTAGGACAACTTACTATGATAAATGAGTTTACTTTAGTAGAAAAATAGAATTTGCTCTCTGGAAACTGGGCACCCCTAATCCCCAAATCCCAAATCCAAAATGCCAAATCTAACGTGTTTTAGTACTGGAATGTGACAAGTGAAAAGTTTCCTACTTGGCTTCATTTGACAGGTTACAGTCAAAATGCAGGTATACTAAAAATGTTGTATGAAATTTCCTCCAGGCTATGGGTCTAAGGCATGTATGAAATATAAATGAATTTCATATTTACACTTGAGTCTTATCCCCAAGATTATGTGTGTATAAATATTCCATAATTCCAAAAAAATCCAAAATCTGAAATGCTTCTTGTTCTAAGCATTTTTGATAAACAATACTTAACCTATATACAATTGTTTCCCCCACAACAAATAAACAAATTTAATAAGGTTAAAAACTTTCCAAAAATAAAATTTAAACATACTACAAAGCAAATAAATAACACATGAAATAATAAATTTTTTGGTGACTTAACAACTGGAAACTGTTTCATTTAACTTGCCCCTGGATCATAGATAAACTTCAAAATTACTTTCTTTTTTTTTTTTAAATGGCAAAATAATTTAATTTTATTTTATTTTTTTATTGGTTGTTCAAAACCCTACAAAGCTCTTGACATATCATATTTCATACATTAGCATACATTAGCTTCAAGTGAGTTATGAACTCTCTTTTTTAAACCAAGTAGAGATTGCAGAGTCACATGGGTTACACATCCACATTTTTACATAATACCATACTAGTAACTGTTGTATTCTGCTGCCTTTCCTTTCCTCTACAATCCCCCCTCCCCTCCCCTATTTTGTTATTATTATTTTTTAAAATTTTAATTTTAATTTTATATTATCATTATCATTTTTTAAAAAAAAATCATTTTCATTCTTTATTTTCTATTTTTTCTATTGTATTTCATTTCTTTTCAATTTTCTTATTTCCCATTCCTTGCATTCTACCTGCCTACTCTCATTCTCTTTAGTGACTTTTTCCCTTCCCTTCTAAAATCTTTCCTCCCAAGCATCAAATAAATTTATAAGAGTAAACAGTAACTCAGCAGTCAAACAGAACAAGAAGTAACATGAGCAGCATAAACAAGCAAGGAAGAAAAGGAGAACAAACAACGAAGAACACCCTAAATATTCAGGAGGACCAGGATTCATCAGAAAAGTGGTCATATAAAGAACTCAAGGAATACCTTAGACAGATGGAATGGAAACTTAAAGAAGATACGAGACAGAAAATCCAAACAGTAAAAGAAAACATTGAAAATGAATTACATAAACATATAAAAGAAAAAGTTAAGCATCTTTATCAGTGGATAGAGATTATAAAAAAAATCAAACAATAATTCTAGAAATGAAGGAAATGATAAACCAAATTAAGAACTCCATTGAGAGTATCACTAACAGAGTGGAGCAAGTAGAAGCCAGAACGTCAGATAATGAAGACAAAATATATCATCTTGAAACGAGTCCAGCCAACTCAGAAAGGCTGGCAAAAAAATCACAAGAAAAACATCCAAGAGATTTGGGATAACATAAATATAACCACACTTACGAGTCATCAGGATAGAGGAAGGTACAGAGACTCAAACCAAGGGAATGAGAAAACTGCTGAATGAAATAATTACAGAAAACTTTCCAGAAATAAAAAAGGAAATGGATATACAAATTGTAGATGCATACAGGACAAGAGCACACAAAATCACAGTAGACGAATGCCAAGACACATTGTTATGAAGATATCCAATATACAGAACAAAGAGAAAATAATAAATCTACAAGAGAATGGAGGCAGAATACATTCAGTGGTAAAGCAATAAGGTTAACAATGGATATTTGATCACAGATGCTGAAAGCGAGAAGATCCTGGAAAAACGTATTTCAAACACTGAAAGACAATGGATGCCAACCAAGAATTATGTATCCAGCATAATTAACCATCAGGTAGGACAATAAAATAAGAATCTTTCATGATAAACAAAAGCTAAAAGAATTTGAAGCCAGAAAACAAGCTTTACAAAGCGTCTTGAGCAAAACACTACACAAGAAAGAAATGAAAGACAACAACCAAAACCATCAGTGGGAAGTACCTTGGTAATGACAGAGGCAGGGTGAAAGCTTATCATGGAGAAACAAACTAAATTTAAAAAAAGATAAATAATCAAACATGGCTGGCAGTACAAACCATACATCAATAGTAACTCTGAATGTAAATGGCTTCAACTCTCCAATAAAGCGACATAGGCTGGTAACTTGTATTAAATAAACAAATCCAACAATATGTTGCCTCCTGGAGACACATCTGAAATGCAAAGACACACAGGCTGAAGGTGAAAGGTTGGGAAAAAATACACCATGCACACTTATCCTCATAAGCAAGCAGGGGTGGACATCCTCATATCAAATAAAATCGACTTCAAGACTAAGTTAATCAAAAGAGATAAGGAAGGACATTATATACTGTTAAAAGGAACCATTCACCAACAAGACATAACAATTATCAATATTTATGCACTAAATAATGGTGCTACGATGTTCATGAAACAAATTCTCCTCAAGCTCCAAAATGAAATAGACCTCAACACAATAATTATGGGTGACTTCAACACACATCTATCACCATTGGACAGATCCTCCAAACAAAAGTTGAATAAAGAAAGTATAGAACTCAATATCACAATCAATAACCAACATGTAACTGACATATATAGAATATATCAACCATCATCAAGTGGATATACTTTTTTCTCAGCAGCACATGGATCCTTCTCAAAAAAAGACCATATATGATGCCATAGGGCAACCCTCAGTAAATATAAAGGTGTGGAGATAATAACATGCATTTTATCTGATCATAATGGAATGAAACTGGAAATCAATGATAAAAGAAGGAAGTAAAAATTCTACATCACATGGAAAATGAACAATATGTTACTGAATGATCAATGGGTTACAGAAGACATAAAGGAGGAAATCAAAAAATTCTTAGAGATAAATGTAATTATAGACACAACATATCGGAATCTATGGGACACAATGAAAGCAGTTTTAAGAGGGAAATTCATCGCCTGGAGGTCATTCCTGAAAAAAAAGGAAAAACCAACAAATAAGTGAGCTCACACTTCATCTCAAAGCCCTAGAAAAGGAAGAGCAAAACAACAGCAAATTTAGCAGAAGGCAAGAAATTATTAAAATCAGAGTGGAAATCAACGAAATTGAAACAAAAGAAACTATTGAAAAAATTAACAAAACTAAAAGTTGGTTCTTCGAAAAAATAAATAAGATCAACAGACCCTTAGCCATGCTAAAGACGAAAAGAAGAGAAAGAACTCAAATTACTAACATATGGGATGAAAAAGGCAACATCACAACAGATGCTACAGAAATACAGAAGACAATTAGAAATTATTTTGAAAACCATTATTCCAATAAAATAGAAAATAGTGAAGACATCGATAAATTTCTTAAGTCATATGATTTGCCCAAACTGAGTCAGGAGGATACACACAATTTAAACCGACCAATATCAATGGATGAAATAGAAGAAGCAATCAAAAGACTACCAACCAAGAAAAGCCCAGGAACGGATGGCTATACAGCGGAGTTTTACAAAACCTTTAAAGAAGAATTAATACCAATACTTTTCAAGTTATTTCAGGAAATAGAAAAAGAGGGAGCTCTGCCAAATTCATTTTTATGAGGCCAACATCACCCTAATTCCAAAACCAGAAAAAGACACCTCAAAGAAAGAGAACTACTGACCAATATATCTGATTAACCTAGATGCAAGAATCCTCAATAAAAATCTGCCTAATCGAATACAAAGGCACATCAAAAAAATTGTTCACCAGGATCAAGTAGGATTCATCCCTGGTATGCAACGATGGTTCAATATACGAAAATCAATAAATGTTATTCATCACATCAATAGACTTAAAGATAAGAACCATATGATCATCTCAATAGATGCAGAAAAAGCATTTGACAAAGTACAGCATCCCTTTATGTTCAAAACATTAGAAAAATAGGGATAACAGTAACTAACCTCGACATTGTAAAAGCTATCTATGCTAAGTCTCAGGCTAGCATCATTATGAATGGAGAAAAATTGAAGGCATTCCCTCTAAAATCTGGAACAAGACAGGGATGCTCTCTGTCACCACTTCTATTCAATATAGTTCTCAAAACACCGGCCAGAGCAATTAGACAGACGAAAGAAATCAAAGGCATAAAAATAGGAAAATAAGAACGAAAATTATCACTATTTCCTGGTGACATGATTCTATACATAGAAGACCCAAAAGGGTCTACAAAAGAACTACTAGAACTAATAAATGAATTCAGCAAACTGGCAGGATATACAATCAAAACGCATAAATCAAAGGCATTTCTGTATATCAGCGACAAACCTCCTGAAACAGAAATGAGGAAAAACACTCCATTCACAATACCCTCAAAAAAATTAAATACTTGAAAATCAACCAAACAAAAAAGGTGAAAGACTTATACAATGAAAACTACAGAACCCTAAAAAGAGAAGTAGAAGAAGATCTTAGAAGATGGAAAAATATACCCTGTTCCTGGATAGGCAGAACTAACATCATCAAAATGGCGAAATTACCAAAAGTTTTCTATAGGTTCAATGCAATGCCAATCAAAATCCCAATGGCATTTCTTGTAGAAATAGATAAAGCAATCATGGAATTCATATGGAAAAATATAAGACCCAGAATAGCAAAAGCAATTCTAGCAGGAAGTGTGAATCAGGCGGTATAGCGATACCGGATTTAAAACTATACTACAGAGCAATATTAACAAAAACAGCATGGCACTGGTACCAAAACTGGCAGGTTGACCAATGGTACAGAATAGAGGACACAAAGACTAATTCACAAAGATACAACTATGGTATATTTGATAAAGGAGCTAAAAGCATGCAATGGAGGAAATATAGCATCTTCAACAAATGGTGTTGTAAAAAATGGAAATCCATATGCAACAAAATGAAACCGAATCCCCTCCTCTTGCCATGCACAAAAGTTAACTCAAAGTGGATCAAGGAGCTAGATATCAAATAAGACACTCTGCATCTGATACAAGAAAAAGTTGGCTCCGATCTACATAATGTGGGGCCGGGCTCCAGATTCCTTAACAGGACACCCATAGCAGAAGAGTTAATAACAAGAATCATCAAATGGGACTTACTTAAACTGAAAAGTTTTTTCTCAGCAGGATAAAAAATGAGAGAGGTAAATAGGGAGCCTAAATTATGGGAACAAATTTTTACTCCTTACACTTCAGATAGAGCCCTAATATCCAGAGTATACCAAGAACTCAAAAAATTAGACAATAAGATGATAAATAACCCAATCAAAAAATGGGCCATGGACCTGAACAGACACTACTCAGAGGAGGACATACAATCAATCAGTAAGTAAATGAAAAAATGCTCACCATCTCTAGGAGTCAGAGAAATGCAAATTAAAATCACCCTAAGAAACCATCCTACTCTAGTAAGATTGGCAGCCATTATGAAGTCAAACAACAAGTGCTGGCGAGGATGTGGAGAATAGGGTACTCTTGTACATTGCTGGTGGGACTGCAAACTGTTGTGGCAAATTTGAAAAGCAGTATGGAGAATCCTGGGAAAGCTGGGAATGGAACCACCATTTGACCCAGCTATTGCCCTTCTCAGACTATTCCCTGAAGACCTTAAAAGAGCATATTACAGGGATACTGCCACATTGATGTTCATAGCAGCACCATTCAAAATTGCTAGACTGTGGAACCAACCCAGATGCCCTTCAGTAGATGAATGGATAAAAAAATGTGGCATTTATACACCATTGAGTATTATGCATCATTAAAAAATGACAAAATCAATGAATTTGCAGGGAAATGGATGGCACTAGAGCAGATTATGCTTAGTGAAGCTAGCCAAACCCTAAAAAACAAATAAAAATGTCTTCTTTGATATAATGAGAGCAACTAATAACAGAGCAGGGAGGAAGAGCAGGAAGAAAAGATCAACATTAAACAGAGACATGAGGTGGGGGTCGGAAAGAGAGAGATAAAGGAAATTGCATGGTAATGGAGGGAGACCCTCATTGTTACACAAAATTACATATAAGAGGTTGTCAGGGGAATGGGAAAATTAACAAAGATATAAATGTATTAAAGTAGATGGGGTAGAGAGAGAAGATGGGAGGGGAGTGGGGATACTAGAGGATAGAAAATGTAGCAGAATACAACAGTTACTAATAGGGCATTATAAAAATGCAGATGTGTAACACATATGATTCTGCAATCCGTATTTGGGATAAAAATGGGAGTTCATAACCCACTTGAATCTAATGTATGAAATATAATATGTCAAGAGCTTTGTAATGTTTTGAACACCCAATTAAAAAATAAAAAAATAATATGAAATAAAATAATTGAAAAAAAAAACACATGGAGAAATATTTCACTCTCTTCCAGAACAATGCCTTGACATTACCCTCGCCCCAAGTAATACATCATTAGAGGAGAAGAGTTAGAAAATCTGGGAATACATAGCTGGAATTTAATATGCTCAAAAGTTCACAACATTGGAGGTGGTAGAGTAGTTTACTAAAGTAAGGGACAGGGTAAACACTCCACAAATATGGAGCTCTGCTGGCCTAAAGACTTCTTCAGAAACTGCCACTGAGGTTGGGCACTTGAAATATATGTTGTTGTCAGGAGCTTTAGATTCCTTTGTAATGAGAGCATCAAAGCTGGGTCTGCATCTATGTGACCTGGAGGACATGGTTTCTTATGTTCCAATGAACATGAGTCAGCAGTGCTGAATTCAATCTTTGTAGGTAAACTGTGGTCACTGGGGGCTAAGTGTCTCCCCGTGTGGACTGGGAAGCCATTTGGTCATCCTCCACATTTTGTGGTGTTTCTTGCTGCTGCACTGGTAGTTTGGTATTTGCTTCACAAAATACAAGGAGTCCACCTGGGACAAAGTGTTCGAGGGAGTTTCTCACGTGTGGTGGGTCAGGGTCTGCAGGAGAATGCACCCACCAAGGTTCTATCCCAAATAGCTTGCCTCTTGACCATAGCAACGTGATTCTGAACATTGCCCTAAAACCTCTACAAATAAAAATACGCCTTTACATATAAGGGTCTGCTCGCTGCACCATGTCAGTCACAAGCAATTTGGAAGCCAATGGAAGATCCACATGGCTCCACCACAGATGATTTATCACACACCTGCCGACTGCAGCTCTATGCCCACTACTCAGCAGGCTCCAAATTACTGGCATCTCTGCTCTACACCATTTTCTGGAAACCCAGTCCATCAGGCACTGTCTGGAATACTCATAGTCAGCAACAGGATATCCAAAGGTTCTCCAGTGCCACCTGGTCATGGAAATTTAAAAAAATTTCACGGTATTTATCTAGCCATTTTTCAAGGATGAAGTTGAAGGCACTGTGGGTTTCACTTCATTCAGGAACCATTAAATGGTGAGGATGCTCATTTCAATGAAAGCTCTGGAGAACTCTCATAAGCATGGCTTCCTAAAGAGTGGCCAATGATCACATGATGCTAGGCACATTGAGGTCTACAATGTGAGGTCCATGTGTGTTTTGACTCTCAACTATGGCTGCCAAGTCTTTCAGAATAAAATTATGTGATACCCTGGCTGAGATTCCAAGTGCTCTGTGCAAAGCCAACCTGGGCCTAGATCTCAGTTTCCAAGGGCAAATCTCATGCGTGGCCTCCTAAAATCCCAACTCAATTCATGGCAATACTTCTCTGAGGTCAGTACCTCAACTCAGTATCTAAGGGGAATCACACCAGAGTTCAAGCCCAGGTGGACCCAGTCGTCACTTCCAACCACCACCCAAATGACCACAATTAAAACCAAAACACTCCCACATGACCCACATTTTCTTCCATATAGACACTCATCATAACTTCTGGCTGGAGGTTTCCATAAGGGACTCCGCCCAAGCCAGTGTCAAAAATAAGCTCCCGAGCCCCTTATTTTGACTAAACTGAGGGTGGCTGTACACACTTCCTGTGAACAAGATGTGATCAAATAGGCCTGCCATTAATACTGCTCCGCTTCTCCAATTTGAGGACTACTGACTGTGGGTTTTAGATTCTTTATGTGAACTGGAGTCATGATAAAACCCAAGCACCTATGGGATAGAATCTGCAGGGCTTTGAGGAACTCATTTGAGACAAAGGATCCCTATTCTCACTTGATGGAGGTCACGAACCTTACAGAGGAAGACGAGAGACTTCATCCACAATGACTGCTCTTTTTGCCACTTTGGTTTTGGATGTACACATGGAATCTTTCTTTAGATCCATCAGGTGATGAGAAACTAAGCAACAGCCTCACACAGGGCCAATGGTCTGAATGAGACACATCTTTTTCAAAGCAATTAAGCAAAGAGCCACAGGTGATGCCCATTCATTTCCATTTGAAAACTGTTTTCTTCAGGCTTCACAAAGGGGTGGCCTAAGGCAAAGACCTTTCTGACATTTAGGGCAACAGAACAATAGGTAACCAAAAGGCCCAAAGCAGGGTTTCTCCACTGAGTCTTTAATGGTCATAGTGATTTCTGAGTTTTCTGTGATGCTCGCCATTCCCTTCAGCTCTCCAGTACATGGCCATGTCACAGAGCTTGGAGGTGGTATATATCTTGCACAAAAAACCATGAGCCTATTCTAGAGAGTGGCCAGAATTCAGGAAGAATAGTGGAACTTAGGAAGATAGCAGGTGTAGCCAATTGATAAGGCAAGCCACAGTCCATTCATAAATTGTGCAGGATGAATTCTGGGAAGCTTTCTACTAAACAGGACATATCCATTGATCCAATATCTTTTCTAATGTCTACAATCATAGATAACAGTGGGATACACAGACATAGAAACACTCGCCTTGCCAAACGACTTACTAGAAACAGTTCACTCCAAACCAAACAAACCGACTTCCCTGCCTATTTTAGAACATGAGACAAAACCACAAAACCACAACCAAACCTACAAAGGCACCTCCTTCTGCCAAGTAGGTCTTTGACTATCTTGAGTGTCCTCTGACTTATGGGCCATACTATGTTCCCCCGAAATGGCCACTCCTGTCTCAGATTTGGACTCCATGGCCAACTCTATTTAATTGTCAGGAGCCAGCTGTGAGCCACTACCTGTTTTCTCAGGAAAGGCCCCTCTTCAGAGATTTCCTGCCATTTGGCCATCCTCACATGAGTAGGTACCAAGAAAGTCTGACTCTGTCCTTGGTAAATCCAAACAAATGAGACCACTCGGACTGGAACTGGCCCTGGCTTTTTTGCCTGAATTCCTGGATCCCAATATCAGAGAGTTCCATCACCAAGGAAGTGAGGTGAGGTCACTTCTTTCAGAAATTGAAAAATCTGTGGAAAGCAACCCTGGGCCTAGATCTCAGTTCCAAGGGTGACTCTTATGCGTGGCCTCCTAAAATCCCAACAAAATTCAATGCAATACTTCTCTAAGGTCAGTTCCACAACTCAGTCTCTAAGGGGAATCACACCAGAGTTCAAGCCCAAGTGGACCCAGTCATTTCTTCCAACCGCCACACAAATGACCAAAATTAAAACGAAAAGACTCCCACATGGCCCTCATCTTCTTACATATTGTCATTCATCATAATGTCTGGCTGAAGATTTTCATGAGGGGCGAAGCCCAAGAAAGTGTCCAAAATAAGCTCACTTGCCCCTCATTTGCCTAAAGTCAGGGTGACCTGGACACCCTTCCTGTGAACCAGGAGTGATCAAATAAGCCTGTCATTAATAATGCTCTGTTTCTCCAATTTGACGCCTACTAATTTTCAGGTATATATTCTTTGTGATTTGGAGTCATGCGAAACCCCAAGCACCTCTGCAGGGCTTTGAGGAACTCTTTTGACCCAAAGAATCCATTTTCTCACTTGACAGAGGTCAGGAACCTAACAGAGGAAGGCAAGAGACTTCATCCACAATGACTGATCTTTTTGCCATTATGGTTTTTGATGCACACATGGGATCATTCTTTAGATCCATCAGGTGCTGAGAATGTAAGACACAGCCACACACAGGCCAAGAGGCTAATTCAGCCACATCCCTTTCCAAAGCAATTAAGCAAAAAGCCACAGGTGATGCCCATTCATTTCCATTTGAAAACTCTTTCTTCAGGCTTCACAAAGGGGTTGCCTGAGACCAAGTCTTTCCTGACATTCAGTGCAACAGAACAATAGGTAAGCAAAAGGCCCAAAGCGGGGTTTTTCCACTGAGACATTTCTGTTCACACTGATATCTGAGTTTTCTGAAAGGCTGGCCATTCTCTTCCGCTATCCAGTACATGGCCATGTCACAGAGCTTGTAGTGGTGCATATCTTGGACACAAAACCATGAGCCTATTCTGGAGAGTGGCCAGAATTCAGGAAGAAAACAGGAACTTAGGAAGATAGAATGTGTTGCCTCTCGATAAGACAAGCTGCAGTCCATTCATAAATTGGGCAGGATGAATTATGGGAAGATTTATAGTAGACTGGACGCATCCATTAATGCATTCTCTTTTCTAATGTCTACAACAATGGACACAGTGGGATACACAGACATAGAAACACTCCCTGGTCAAACGACTTACTAAAAACAATCCACTCCAAACCAAACAAACCAACTTTCCTACCTGTTCTCAGAACATGGCCTGACCTCGCTCAGATCTGGTTTCCTTGTCCAACTCTGTGAAGTTGTCAAGAAAAAGGGGTGAGCCACTACCTGCTTCTTCTGGAAAGGTCCCTCTTCAGAGCTCTCCTGGCATTTGGCCATCCTCACATCGGTAGGTACCAAGAAAGACTGACTCTGTCCTTGGTAAATCCAAACAAGTGAGTCCACTGGGACTGGGGCTGCCTCGGGGTGCCTGGATTCTTGGATACAAAGTTCAGAGAGTTCCATCACCAAGGAAATGAGGTATATCACTTTTTTTGGAACTGAATGAGGTCACTGCCTTGGCAACCACTTTGTCCTAACATTTGCTTCCAAGTGTCCCATGAGATGGAGGCTGCCCCTACTTCCTGTGACACTTTCACAAGGTAGAATGGTATGTCAACCATAGGCACCCAGCAGCAGCTCTCCACACAGGCCTGGTTTGGTCCATCTTCTCTACAATAAAAAGAGAGAGGCTGATTCAGACACATCCCTTCATCCTGACCAGGTTGTTTGCCATGGAAGATGACTTTTGCTCTCTCAGGTCCTTCATAGCTGCCTACATCTTCTCCAGGTATCATTTCTGAATGGACCTTTGAGGTTCTCAGCAGGTGGAATGTCCCCTACTTTCCTGTATTGTAAGAACGACTCTATCCCTGCTTTTCTGTAAAATGAGATTGAGGAAACAGTGTATGTTTAGGCTTAATAACAGGTTCGATTTGGGTTAGCAATCATTCTGTGTGATAAATAATGGTATTGGGAACCTGCGATATTTACAAGAATAACGAGGTGAAATATAAGTATGAAAACAGAAATCTAGGTATGATTTAAAGCCCAGAAGGGCATTGGGCCCTTAATTGGGATACTTAGTTTTGAATTATATTCTGCAAAGATGTCTCAGACAATTTGATATACAATGGCATAGGACCTTGTACCTTGGATGTTTGAATGTAGAAGAGAACATCCAATCCAAAGGGATAGTCAGTAGAATTAGGAAGATAGTCGGTAGGTTTAGGAAGAAGAGTGAGTGTAGGATTGCGACTAAAAATTCTTTAGCTATAGGGTTTCGGATAGAGAGTGAATGTAAATGTCAGCACATATGAAGAGTCAGTCACTATGATGAAATTGGGAAAATATGTAGAAAAGCAGATATCAATAGAGACATTATGAAATCAGGCAAAGTATTAAGTGAGTGATAGGAGTAGACATTTTCACCAGGGTTGAGTTTGAATATATAATCTTAGGAAGAAACAAAAATGTAGTAACCAATAGGATTGACATTTGAGAGCATTAGGCAACCTGGACAAGGATGTTTTTAGTAATCCATGATTGCTTTCCATTTAGTCTTTGGTACAATCATAAGTGTGACCTTTACATTTTTTGTCCAGAATATTACTGTGATAAAATCTATATGTAGATCAGGTGACATGAGTATTTCTACTACCATTTCTGGGAGCAATATACTGAAGACGTAAAATTTGTATTGGGGGTACAAAGAGGTGTACCCTGTGTCCATGAATATAGAGATTAAGCATGAATACACCATGCTGTGAATAAATAATATAACTGGTTCCAACTTTAAATAATGGATTGAATTGATATCTGAAAATATACAATAAATCTTATATTGATATATATTCATTCATTCCAACCAGTTATACATCTAATGGTAATATTAGTGTTTTGATTTATCATGAAGAGTGTGTGAAGTTTGCTTCAAAAGTGATTATGGAAATCGAAAATAATGTGTTTGGAAAGAATTCTCATGCAAAGACCAGTCAAGAAATATGGAGGAATACATGTGTTTTGAAGCAGGAAGTGATTGAAAGTGAAACAAATGCCTATAAATTTGCTAAATTTTTTATGAAATATATATCCTATGATGTGCATAAACTGATGAAATTGTAATGTACCAGTTTTGAATAAAAATTAACGTAAAAATACACATAATGTCCCATTGGAATCTACTTGCATTGATGTTAAACTTGGTCAGTTACTGTAGAAATATTAGGATTCGCGTGCCTCATTCACCGAAGTTAGTTTTCTTTTTTTTTTTTAATTTTTTATGGTTGTTCTAAACATTATTTATTTCTTGATATATCATATTTCACACTTTGATTCAAGTGGGTTATGAACTCCCATTTTTACCCCGTATACAGATTGCAGAATCACATCAGTTACACATCAATTGATTGACACATTGCCATACTAGTGTCTATTGTATTCTGCTGCCTTTCCTATCCTCTACTATCCCTCCTCCCCTCCGCTCTCTTCCCCTCTCCTCTCTCTACCCCCTCTACTGTAATAAATTTCTCCCTTTTGTATTATTTTTCCCTTTCCCCTCACATCCTCTTTTATGTAATTTTGTATAACCCTGAGGGTCTACTTCCATTTCCATGCAATTTCCCTTCTCTCTCCCTTTCTCTCCCACCTCTCATCCCTATTTAATATTAATCTTCTTCTCATGCTCTTCATCCCTACTCTGTTCGTAGTTACTCTCCTTTTATCAAAGAAGGCATTTGGCATTTGTTTTTTAGGGATTGGCTAGCTTCACTTTGCATAATCTGCTCTAATGCCATCTATTTTCCTGCAAATTCTATGATTTTGTCATTTTTTAAAGCAGAGTAATACTGCATTGTGTATAAGTGCCACATTTTTTTATCCATTCTTCTATTGAACAGCATCTAGGTTGGTTCCACAGTCTTGCTATTGTGAATTGTGCTGCTATGAACATCAATGTAGCAGTGTCCCTGTAGCATGCTCTTTTAGGGTCTTTAGGGAATAGACCGAGAAGAGGAATAGCTGGGTCAAATGGTAGTTCCATTCACAGCTTTCCAAGAAATCTCCATAATACTTTCCAAATTGGCTCTACCAATTAGCAGTGCCTCCAATAATGTACAAGTGTACCTGTTTCTCCACATCCTCACCAGCACTTGTTGTTGTTTGACTTCATAATGGCTGCCAATCTTACTGGAATGAGATGGTATCTTAGGGTGGTTTTGATTTGCATTTCTCTGACTGCTGGGGATGGTGAGCATTTTTTCATGTACTTGTTTTTTGATTGTATGTACTTCTCTGAGAAGTGTCTGTTCTGGTTCTTGGCCCCTTTGTTTATTGGGTTATTTGTTATCTTATTGTCTATTTTTTTGAGTTCTTTGTATACTCTGAATATTAGGGCTCTATCTGAAGTGTGAGGAGTAAAGATTTGTTCCCAGGATTTAGGCTCCCTATTTACCTCTCTTATTGTTCCTTTTGCTGATAAAAAAACTTTTTAGTTTGAGTAAGTCCCATTTGTTGATTCTAGTTATTAACTCTTGTGCTATGGGTGTCCTATTCAGGAATTTGGAGCCCGACCCCACAGTATGTAAATCGTAGCCAACTTTTTCTTCTATCAGACGCCATGTCTCTGATTTGATATCAAGCTCCTTGATCCATTTTGAGTTAACTTTTGTGCATGGTGAGAGAAAGGGATTCAGTTTCATTTTGTTACATATGGATTCCAAGTTTTCCCAGCATCATTTTTTGCAGATGCTATTTTCCTTCATTGCATGCTTTTAGCCCCTCCATCAAATATAAGATAGTTGTAGTTTCCTGGATTGGTTTCTGTGTCCTTTATTCTGAACCATTGGTCCACCCGCCTGTTTTGGTACCAGTACCATGGTATTTTTGTTACTATTTTTCTGTAGTATAGTTTGAAGTCTGGTATCGCTATGCCGCCTGATTCACACTTCCTGCTTAGGGTTGTTTTTGTTATTCTGTGTCTTTTATTCTTCCATATGAATTTCATGATTGCTTTCTCTATTTCTAGAAAAAATTCCGTTTGGATTTTGATTGGCATTGCATTAAACCTATTGAGAACTTTTGGTAATATCACCATTTTGATGATATTAGTTCTGCCTATCCATGAACAGGATATATTTTTACATCTTCTAAGATCTTCTTCTATTTCTCTCTTTAGGGTTCTGTAGTTTTCATTGTGTAAGACTTTCACATCTTTTGTTAGGTTGATTCCTAATTATTATTATTTTTTTTAGGATATTGTGTATGGAGTGGTTGTCCTCATTTCTATTTCAGTGGATTTGTCGCTGATATGCAGGAATGCCTTTGATTTATGCATGTTGATTTTATATCCTGCCACTTTGCTGAATTCATTAATTAGCTCTATTAGTTTCTTTGTAGACCCTTTTGGGACTGCTAGACATAGAATCATGTGATCTGATAATTTAAGTTCTTCTTTTCCAATTTTTACGCCTTTTATTTCTTTCGTCTGTCTAAATGCTCTGGCTAGTGTTTCGAGAACAATGTTGAACAGAAGTGGTGAGAGAGGGCATTCCTGTCTTGTTCCAGATTTTAGAGAGAATACCTTCAATTTTTCTCCATTCAGAATGATGCTAGCCTGAGGCTTAGCATAGATTGCTTTTACAATATTGAGGTATGTTCCTCTTATCACTAGTTTTTCTAGAGTGTTGAACATAACAGAATGCTGTACTTTATTGAATGCTTTTTTTGCATCTATCGAGATGATCATATGGTTCTTATTTTTAAGTCTATTGATGTGGTGAATAACATTTATTGATTTCCGTATATTGAACCAGCCTTGCATCACACGGATGAATCCTACTTGATCAGGATTCACAATTTTTTTGATATGTTTTTGTATCCAATTCGCCAGAATTTTATTGAGGATTTTTTCATGTAGGTTCATAAGAGATATTGGTCTGTAGTTTTCTTTCTTTGAAGTGTCTTTGTCTGGTGTAAGAATCAGGGTGATCTTGGCCTCATAGAATGAATTTGGAAGATCTCCCTCTTTTTCAGTTTCCTGAAACACCTTGAAAAATATTGGTATTTGTTCCTCTTTAAAGGTTTTGTTAAACTCTGCTGTATACCCATACGGTCCTGGGCTTTTCTAAGTTGGTTGTGGATTGATGGTTTCTTCTATTTCCTCAATTGATATTGGTCTGTTTATGTTGTCTATATCCTCCTGACTCAATATGGGCAGATCATATGACTTAAGAAATTTATCGATGCCTTCACTGTCTTCTATTTGTTTGGAGTATAAGGATTAAAAATAATTTCTGATTATCTTCTGTATTTCAGAAATATCTGTTGTGATATTTTCTTTTTTAATCCCTTATGCTAGTAATTTGAGTTCTCTCTTCTTCTCTTTCATAGCATGGCTAAGGGTCTGTCAATTTTATTTATTTTTTCAAAGAACCAACTTCTACTTTTGTCAAGTTTTTTCAATTGTTTCTTTTGTTTCAATTTCATTAATTTCAGCTTTGATTTTAATTATTTCTTGCCTTCTACTTCTTTTGCTGTTTCTTTCGTCTTCTTTTTCTAGGATTTTGAGATGAAGTATGAGATCATTTATTTGTTGGTTGTTTCTTTTTTTAAGGAATGAACTCCAAGCAATGAATTTTCCTGTTAGAACTGCTTTCAATGTGTCCCATAGATTCCGATATGTTGTGTCTGTGTTTTCATTTATCTCTAAGAATTTTTAAATTTCCTCCTTGATGTCTTCTATAACCCATTGATCACTCAGTAACCTATTGTTCATTCTCCAAGTGATGCATGATTTTTCCTTCCTTCTTTTATCATTGATTTTTAGTTTCATTCCATTATGATCAGATAATATTCATGGTATTATCTGTACTCCTTTATATTGTCTAAGAGTTGCCCTGTGACATAATATATGATCATTTTTTAGAAGGATACATGTGCTGCTGAGAAAAAAGGTAACTGTTTGATGTTGGGTGTTATATTCTACATATCTCAAATAAGTCTAGGTTATTAATTGTGTTATTGAGTTCTATAGTTTCCTTATTCCTTATTCCTTGTTTGGAAGATCTGTCCAGTGGTGAGAGAGGTGTGTTCATGTCTCCCATGATTACTGTATTGTGGTGTATTAGACTCTTGAACTTGAGAAGAGTTTGTTTGATGAACATAGCTGCACCATTGTTTGGGGCATATATATTAATGATTGCTGTCTCTTGTTGGTGTATGGTTCCCTTGAGCAGTATGTAGTGTCTCTCTTTATCCCTTTTGATTAACTTTGGCTCAAAATCTATTTTTTTGATATGAGTATGGACTCTCCTGCTTGTTTCCGAAGTCCATATGAGTGATATGATTTTTCCCAAACTTTCACCGTCAGTCTATGTATGCATTTTCCTATCAAATGCATCTCCTGTAGGCAGCATATTGTTGGGTCTTGTTTTTTGTTCAATTCTACTAGCCAGTGTGTCTTCATTGGTGAGTTTAAGCCATTAACATTTAGGGTTATTATTGAGATATGGGTTGTTCTTCCAGCCATATTTGTTTATTTATGTTACTAAACATGGTTTGTTTTCCTCTTTGATTATTTTCCCCCCTTTAATGTCCTACCTCCCACTGTTGGTTTTCATTGTTATTTTCCATTTCCTCTTCCTGCAATGTTTTGCCGAGGATGTTTTGAAGAGATGGTTTTCTAGCTGCAAATTCTTTTCACTTTTGTTTATCGAGGAAGGTTTTAATTTCATCTTCCATACTGAAGCTTAATTTCGCTAGATACACAATTCTTGGTTGGAACCCATTTTCTTTCAGTGTTTCAAATATGTTATTCCAGGATCTTCTAGCTTTCAGAGTCTGTGTTGAAAGATCAGCTGTTATCCTGATTGGTTTACCCTTAAACGTAATCTGCTTCCTTTCTCTTGTAGCTTTTAGAATTCTCTCTTTTTTCTGTTTGTTGGGCATCTTCATTATAATGTGTCTAGTTGTGGCTCTATTATGATTTTGCACATTCGGCGTTCTGTAGGCTTCTAGGACTTGGGATTCTGTTTTCTTTATCAAGTCTGGGAAGTTTTCTCGTATTATTTCATTGAATAGGTTGCTCATTCCTTTGGTTTGGACCTCTATACCTTCCTGTATCCCAATGACTGTTAAGTTTGGCCTCTTTATGTTATCCCATATTTCTTGGATATTCTGCTCGTGGTTTCTTAACAGTCTTGCTGAGTGGTCTATGTTCTTTTCAAGTTGAAATACTTTGTCTTCATTGTCTGATGTTCTATGTTCTAAGTGTTCTACTCTCCTGGTAGTATTCTCAATTGAGTTTTTAAGTTGGATTATTCCTTCCTGCAATTCTAGGATTTCTGTTTGTTTGTTTTTACAACCTCTATCTCCCTATATATTTGATCTTTTGCTTATTGGATTTGTTTATGTAATTCATTGTCGAAGTGATCTTTAATTGTCTGATTTTGTTGTCTAATGTCTTCCTTGAGACTCCAGATCATCTAAAGCATGAGTATCCTGAATTCTTTATCTGACATTCCATCTGATGCAGCTATTACCTCTTCTAAAGTTGTGTTGACCTGCATTCCTTGTGGTCCTTTTTTTCCTTGTCTTTTCATACTGCTCGCGTTTCTCTCTGCTTGTTGAAACTGTTTTGTTTTGGGCAGTGGCTCTGCTCTGCCCCTATTCCAATTGGGGGGACCTAACAACCACGCTGGTGGGCCGCTGGGCTTGTACTGGGCGCGGGAGAAGGCTCTGCTTTGCCACTACTCCAATAGGGGTGCCGTGTCTACCACACCAGAGGGTCGTTGGGCCTGTTCTGGGCATAGGCGGTGGCTCTGCTCTGCCCCTACTCCAATTGGGGTGACGTGACTACCACGCCTGCTTGTTGATGGGCCTGTTCCGGGCACGGGCGGCACCTCTGCTCTGTCACTACTCCAATTGGGATGACATGACTACCACACCTGCAGGTCGCTGGGCCTGTGCCGGGCATGGGCGGCGGCTCTGCTCTGCCCCTCTGGCTTGAAGACAAAGTGAGAGAGACTCGGGTGTTTGTGACTCAATTTTTTTACCAGGAGACCAACTGTTTCTGTCACCGCTGGTATCGATGAAGTTATCTCCTCCACCACTTTGTGATGACATCAGATCTCTAACATGTTGGTATCCCATGTGAATGGCAACATTTCGTTCCCTTTGCCGGATGACCAAAGCAGTGGGTGAGTCCTGACCAGCCCTCACAAGCCCCGTCTCAATCCTGTTGCCACTGCCTATGAAGGCTAGGTAGGTATTTACCTCCACAGTATTCAGCAAGACCTAGACCGAGAAGGAGTTTCCGCGGGTTCTTTAGCCCTGGGCCTGATCAGTTCCAGGAGCCAGAATTCGGCCGCTCTGGGCTTGGTGTATGTTCTGATAGGAACAGGCCTGAGTAATTTGTCTCCGAGACACAGGCGAATGGCAGCCTGAGATTACCTGTTCTATAGCTGAATGAGCTGCTATGAGTTGAAAACAGGAATGGTGACGTCAGCTCTCCAAGATGGTGCCCCCTGGCATCCTCTGTGGTCTGACTGGTGTGGAAAACCGAATTGGACCGCGTCCTTCCCCGGTCTCAAACCCAGAATTCAGCAATGAGCACAGTGATTGTACAGCTTGCAGGAGCCCACAGAATCAGCACCACTGAATATTTGTGTTGCTATCTCATTGTTTGCCAGCATGCGCCACAGACTCTAGCCGCAGGGCGATTTGCTGAATAAGCAGCATGACGCTGCATGCGGACAAATCACTCACGTTTGAGCCCCGTAGCTAATCCTCATGAGATGGAAATACTTCCACTAGGTTTTGGAGCACCCAAATTTTGCTGGAAATTCGTCATTCTCTTGCACAGTGATGCTGTATATGGGGTTGATGCACTCCTTTCGCTGCCATCATATGATCCCCTGAAGTTAGTTTTCAGTACTGGAAACGAATATGTATTTCAGGTGGATGAATACTTCTGAGAATAAACTTGTGAAAAGTTGATTATAAATCCACATACATAAATATGAATGAATTTAGGGAGTGTAAAATAAGACAAATACATTTCATATTTTGAAAAATCTGGAGAGTGAATACATATATATATATATATATTTATAGATAGATAGATAGATAGATAGATACACACACAGAGAGAGACATTAAAAAGTAGCATTATGTATGCCAATTGAAATTCACCATGAAATATATATCATCCACAGATCCAAAAATACTCATTTTCCTGAACATCAATTTATGTTGTTCAACTAGAAAGCTGACCCATATGTTGAATTTTTAGTTCCAACAGCGTTTAGTAGGAGTGATCTTTTCTTACAGTTTGTATCTGCCAAGTCAGCCACTTCACAAAATGTATGTGTGATACCAGGTAGAATTCAATATGTGCATAAAAAAATACATGTGCTGAATAGACTACAGAGAAAGGGAGACAGTTATTCACATATTTGTTAACTTTTAAAACACATAAAGAACTGTTTCAATTAAAATTTGCTAGATTTATAGCACCTACGATTTATCATAGAAAAGGCAAGTCCAACTATACACCATGCCTCCTGTGAACCTCTTGTATTTCTATTTTGTTTGGGTTATTTTTCTCCATCATATTAAGATTAGAAGTAAAAGTCTAGAAGGGAATTTGTTAGTGTCAGGGATTCAGTATTTCGAATGGAAAATTGGAAAATGTATCCAATGTGTATTCAAATATGTGCTACACAAAAATCTTCCCACTCTCATTCAGAACAATGCCTTGGCATTACCTTCGCCCCATGTAAGACACAATTAGAGGAGAAGAGTTAGAAAATCTGTGAATACATACCTGTTATAGAAAATGCTCAGGAGTTCACAAATTTGGAGGTGGTAGAGGAGTTTCCAAAAGTAAGGGACAGGGTAAACACTCCACAAACATGAAGCTCTGCTGGCCTAACATCTGGAGAAACTACCTCTGAGGGTGAGCACTTGAAATATATTTTGTTGTCAGGAGCATTAGCTTCCTTTGTAGTGAGACCATCAAAGCTGGGTCTGCATCTATGTGACATGGATGACATGGTTTCTTATTTTCCGATGAACATGAGGCAGCAGTGCTGAATTTTCTCTTTGTAGGTAAACTGTTGCCACTGAGGGCAAGTGTCTCCTCATCTGGACTGTGAAGCCATTTGGTCATCCTACACTCTTTGTGGTGTTTTTTGCTGTTGCACTAGGAGTGTGGTATTTGCTTCATGAAATAAAAAGAGTTCAACTGGGACACAGTGCTGTAGGGAGTTCTTTCAGTTGTGGTGGGTTGGGTTCTGTTGGAGAATGCACCAACCAGGCTTCTATCCCACATTGCTTGCAACATTGACCATAGCAACCTGATTCTGAACATTGCCCTGAAACCTCTCCATATAACAAGATTCTTTTACATATAATGGTCTACTGGCTGCAAAATGTCAGTCATAAGTTATTTGGACACCAATGGCAGATAAACATGGCCACACCAGAGATATTTTATCACACACCTGCCCACCACGGCTCTAGGAACACTACTCAGCAGGTTCCAACTTACTTGCATCTCTGTTATACACCATTTTCATGAAACCCAGTCAATAAAGGCAATGTCTTGTATTCTCATGATCAGCTAGAGGACATCCAAAGGTTCTCCTGTGACACCTAGTTTTGGGAATTTCAAAAATTTCATGGTATTCATCTAGCCATTATTCAAGGAAGAAGTTGTAGGCACTGTGGGTTTCAATTCATTCATTAACCATTAAATGTTGAGTAAGCTCATTTCAATGAAAGCTCTGGAGAACTCTCAGAGGCAAGGCTTCCCAAAGGGTGACCAAAAGGTCACATGAAGCCAGGCCCATTGAGGTCTACAATGTGAGGTCCATGTGTGTTTTCACTCTCAACTATGGCTGCCAAGTCTTTCAGAATAAAATCATGTGATATCCTGGCTGAAATTCCCTTTGCTCTGTGGAAAGCCAACTTGGGCGTAGATCTCACTTTCCAAGGGCGACTCTCATGCATGGCCTTCTAAAAGCCCAACACAATCCATGGCAATACTTCTCTGAGGTCAATTCCAGAACTCAGTCTCTATGTTGAATCACACAAGAGTTCAAGCCCAGATGTACCCAGTCATCTCTTCCTACCGCCATACAAATGTTCACAGTTAAAACCAAAACACCCCAACATGGCCCTCATCTTCTTCCATGTAGACACTCATCATAACCTCCGGCTGGAGGTTTCCATGAGGTACACAGCCCACGTCCGTGTCCAAAATAAGCTCCCTTGCCCCTCATTTGCCTAACATCAGGGTTGCCTGGACTGCCTTCCTGTGAAACAGAAGTGAAAAAATAGGCCTGGCGTTAATACTGCTCTACTTCTCCAACTTGAGGCCTACTGAGTGTGGGGTTTACATTCTTTATGTAAATTCATATTTTTTGTTGTTGTACTTTAACTTTTTAATATGTTTTCATTTTTTAAATATTTTTATTTTATTACTATTATTATTTTAAACTTTAATTTACATCTTTTAAATAATCATTATTTTTAAATTTTTTTCTTTCTTTCTTTCTTTTCTATTTTTTCTTTTGTCTTATCATTTCTTTTCAATTTTCTGATTTCCCCTTCCTCGAATTCTACCTGCCTACTCTCATTCTCTTTAGTGACTTCTTCCCTTTCCTTCTAATATCTTTTCCTCCAAGCATCAAATAAATTTATAAGAGTAAGCAGTAACTCAACAGTCAAACAGAGCAAGAAGTAACATGAGCAGCACAAAAAATCAAGGAAGAAAATAAGTACAAACAACGAAGGACAGCCAAAATATTCAGGAGGACCTATAGTCATCAGAAAAATGGTCATATAAAGAACTCAAGGAATACCTTAGACAGATGGAATTGAAACTTAAAGAGGATACGAGACAGCAAATCCAAACAGTGAAAGAACACATTGAAAATGAATTACATAAACAGATAAAAGAAGAAGTTATGCATCTTTATCAGGAGATAGAGATTATAAAAAAATCAAACGATAATTCTAGAAATGAAGGAAACGATAAACCAAATTAAAAAGTCAATTGAGAGTATCACTAACACTGTGGAGCAAGTAGAAGACAGAATGTCAGATAATGAAGACAAAATATATCATCTTGAAATGAATCTAGCCAACACAGAAATGCTGGTAAAAAATCATGAGAAAAACATCCAAGAGATATGGGATAACATAAAAAAAAAAAATTAATGAGTCATCTGGATAGGTACACATATTCAAACCAAGGGAATTAGTAATCTATTGAATGAAATAATTACAGAAATATTTCCAGAAATACAAAGTAAATGGATATACAAATTGGACATGCTTACAGGACACGGAACACACAAAATCACAGTAGACCAACACCAAGACACATTGTTATGAAGATATCCAATATACAAAACAAAGAGAAAATATTAAAAGCTCTAAGAGAAAGGAGGCAGATTACATTAAGGGGTAAACCAATAAGGTTGAGAATGGATTTTTCATCACAGTCGCTGAAAGCGAGAAGATCCTGGAACAATGTATTTCAAACACTGAAAGACAATGAATGCCAACCAAGAATTCTGTATCCAGCAAAATTAAGCTGCAGGTATGACGATGAAATAAAAATATTTCATGATAAACAAAAGGTAAAAGAATTTGTAGCCAGAAAACCAGCATTGCAAAGCATCTTGAGCAAAACAATACACGAAGAAGAAATGAAAATCAACAACCAAAACCATCAGTGGGAAGTGCCTCAGTAATGACTGATGGTGGGGGAAAAGCTAATCATGGAGAAACAAACTAAATTAAAAAAAAAAGATGAATCATCAATCATGAGCGGCAGTACAAACCATATATCAATAGTGACTCTAAATGTTAATGGCTTAAACTCTCCAATAATGCGACATAAGCTGGTAACTTGGATTAAAAATGAATCCAACAATATGTTGCCTCCAGGAGACACATCTGAATGGAAAAGACATACACAGGCTGAAGGTGCAAGTTTTGGAAAAAATATACCATGCAATGCTCCCCATAAGCAAGCAGAGGTCGCCATGCTCATATCGAATAAAATCGACTTCAAGACTAATTTAATCAAAAGGGATAAGAAAGGACATTATATACTGTTAAAAGGAACCATTCATCAACAAGACATAAAAATTATCAATATTTATGCACCAAATAATGGTGCTGCAATGTTCAAAAAACAAATTCACCTCAAGTTCCAGAATGAAATAGACCACAACACAATAATTATGGGTGACTTCAACACACCTCTCTCACCATTGGACAGATCCTCCAAACAAAAGTGAATAAAGAAACTATAGAACTCAATATCACAATCAATAACCTAGACTTAACTGACATATATCGAATATATCAATCATCATCAAGTGGATATACTTTTTTCTCAGTAGCACGTGGATCCTTCTCAAAAATAGACCATATATTATGTCATAGGGCAACCCTCAGTAAATATACAGGGGTTGAGATAATACCATGAATTTTTTCTGATCATAATGGAATGAAACTGGAAACCAACGATAAAAAAATGAAGGAAAAATCCTACATCACATGGAAAATGAACAATGTGTTACTGAATGATCAGTGGGTTACAGAAGATATAAAGGAGGAAATCAAAAAATTCTTAGAGATACATGAAAATACAGACGCAATATATCAGAATCTATGGGACACAATGAAAGCAGTTTTAAGAGGGAAATTCATCTTCTGGAGGTCATTCCTGAAAAAAAGTAAAAACGAACAAATAAATGAGCTCACACTTCAACTCAAAGCCCTAGAAAAGGAAGAGCAAAACAACAAAAAATGTAGCAGAAAGCAAGAAATAATTAAAATCAGAGCAGAAATCAATGAAATTGAAACAAAAGAAACTATTGAAAAAATTAACAAAACTAAAAGGTGGTTCTTCGAAAAAATAAATATGTTCGACAGACCCTTAGGCATGCTAATGAAGAGAAGAAGAGAGAGAACTCAAATTACTAACATATGGGATGAAAAAGGCAATATTACAACAGATGCTTCCGAAATACAGAAGACAATTAGAAATTATTTAGAAAACCTATATTCCAATAAAATAGAATATAGTGAAGACATCGATAAATTTCTTAAGTCATATGATATTCCCAGACTGAGTCAGAAGGATACACACAATTTAAACAGACCAATGTCAATGGATGAAACAGAAGAAGCAATCAAAAGACTACAAACCAAGAAAAGCCCAGGAACGGATGGCTATACAGCGAAGTTTTACAAAACATTTAAAGAAGATTTAATACCAATACTTTTCAAGTTATTACAGCATAGAGAAAAAGAGGGAGCTCTTCCAAATTCATTCTATGAGGTCAACATCACGCTGATTTCAAAATCAGAAAAAGACACCTCAAAGAAAGAAAACTACAGACCAATATATCTGATGAACCTACATGCAAAAATCCTCAATAAAACTCTGGTGAATCGAATACAAAGGCACATCAAAAAAATTATGCACCATGATCAAGTAGGATTCATAGCTGGAATGCAAGGATGGTTCAATATACGGAAATCAATAAATGTTTTTCACCACATCAATAGACTTAAAGATAAGAACCATATGATCATCTCGATAGAAGCAAAAAAAGCATTTGACAAAGTACAGCATCCCTTTATGTTCAAAACATTAGAAAAAATAGGGATAACAGGAAGTTACCTCGACATTGTAAAAGCTATCTATGCTAAGCCTCAGGCTAGCATCATTATGAATGGAGAAAAATTGAAGGCATTTCTTCTAAAATCTGGAACAAGACAGGGATGCCCTCTCTCACCACTTCTATTCCATATAGTTCTCAAACACTGGCCAGAGCAATTAGACATACTAAAGAAATAAAAGGCATAAAAATAGGAAAATAAGAACGCAAATTATCACTATTTTCGGGTGACATTATTCTATACATAGAAGACACAAAAAGGTGTACAAAAACTACTAGAACTAAAAAATGAATGACCTGCGACCCACCGGCAGGTCAGGCCCAGAAACCTGCAGAGGGGCACAGCTGCCCCACCCACCTGCAAGGTAGGCGATACCGTGACCACTGACAAAACAGGCCCAGTGGCCGTCTGACACATCACCCCGGTTGGGGGAGGGGCAGAGCCGCCACCAGCACCTGTTAGGTAGACAGACCTGCAAACGACAGACAGAACAGGGCTAGCGGCCAGCGGAGGTGCAGAGCCGCTGCTCACGCCTGCAAGGTAGGCGAACCTGTGACCACCGAAAGAACAGGCCCACCGAAAGTAGAGGCACAGCAGCCTGCCGGCGTAGTAGGCACATTGCCCCAATTGGAGGGGGGCAGAACCACTGCCAAAGCCTGCGAGGAAGACTTTGCAACTATACAAGAGCAATATAAATATATAGGGGGAAAATCAATAACACAACAGTTTCACCAAGCAGAAAGAAACGCGATCAGTATGAAAAGACAAGGAAAGAAAGGACCACAAGCAATGCAGGTCAACTCAACTTTAGAAGAGGTAATATCTGCAGCAGATGGAATGTCAGATAAAGAATTCAGGATATACATGCTTCAGATTATCTGGAGTCTCAAGGAAGACATTAGACAGCATAATCAGACAATGAAAGACCACTTCGACCACTTCGAAAATGAATTACATAAACAAATACAAGAAGCAAAAGATCAATTATACAGGGAGATCAAGGTTATAAAAAACAAACAAACAGAAATCCTGGAAATGCAGGAAACAATAAACCAAATTAAAAACCAATTGAGAATACTACCAGCAGAGTAGAACACTTAGAAGATAGAACATCAGAAAATGAAGACAAAGTATTTCAACTGGAGAAGAACATAGACAGCTCAGCAAAGCTGTTAAGAAACCATGAGCAAAACATTCAAGAAATATGGGATAACATAAAGAGACCAACCTTAAGAGTCATTGGGATACAGGAAGGTATAGAGTTCCAAACAAAAGGAATGAGCAATCTATTCAATGAAATAATACGAGAAATCTTCCAAGACTTGAAGAATGAGACAGAATCCCATATCCTAGAAGCCTACGGGACGCCGAATGTGCAAAATCATAAGAGATCCACACCTAGACACATTATAATGAAGATGCCCAACATACAGAATAAGGAGAGAATTTTAAAAGCTACAAGAGAAAGGAAGCAGATTACATTTAGGGGTAAACCAATCAGGATAACAGCTGATCTTTCAACACAGACTCTGAAAGCTAGAAGATCCTGGAATAACATATTTGAAACACTGAAAGAAAATGGGTTCCAACCAAGAATTGTGTATCCAGCAAAATTAAGCTTCAGTATGGAAGATGAAATTAAAACCTTCCATGATAAACAAAAGTGAAAAGAATTTGCAGCTAGAAAACCATCTCTTCAAAACATCCTCGGCAAAACATTGCAGGAATAGGAAATGGAAAATAACAATGAAAACCAACAGCGGGAGGGAGTTCAGTAAAGAGGGGGAATAATCAAAGAGGAAAACAAACCATGTTTAGTAACATAAATAAACCAATATGACTGGAAGAACAACCCATATCTCAATAATAACCCTAAATGTTAATGGCTTAAACTCACGAATTAAGAGACACAGGCTAGTAGAATGGATCACAAAACAAGACCCAACAATATGCTGCCTTCAGGAGACGCATTTGATAGGAAAAGACATACATAGACTGAAGGTGAAAGGTTGGGAAAAATCATATCACTCTTATGGACTTCGGAAACAAGCACGAGTGTCCATACTCATATCAAATAAAATAGATTTCAAGCCAAAGTTAATCAAAAGGGATGAAGAGTGACACTACATACAGCTCAAGGGAACCATACACCAACAAGACATCACAATCATAAATATATATGCCCCAAACAATTGTGCAGCTATGTTCATCAAACAAACTCTTCTCAAGTTCAAGAGTCTAATAGACCACCATACAATAATTATGGGAGACTTCAACACACCTCTCTCACCACTGGATAGATCTTACAAAGAAAAGTTGAATAAGGAATCTATAGAACTCAATAACATAATTAATAACCTAGACTTAATTGACATATATAGAATATACCACCCAAGATCAAGCAGTTACACTTTTTTCTCAGCAGCACTTGGATCCTTCTCAAAAATAGATCATATATTATGTCACAGGGCAACTCTTAGACAATATAAAGGAGTAGAGATAATACCATGCATCTTATCTGAACATAATGAAATGAAATTGAAAATCAACGATAAAAGAAGTAAGGAAAAATCATGCATCAATTGGAGAATGAAAAATAGGTTACTGAATGATAAATGGGTTATAGAAGACATCAAGGAGGATATTAAAAAATTCTTAGAGATAAATGAAAACACAGACACAACATATCGGAATCTATGGGACACATTGAAAGCAGTTCTAAGAGGAAAATTTATTGCTTGGAGTTCATTCCTTAAAAAAAGAAAAAAACCAACAAATAAATGATCTAATACTTCAACTCAATATCCTAGAAAAAGAAGCGCAAAACAACAGCAAAAAAGTAGAAGACAAGAAATAATTAAAATCAGAGCAAAAATTAATGAAATTGAAACAAAAGAAACAATTGAAAAAATTGACAAAACTAAAAGTTGGTTCTTTGAAAAAATAAATAAAATTGACAGACCCTTAGCCACGCTAATGAAGAGAAGAAGAGAGAGAACTCAAATTACTCGCATATGGGATGAAAAAGGCAATATCACAACAGACACTTCAGAAATACAGAAGATTATCAGAAATTATTTTGAATCCTTATACTCCAATAAATTAGAAGATAGTGAAGGCATCGATAAATTTCTTAAGTCATATGATTTGCCCAGATTGAGTTAGGAGGATATTGACAACCTAAACAGACGAATATCAACTGAGGAAATAAAGAAACCATCAAAAGACTACCAACTAAGAAAAGCCCAGGACCGGATGGGTATACAGCAGAGTTTTACAAAACCTTTAAAGAGGAACTAATACCAATAATTTTCAAGCTATTTCAGGAAAATGAAAAACAGGGAGAACTTCCAAATTCTTTCTATGAGTCCAACATCACCCTGATTCCTAAACCAGACAAAGACACTCCAAAGAAAGAAAACTACAGACCAATATCTCTAATGAACCTAGATGCAAAAATGCTCAATAAACTTCTCGTGAACCGGATATACAAAAACATATCAAAAAAATTGTGCACCATGATCAGGAAGGATTTATCCCTGGGATGCAAGGTTGGTTCAATATACGAAAATCAATAAATGTTATTCACCACATCAATAGGCTTAAATATAAGAACCATATGATCATCTCGATAGATGCGGAAAAAGCATTCGACAAAGTACAGCATCCTTTTATGTTCAAAACTCTAGAAAAACTAGGGATAACAGGAACATACCTCAATATTGTAAAAGAAATCTATGCTAAGCCTCAGCCTAGCATCATTCTGAATGGAGAAAAACTGAAGGCATTCCCTCTAAAATATGGTACAAGACAGGCATGCCCTCTCTCACCACTTCTGTTCAACATAGTTCTTGAATCACTGGCCAGTGCAATTCGACAGACAAAAGAAATTAAAGGCATAAAAATAGGAAAAGAAGAACTCAAATTATCACTATTTGCAGATGACATGATTCGATACCTAGCAGACCCAAAAGGGTCTACAAAGAAACTATTAGAGCTAATAAATGAATTCAGCAAAGTGGCAGGATATAAAATCAACACGCATAAATCAAAGGCATTCCTGTATATCAGCGACAAATCCTCTAAAATATATATGAGGACAACCACCCCATTCACAATATCCTCAGAAAAAATAAAGTACTTGGGAATCAACCTAACAAAAGAAGTGTAAGACTTATACAATGAATACTACAGAACCCTAAAGAGAGAATTGAAGAAGATCTTAAAAGATGGAAAAATATACCCTGTTCATGGATAGGTAGAATTAACATCATCAAAATGGCGATATTAACAAAAGTTCTCAATAGGTTTAATGCAATGCCAATCAAAATCAAAATGGCATTTCTTGTAGAAATAGAGAAAGCAATCATGAAATTCATATGGAAAAATAAAAGACCCAGAATAGCAAAAACATTGCTAAGCAGGAAGTGTGAATCAGTCGGTATAGCTATACCAAACTTCAAACTATACTACAGAGCAATAGAAACAAAAACAGCATGGTACTGGTACCAAAACAGGCGGGTGGACCAATGGTACAGAATAGAGGACACAGAAACGAATCCACAAAACTACAACTATCTTATATTCGATAAAGGGGCTAAAAGCATGCAATGGAAGAAGGCTAGCATCTTCAACAAATGGTGTTCGGAAAACTGGAAATCCATATGCAACAAAATGAAACTGAATCCCTTTCTCTCACCATGCACAAAAGTTAACTCAAAGTGGATCAAGGAACGTGATATCAAATCAGAGACATGGCGTCTGATAGAAGAAAAAGTTGGCTATGATCTACATACTGTGGGGTCGGGATCCAAATTCCTAAATAGGACACCCATAGCACAACAGTTAATAACTAGAACCAACAAATGGGACTTACTCAAACTAAAAAGTTATTTTCTCAGGAAAAGAAACAATAAGAGAGGTAAATAGGTAGCCTACGTCCTGGGAACAAATCTTTACTCCTCACACTTCAGACAGAGCCCTAATATCCAGAATATACAAAGAACTAAAAAAAATTAGACAATGAGATAACAAATAACCCAATCAACAAATGGGCCAAGGACCTGAACAGAAATTTCTCAGAGGAGGACATACAATCAATCAAGAAGTATATGAAAAAATGCTCACCATCTCTAGCAGTCAGAGAAATGCAAATAAAAACCACCCTAAGATACCATCTCACTCCAGTAAGATTGGCAGCCATTAGGAAGTCAAACAACAACAAGTGCTGGCGAGGATGTCTGGAAAAGTGTACTCTTGTACATTACTGGTGGGACTGCAAATTGGTGCGCCCAATTTGGAAAGCAGTATGGAGATTTCTTGGAAAGCTCGGGATGGAACCACCATTTGATCCAGCTATTCCCCTTCTCGGTCTATTCCCTAAAGACCTAAAAAGAGCACACTCTAGGGCCACTGCTACATCCATGTTCATAGCAGCACAATTCACAATAGCAAGACTGTGGAACCAACATAGATGTCCTTCAATAAAAGAATGGATAAAAAAATGTGGCATTTATACACAAAGGAATATTACTCTGCATTAAGAAATGAAAAAATCATAGAATTTGGAGGGAAATGGATGGCATTAGAGCAGGTTATGCTAAGTGAAGCTAGCCAATCCCTTAAAAACAAATGCCAAATATCTTCTTTGATATAAGGAGAGTAACTAAGAACAGAGTAGGGACGAAGAGCATGAGAAGAAGATTAACATTAAACAGGGATGAGAGGTGGGAGGGAAAGGGAGAGAGAAGGAAAATTGCATGTAAATGGAAGGAGACCCTCAGTTGTATACAAAATTACATACAAGAGGAAGTGAGGGGAAAGGAGGAAAAATATAAGGGGGAGAAATGAATAACAGTAGAGGAGGTAGAGAGAGAAGAGGGGAGGGGAGGGGGAGGGGGGATAGTAGAGGATAGGAAAGGCAACAGAATACAACAGTCACCAGAATGGCAATATGTAAATCAATGGTTGTGCAATTGATGTGATTCTGCAATCTGTATATGGGGTAAAAATGGGAGCTCATATCCCACTTGAATCAAAGTGTGAAATATGATATATCAAGAACTATGAAATGTTTTGAACAACCTACAATAAAATTAATTAAAAAAAACCCAGCATGGTACTGGTACCAAAACAGGCGGGTGGACCAATGGTACAGAATGGAGGACACAGAGATTAATCCAAAAAGCTACAACTATTTTATATTTGATAAAGGAGCTAAAAGCATGCAATGGAGGAAATATAGTATCTTCAACAAATGGTGTTGGGAAAAATCGAAATCCATGTGCAACAAAATGAAATTGAATTCCTTTCTCTCGCCATGCACAAAAGTTAACTCATAGTGGATCAAGGTGCTAGATATCAAATCAAAGACTCTGTGTCTGATAGAAGAAAAAGTTGGCTCTGATCTACATATTATGGGGTCGGGCTTCAAATTCCTTTATATGACATCCATAGCACAAGAGTTAATAACAAGAATCAACAAATGGGACTACTTAAACTGAAAAGTTTTTTATCAGCAAGAGAAAGAATAAGAGAGGTAAATAAGGAGCATACATCATGGGAACAAATTTTTACTCCTCACACTTCAGATAGAGGCCTAATATCCAGAATATACAAAGAACTCAAAAAATTAGACAATAAGATAACAAATAACCCAATAAACAAATGGGTCAAGGACTTGAACAGACACTTCTCAGAGGAGGACATACAATCATTCATCAAGTACATAATAAAATGCTCACCATTTCTAGCAGTCAGAGAAATTCAAATCAAAATCACCCTAAGATACCATCTCACTCCAGTAAATTGGTAGCCAATATGAAGTCAAACAACAACAAGTGCTGGCAAGGATGTGGGGTAAAAGATACTCTTGTACATTGCTGGTGGGACTGTAAACTGGTGTGGCCAATTTGGAAAGCAGTATGGAGATTCCTGGGAAAGCTGTGAATGGAACCACAATTTGACTCAGCTATTACCCTTCTCTGACTATTCCCTGAAGACCTTAAAAGAGAGTAATACAGGGATACTACCACATGGATTTTCATAGCAGTACAATTCACAATTGATACACTGTGGATCCAACCCAGATGCCCTTCAATAGATGAATGGATAAAAAAAATGTGGCATTTATACACTATGGAGTATTACGCAGCACTAACAAATGACAAAATCATAAAATTTGCAGAAAAATGGATGGCACTGGAGCAGATTATGCTTAGTGAAGATAGCCAATCCCTAAAAAATAAATACCAAATGTCTTCTTTGATATAATGAGAGCAACTAAGAACAGAGCAGGGAGCAATATCAGGAAGAAAAGATTAACTTTAAACAGAGACATGAGGTGGGAGGGTAAGTGAGAGAAAAGGGAAATTGCATGGTAATGGAGGGAAACCCTCATTGTTACACAAAATTACATATTGTTGTGAGTGGAATGGGAAAATAAACATGAAGTGAAATAAATTACAGTAGATGGGGAAAAAAGAGAAGATCGGAAGGAAGGGGAGGGGAGATAGTAGAGTATAGGAAAGGTAGCAGAATACAACAGTAACTAATAGGGCATTATGTAAAAATGTGGATGTGTAATCGATGTGATTCTGTAATCTCTATTTGGGCTAAAAATGGGAGTTCACAAGCCACTTGAATCTAATGTATGAAATATTATATGTCAAGAGATTTTTAATGTTTTGAGCAACCAATAAAAGAAAAAAAGTAGCAATATATATGCCAATCGAAATTCATCATGAAATACATATAATCCACAGATCGAAAAATATTCATTTTACTGAACATGGATTAATGTATAATGTTATTCAACTAGGAAGCTCACCCATAGGTTGAATTTTCAGTTCCAACAGCATTTAGGAGGAGTTATCCTTTCTCACAATTTGCATCTGCCAATTCAGTTACCTCACAAGTATGTACGTGTGGTACCAGGTAGAATTCTATATGTGCATATAAAAATACATGTGCTTAATTGGCTACAGAGAAAGGGAGACAGGAATTCACATATTTGTTAATTTTAAAAACACATGTAGAACTATTTCAACAAAAAAATGACTAGATTTATAACTCCTACACTATATAATGCAAAAGGCAATTGTAACAATACACCATGCCTCCTCTGAACTGCTTGTATTTCTATTCTGTTTGGGTTATTTTTCACCATCATATTAGAATTATTAGTCAGAGTATAGTAGGGTATGTGTTAGTTTCAGGGCTTCAGTATTTCAAATAGAAAATTGAAAAATGAATCGAATGTGTATGTAAATATGTGCTACACAAAAATCTTCCCACTCACATTCAGAACAATGCCTTGATATTACCTTGGCCCAAGTAAGACACAATTAGAGTAGAAAAGTGTGAAAATCTGTGAATACATATCTGGAATGGAATATGCTCGGGAGTTCACAACCTTGGTGGTGGTAGAGGAGTTTCCAAAAGTAAAGAACAGTGTAAACACTCCACAAACATGGAGCTCTGCTGGCCTAAGTCTTCTTGGAAAACTGCCTCTGAGGTTGGGCACTTGAAATATATGTTGTTGTCATGATCTTTAACTTCCTTTGTAGTGAGACCATCAAAATGGGTCTGCATCAATGTGACCTGGAAGACATGGTTTCTTATATTCCAATGACCATGAGGCAGCAGTGCTGAATTCTCTCTTTGTATGTAAACTGTGGCCACTGGAGGCTAAGTGTCTCCTCGTGTGGACTGTGAAGACATTTGGTCATCCTCCACTTTTCGTGGTGTTTCTTGCTGCTGCACTGGGAATTTGGTATTTGCTTCACCAAATACAAGGAGTTCTACTAGGATACAGTGCTGAAGGGAGTTCTCTCACGTGTGGTGGGTCAAGGTCTGCAGGAGAATGCACCAACCAGGCTTCTATCCCACACAGCTTGCCCCAATAACCATAGTAAACTGATTCTGAACATTGCCCTGAAACCTCTCCATATAAAAAATGCCTTTACATATAAGTGTCTGATTTCTGCACTATGTCAGTCATCATCCATTTGGAAGCCAATGGCCGATCCACATGGCCCCACCATGGTGTTTTATCACACACCTGCCCACCACTGCTCTAGGCCCACTAATCAGCAGGATACAAATTACTGGCATCTCTGTTCTACACCATTTTCATAAAACCCAGTAAAACAAGGCATTCTCTGGTATACATATGATCAACCACAGGACTTCCAAAGATTCTCCAGTGCCACCTGGTCATGGAAATTTCAAAAATTTCATGGTATTTATCTAGCAATTTTTCAAAGATTAAGTTGGAGGCACTGTGGGTTTCAAATCATAAAGGAACCATTAAGTGTTGAGAAAGCTCATTTCAATGAAAGCTCTGGAGAACACTCACAGGCAAGGCTTCTCAAGAGTTGCCAAAAGGTCACATGAAGCCAGGCAAATTGAGGCCTACAATGTGAGGTCCATGTGTGTTTTGACTCTCAACTATACCTGCCAATCTTTCAGAATAAAATCATGTGATATCCTGGCTGAGGTTCCCATTGTTTTGTGGAAAGACACCCTGAGCCTAGATCTCAGTTTCCATGGGTGAGTCTCATGCATGGCCTTCTAAAATCCCAACACAATTCATGGCAATACTTCTCTGAGTTCATTTCCAGAACTCAGTCTCTAAGGGGAATCACGCCAGAGTTCAAGCCCAGGTGGAACCAGTCATTCCTTCCAACCACCACAAAAATGACCACAATTAAAATCAAAACACTCCCACAGGGCCCTCATCTTCTTCCATATAGACACTCATCATAACCTCTGGCTGGAGATTTCTATGAGGGGCACAGCCTAAGAAAGTGTCCAAAATAAGCTCACTTGCCCCTCATTTGCCTAAAATCATGGTGGCCTGGACACTCCTCCTGTGAACCTGGAGTGATCAAATATTCCTGCTGTTAAAGTGTTCCGCTTCTCCAATTTGAGGTCTACTGGCTGTGAGGTATAGATTCTTTATGTGATTTGGAGTCATGAGAAAACCCAAACACATATGGGCAAGCCTCTGCAGGGATTTGAAGAACTCATTTAATCCAAAGAATCCCTATTCTCACTTAATGGAGGTCAGGAACCTGAAACAAGAAGGCAAAAAAATTCATCCACAATGACTTCTCTTTTGGCCATTTCGGTTTGGGAAGCACATGGGATTTTTCTTTAGATCCATTGGGTGCTGAGAATCTAAGTCACAGCCTCACACAAGGACCAGAGACTGATTCAGACACATCCCGTTCCAAAGCAATTAAGCAAAGAGCCACAGGTGAAGCCCATTTATTTCCATATGAAAACAGTTTTCTTCAGGCTTCACAAAGGGTTGGCATGAGGCAAAGACCTTCCTGACATTCAGGGTAATTGAAACACAAGTAAGCAAATGGCCCAAGAAGGGTTTCTTCACTGAGACTTTACTGGTCACACTGATATCTGAGTTTTCTGAGATGCTCTCAATCTCTTCAGCTATCCAGTACATGGCCATGTCACAGAGCCTTGTGGTGTTACATATCTGGGACACAAAACCATGAGCATATTCTGTAGAGTGGCCAGAATTCACGAAGAAAACAGTAACTTAAGAAGACAGTAGGTGTTGCCCATCCATAAGGCAAAGTGAAGTCCATTAATCTATTGGGCAGTATTAATGTGGGGAAGCTTTCTACTAGAGAAAACAAATCCATTGATTCATTCTCTTTTCTAATGTCTACAACCACGGATACAGTGGGATACACAGACATAGAAACCCTCACAATGTCAAAGGACTTACTAGAAACAGTCCACTCCACACCAGAAAAAACGCCTTTCCTACCTATTCTCAGAACATGAGAAAAAAACCACAAACTCACACCCACAACGGCAAAGCCACCTCCTTCCCCCAAGTAGGTCTGTGACTATCCAGAGTGTCTTCTGACTGGTGGGCCATATTATGTTCCCCCGAAATGGCCTGTCCTCTCTCAGATCTGGTCTCCTTGGCCAACTATGTGAAGTTGTCAGGAGACAGCGGTGAGCCACTACCTGCTTTCTCAGGGAAGGTGCCTCTTCGGAGCTCTGCTGGCAATTGGCCATCCTCACATCAGTAGGTACCAAGAAAGACTGACTCTGTCCTTGGAAAAAGCAAACAAGTTAGCCCAATGGGACTAGGACTGGGACTGGCTCTGGGTGCCTGGCTTCCTGGATCCCAAGTTCAGAGAATTCAATCACCAAGGAAGTGAGGAGAGGTCACTTCCTTCAGGAACTGAATGAGGTCACTGCCTTGAAAACCACTTTGTCCTAACAGTTGCTTCCAAGGGTCCCATGAGATGGAGGCTGCCCCAACATCCTCTGACACATTCAGAAGTTGAATGGAATATCAACCTTAGGCACCCAGGTACAGCTCTCCACACAGGCCTGGTTTCTTCCAACTTCTTTACAATAAGAAAAGAGAGGCTGACTTAGACCCATCAATTCATCCTGACCAGGTTGTTTGCCATGGAAGATTTCTATTGCTCTCTCAGGTCCAACATAGCTGCATAAATCTTCTCCAAGGATCATTTCTCCATGGATCTTTGAGGTTCTCAGAAGGTGGAAGATCACCTACATTCCTATATTGTAAGACCAACTCTGTCCCTGCTCTTCTGTAAGTTATATTGATGGAACAGTGTATGTTTAGGGTTAATAACATGTTTTATTTGGGTTAGGAATCATTTTGCGGGATGAATAATGGTATTGGCAACCTTCGATATTTACAAGAGTATATAGGTGAAATATAAGTATGAAAGCAGAAAATTAGGAAAGATTTGAAGCCCAGAAGGGAATTGGACCCTTAAGTGGTATACTTAGCTTTGAGTTATGTGCTGCACAGTTGTCTCAGATAAATCAATATACAATGGCATAGGACCTTGTACCTTGGATGATTGAATGTTGAAGAGAACATCCAGTCAAAAAGCGATATTCAGTACGATGAGGAAGGTAGTCGTTAGGTTTAGAATGAAGAGTGAGTATAGGATTTGGACAAAAAGTTCTTTAGCAATAGGGTTTCGGTTAGAGAGTGAGTGTTAATGTCAGCACATGTGAAGAGTCAGTCACAATGATGAACTGGGGAAAATATGAGGGAAAGCAGATATCAATAAAGACATTAGGAAATCAAGCAAAGTACAAAGTGAGTGATAGGATTAGATATTTTCAACAGGCTTGAGGTTGAATATATAATCTTAGGAAGAAACAAATATGTAGTCACCAATAGAATTGACATTTGAGAGCATTAGGCAACCTGGACATAGATGTTTTTAGTAATCCATGCTCACTTTCCATTTAGGCTTTGGTACAATTGAAAGTGTGACCTTTGCTTTTTGTGTCCAGAATATTTCTGTGATGAAATGTATATGTATATCATGTGACATGAGTATTTCTTCCACCATTTCCAGGAGCAATATTTTGAAGACATATAAATTTGTATTGGGGTACAAATAGGTATTCCCTCTGTCTATGAATATAGCAATAACGCATGAATAGACCATACTGGGAATAAATAATATAACTGGATCCACTTTAAATAATGGATTGAATGGATATCTGAAAATATATAAGAAATGTTATAAAGATGCACAATCAATCATTCCAACCAGTTATATATCTAATGGTCATCTTAGGGTTATGTTTTATCATGAAGGATGTGTGAGTTTTGCTTAAAAATTGATCATGGAAATTGAAAATAATATATTTGAAAAAAGTCTCATGAAAAGACCAGTCAAGAAACATAGGGAAATACATGTGTTCTGGAGCAAGAAGTGATTGAAAGTGAAACAAATGCCTATAAATTTGCTAAGTAGTGGATGAAATATATATCCTATGATGTGCATAAACTGAAGAAATAGTAATGTACCAGTGTTGAATAATAATTAATGTCAAAATACACATCATGTCCCATAGGAATCTACTAGCATTGATGTTAAACTAGGTCAGTTAATGTAGAAATACTAGGATTTGTTTGCACCTTTCACTGAAGTTAGTTTTCAGTACTAGGAAACAAATATGTATTTCAGGTGGATGAATATTTCTGAGAATAATCTTGTGAAAAGTTGATTATTAATCCACATACATGAACATGAATGAATTTAGGGAGTGTATATAAGACACATATATTTCATATTTTGAAAAATCTGGAGATTTATTTTGTATATATATATATATATATATATATATATATATATATATATATACATACACACACACACACACACAAACACACACACAAAGACATTCAAAAGTAGATTTATATATGCCAATCGAATTTCACCATGAAATATATATCATCCACAGATCCAAAAATATTCTTTTTACTGAACATGGATTTATGTATAATGTTATTCAACTAGGAAGCTCACCATTAGCTTGAATTTTCAGTTCCAACAGAATTTAGGTGGAGTAATCTCTTCTCACAATTTGTGTCTGCAATGTCAGGCACCTCACAAAAATGTACGTGTGATATCAGGTAGGATTCTATATGTGTATATAAAAATTAATGTGCTGAATAGGTTACAGCGAAAGGGAGATAGGAATTCACATATTTGTTAACTTTAATACACATATAAAACTATTTCAATTAAAAAATGACTAGATTTATAACACCTACCTTTTATCTTGCAAAAGGCAAGTCCAATATACACCATGCCTCTTCTGAACTGCTTGTATTTCAATTCCGTTTGGGTTATTTTTCTCCATCATATTAGTATTTGTAGTTAGCGTCTAGAAGGGTATGGGTTATTGTCAGGAATTCAGTATTTCAATTGGAAAATTGGAAAGTGAATCCAATGTGTATGCAATTGTGGGCAGCACAATATTCTTCCCACTCTCATCCAGAACAATGGCTTGACATTAACTTTGCCCCAAGTAAGACGCAATTAGAGAAGAAGAGTTAGAAATTCTGTGAATACATATCTGGAATGGAAAATGCTCAGGAGTTCACAACCTTGGAGGTGGTAGAGGATTTTCCAAAAGTATGGGACAGGGTTGATCACCCAACATGATCTTTCATTAAAATTGTGAGCCATCTTGCCACAAAGCCATGAAAAGATAATTTTTGCTTTACTATAAATTACTGCAAATTCTGAACCTGCTTAGAATGCCTGACCATGTTTTGAACTCACCCATGCCTGGCTCTCTGACCAGATAACAGCCCTCTCTGAAACTTTAATGACACCTCATAAATATTCGCCTTCCCTGGCCAGACAATGACCCTCTCTGAGGCTCTAATGGTCCTCATAATTTCTGATGCTGGGGCCAGAAAATCAAATGTAAACTACAATTAGTGTGATGCTTGTCAAAGTTCTGTTTTCTGTAACCCCCCTTTTGTTTAACTTTCTGGGCTATAAAGCTGGGCTGTAGGAAAGGTGGGGTTGCTGTCTTGTTCCCGCCATTTTGAGAGGGAGAGGCAGCCTGGCTGGTTGAAATATTAAGCTTGCCTTAATTTGATTTTAATTGGAGTCAGTGGTCTTTTCTTGTGTCCTGGAATAACATTTTGGAGTTCCCCAGCAACATGACCCGACCAGATCACAAAGCCAGACTGCTGGAAATTCTGAAACTGACCTATCCTCCAGGACTCCTGGCTGGAGAGACAAGTTCCAAGGCCTTGGAATGAACCTTCAGTCCGTGGATCACTGCAGTGAAGCATCGCACTAAAACTATTATCAAGCACCTGGTGGAGGAGGCCTTCATAGGTAAGAGGCGCCTTTATAACATCTGATATCCGGTTAAGGGAGTACTCTTCTGATGACAGAGAGGTGGCCTGGGAAGGCTCACATATACTCCTCTCCGGGACAGTAATAGGAATCCTTCTTTCCTCTGTTCTTTTCTGTAGGGAATACCTCTGAAAGTGTAGAGAGGTGCCGACTGGCACGCAGGAGCTCCTACCCCGGAGCTTTAGCAAGACGCTGCATTGCTCCTCTGGTTTTCTGTTTATTCGCCGAGTTTCTGTTTTTTTGTGTGTTTTGTTCTGTGTTCTAAATGTTTTTTATTTGTTTGTTTTTGTGCGTTTTGTTGTGTGATTTCTGTGGTAAAAACTTAAGGATATTGGACGTGAAAATGGGTAATAAAGCATGTAAGCCTGTCACCCCTTTGGACTGTGTTTTAAAGAAATGTGATGCACTATACCCCCCTTTGTTAAGCAGGATGAGAGAAGCCCCTAGCTGGCTGTCTGGAGCACACCCACTGCAGAGGGCAATGCATGCTGGAGACCTAATAACTGAGTATCTCCCAGGTTAACAAGTGAAGCACCTTTAAAACCCCTTGTCCCTCCAGATCAAGAGAGTCACAACTTTGGACAGAGTCCCCTGTTTTTATCCTTTGTTAGCAAAGCAGTAAACCTCCCTTTTACTTTTTCTCAAACCCTGTCCTTATATTAAATTGGTATTAATTTGCTTCAAGGTCCAGAACCGAAATTTAAGTTACGAATTTTGATACCCCCCCGACCCCGGAGTTTTTGAGAGCTGAATACTGAAATGTTAGGAGATTCAGCGTGCTTGGGGTGGAACCAAACCAGAGGAGCTAATCCTGTAAGTAAAAGACAGGACTGAGGGACTCCCAGCAGCTGCCGAAGTCCTGTTGCTTCAGTAAATTCCCTCCTTCCTTCCCTGCACTGTAAGTATTATGCCACCTCTGTTTTCTTAAAAAAGAGAAAAAGAAAAAGGAGACACTAAATGCAGTAAAGTCACCATGGAGACCTTTGATATTACATTTCAGGTTGCCCCTCTGTGAAAACATCTGATGCCCTTGTGGGGACATCTATCATGCCACTGGTATAGGAGATTTTTCTCTTATCTGCTGTTTTAAAGGCTTCTGTCCTGTCAGCCATAGTCTGGAGCTCCTTTCTGTCTGTCTTTTGTCTTTGTTTCTGGCCATTTAAGACATGTGCAATAATGTGTTGATATTATAAATTGTTTCTTGGGAATGATCTTAGCTGAATGTGTGTCTAAATGATGATGTTTTATTGTAACAATATGGTATCTGGATGGGTTTTTGTAGCATTGCTCAATCTTGCAGTTAAAACTCGGGTTTAGGTAATTTTTTAGTTTATGATTTCAGATAATTCATGCCAGAGAACTTAAATACTTAAAATGGAAAACTAAAGAATTCTACTTCCAAGTTGGCAAGTAACTTCCCAATCATTTAGTCTTTTTTTTCACCAATTTTTAATTGGGTAGCCTGGGAAAATGTCACAGTGTGTCAGTGCATTAATTTGGACAAGGATAGTAAATCATAGTATGGTATCTGTTGACAAAACAAGATGTTAAGGTATAAAATTTTGAATTGTATCTTAAAATTGTATCATAATTTTCAACATCCTCACCTGAAAATTATGGTTAAAGTGCCTTAGGCCTGAGGTGTCCGCTCAGAATAGCAGTTTTGTCCAGCTCCTTCCAGAACTCAGCCAGGACTTATGTTGAAATGTAAATGAAAGAAGCCTGCAAGCTCAGTAGGAGACTGATCTGATGTCTAAGTGGGAAAAAAAAAAGGTAAATCGTATGGTATTTACTAATTACTGGCCAGTCATTTTTTCTAGGACTCTCATTTTTTTCCTTAGATTCTGTATTTTTTTTTGAGCTCATTATTTTGATCCTAGAGAACTAGGTTAATATTTTTCTCATCAGTTCTATCTTTGACCAACAGTGGAGTTCTGAAACATTACAATGGAGATTTCACCTGTGAAAAGCTACAAGGCCTTACTATTATTATTTGTGCACACTTTTGTTATGTGTTGTATGTCCATATATCTATATGTTCGTATATCATATATATGATATACAAATTAACATATATAAGGAGCGATCATTAAAAAAAAGCACTCATAAAAACAAATTTTAAAAAGTGGATTCGAAGATCTTTAATTCACGTGAGTTAAATGGTTCACTTTAAATTTGGATAAACAAATAACAATAAGTGTCTTTAAATTTAAGCTTACAAGTTTTTCTAGCTGCTCAAAAATCTAATAAAATATTAATGTCTATAAAATGTCTAATATGCCTTGGTTCTAGGACTTTTCCTTTAACAAAAAATGGTTTACACTTTTCAATACATTTCTCTAATATTTTGATAAATAAGTGAAGTAAATTTGATATGGGATTACTCATTCATGAGTACTTTTATTAGATATCTGATTGATTTAGTAAGGTCTGTATAAGTTTGTTCTAAAGTCTGTATAAGATTGTAAAAATCAGTCATGTGATAAAGCGACACAAATTTCTGAAAACAAAAGTTTACCCATAACATTGTGTTTTTTTTTATTTTTCTAGAGCAAGCAACCATAAAAATTAAACAACTGATTAAATAAGAACTGTTATTTTAGAGCACTGTACTGGAATTTCTTTAAAAGCTAAATTTGGTTAATGTAAAAACATCAATGTCATTGTGATGCTATTAATGTGCTCATATCTTCCAGGTATACAAGTCTGTAAGGTAGAAACTTTAAAAGAGCATTACATCAAGCTGGTGTTCTGAAGTTGTATGGTAAAAAAATATATATATATTGGGGATTTATTTACTTGTTATCAATAAGATATGTAAAGTTTTATGTTACTTTTTACATTGGGGAAAAATTTAAATATATTTTTAAGTTAATGAGCGCCTAATCTATGTAAAGGTTAAAAACTTTCAGCCTTTCTTTAATTCATGTTTTAATTGTGATATCATATGGTGTTAGCTAATGTTCATGTGACCTCAAACAATTTATGTAAACTGTGTAAGATGATATTTAAAAAAAAAAGATCAGCTTCAGAACTAAAAGACTTAAGATTTATATAGAGCCCTGCCTTACCTGAGATAAGGCTCTGTGTCTCATCTTACAACATGTGAGAATAACTACGAAAGCAGTAGGTCAGATGTTATTTAATTTAAAGTTACGTTCAGAAGTTTTTTTTTTTTTCTGTCAAGATTACTAGGATCTCAAAAAGGGGATATAATTTATAACTCAGCCAAAAATTCAGGGTAGCTATTACACGAACTAAGTAGTTTTACTCTTTTTAATTTTATTTTGTAATTTCCTTATAAGTTAACTAAAGATTCCCTGTTAGTGTTTTACAAAAGAGTTGCTTTTGAACACAACATTGGTTAATTTAAGATAATAAGGCATCACCTACAAGACAGAAAAATACAGATCCCAAATAATAAAAAGATAAATAATTTTAAATTATAGACATTAAAGCACAGTACTCTTAATATAAGGCTGTTAAAATTTATTTGCTGGATGTTTAAGATTAGGATTTAAAATTTAATTTAAATGAAAAGGGACAATAAAACAAATTTTGGCTCTTGCCCTCTGAGTCAGTTTGTATCCAGGGAACAGGAGACTTCTCTAAAGAACTTTGCAACTCTCAGCCACATAAACTCCTGATCAGGAAGATTAATGAGGCCACTGGAGAACAGAAAGCCAATCAGTGCATTTTCTACGAAGAAGAGAGTCATCAGAGAAGGGAGATATTCCTGATGCTTCTGAGAGAAGCCACATGGTCAAGCAAGACCTGGAATCACCTAGCGCAAATGGCACTAGCAGAACTGAGAAGCTGCTCTCAAGTTTCCCCAGAAATGACTCCCATAAAATCTCAGCTGACTGTTAACAATAGATAGAAACAAAAGTCAGTTTTACTGCTTCATCTTAAACTCTTAGCAAAGACAGATAAACCCAAAATACAGCCATTCCTGGGCATTTTAAATAATAATAGTTATAATAATATTTTAACGTATACACTTTATGGTGACCTCCCAAAATAAGTAAGACTGGAGGCTACAAAGAAGGATTCTCAGAGAGGAATGCCTGATGAGAATAAAAAGAGACTATCAAGAGGAGCTACCAGAGGCAGAAGATTTTTGTTTAAGGCCTACAGATATTCCTAACCTACACAGGTAGGCTTGGTGTTTGCTAGTATGATTATCCAGCCCTGACTAACAGAATTAAAGGTTTCTCTATTACACACAGAGGTCATACTAGTAAAAGGAATTTGCAAGATCAGATGACATTAAATTATTAAACTGTATCTTATGGGGTGGGACAACTGTGACACTAAAAGTTAAATATTAAGTTGAAAATCCTGATAACTGGGGATATTGAAGACAGATGAGGGGACATCTATACAGTGACTTGTTTCAGCTGCTGCAACATTTATTCAGTACTCATGGTTTTTGTTTCTCTCATAGAAGAACCCATCCCCAGATGACTTTACAAACTGTTCTACCACAACCAGACTTCAAACCGAACTGACTTCTAAAAGGCAACTCATGTCCCTCATGCTGTGCCCCCTCATGTCACCCTCTCTCAGCTCAGAAGAAGCCAAAATGAGTGACGCCACTCTTCTTACAACAATGGAGCCAAAAATAAATAGACTTTCATTTAAAGTAATTAATTAAGTCAGGTAAAATCAGGGAGACTGGTTTTGTGTGAGTTCAAAAAATATGGAGACTGTTACGTGAGGTATTAAAATTCCCTCAGTGCTCTTCCCCTACCCTATCAAAGATTTGAAAGGGACACATTAGAAAAGGGGGGAATGATAGACCCAACCTGATCTTTTATTAAAATTGGGATCCATCTTGACACAAAGCCATGAAATGAAAATTTTGGCTTAACTATAAATTACACCAAATTCTGAACCTGCTTGCAATGCCTGCCCGTGGCCTTGAACTCACCCATGCCTGGCTCTTTGACCAGGAACAGCCCTCTATGAAACTTTATGGACACCTCATAAACACTGGCCTTCCCTGGCCAGACAATGACCCTCTCTGAGGCTCTAATGGTCTTCATAAATTCTGATGTTGGGGCCAGCAAATATATATATATATAAACTACGATTAGTTTGATGCTTGTCAAAGTTCTGATATTTTAACCCCCCTGTAGTGTAAAATTCTGGGTTATAAACCTGGGCTGTAGGAAATTTGGGTGGCTGTCTTGTTCCCACTGTTTTGGGAGGGAGAGGCCACCTGGGCAGTGGAAAATATAAGCTTGCTTTAACTTGATTTTAATTGGAGTCAGTGGTCTTTTCTTGCATCCTGGTCTAATAGGTAAATGCTATCAAACATGGAGCTCTGCCAGCCTGAAGACTTCCTTATAAACTGCCTCTGACGATGGGCACTTGACATATATGTTGTTGTCAGGAGCTTTAGCTTTCTTTCTAATGAGACCATCAAAGCTGGATCTGCATCTATGTGACCTGGAGGACATGGTTTCTTGTTTTTCAAAGGACATGAGGCAGCAGTGCTGAATTCACTCTTTGTAGGTAAACTGTCGCCACTGAAGGCTAAGTGACTCCCCGTGTGGACTGTGAAGCAATTTGGTCATCCTCCACTTTTCGTGGTGTTTCTTGCTGCTGCACTGTGAATTTGTTATTTGCTTCACAAAATACAAGGAATTCAGCTGGGACACAGTGCTGGAGGGAGTTCTTTCACATGAGATGGGTCAGGGTCTGCAGGAGAATGCATCAACCAGGCTTCTATCCCACATAGCTTGTCCCCTTGACCATTGCACCTGATTCTGAACATTGTCCTGAAACATCTCCATATAACAAGATGCCTTATATGGAGAGTTATCAGACATATAAGTGATTCCTGGCTGCACAATGTCAGCCACAAGCCATTTGGAAGTCAATGTCAGATACACATGGCCCGACCACAGATGTTTTATCACACACCTGCACACCACAGCTCTGGGCCCACTACTCAGCAGGCTCCAACATACTGGTATCTCTGTTCTACATCATTTTCATGAAACCTAGTCAATCAAGGCACTGTCTGGTACACACTTCATCAGCAAGAGGACATTGAAAGGTTCTCCAGTGCCACCTGGTCATGAAAATTTCAAAAATTTCATGGTATTTATCTAGCCATTTTTCAAGGATGAAGTTGGAGAAATTGTGGGTTTCAATTCATTCAGGAACCATTAATGTTTGAGGAAGCACATTTCAAAGAAACTCTGGAGAATTCTCAGAGGCAAGGCTTCCCAAAGAGTGGCCAAAAAGACACATGAAGCCAGGCCCATTGAGGTCTACAATGTGAGGCCCATGTGTGTTTTGACTGTCAACGATGGCTGCCAAGTCTTTCAGTATAAAATAATGTGATGCCCTGGCAGAGATTTACAATGCTCTGTGGAAAGCCACCCTGGGCATTGATCTCAGTTTCCAAAGGCAACTCTCATGCGTGGTCTCCTAAAATCCCAACACAATTCATGGCAATACTTCTCTGAGGTCAGTTCCTGAACTCAATCTGTAAGGGGAATCACACCAGAGTTCAAGCCCAGGTGGACCTAGGCATCTCTTCCAACCACCAAACAAATGACCACAATTAAAACCAAAACACTCCCAAATGGCCCTCATCTTCTTCCACATAGACACTCTTCATAACCTCTGGCTGGAGGTTTCCATGAGGGGCACAGCCCAAGACAGTTTTCCAAATGAACTCCCTTGCCCCTCATTTGCCTAAAGTCAGGGTGGCCTGGACTCCCTTCCTGTGAACCAATAGTGATCAAATAGTCCTGCTCTTAATACTGCTCTGCTTCTCTAATTTGAGGCCTACTGACTGTCTGGTATATATTCTTTATGTGAATTGGTGTCATGAGAAAACACAAGCCCTTATGTGCTAGCCTCTGTAGGGCTTTGAAGAACTGATTTGACACAAAGGATCCCTATTCTCACGTGATGGAGGTCAGGAAGCTTACAGAGGAAGGCGAGAGACTTCATCCACAATGACTGCTCTTTTGGCCATTTTCGTTTTGCATGCACACTTGGAAACTTTCTTTAGATCCATCAGGTGCTGAGAATCTAAGCCACTGCCTCACACAGGGCAAAGAGGCTGATTCAGCCACAACTCTTTCCAAAGCAATTAAGCAAAGAGCCACAGGTGATGCCCATTCATTTCCATTTGAAAACTCTTTTTTCTGGCTTCACAAAGGGGTTTCCTGAGGCAAAGATCTTCCTGACATTTAGGAAAACAGAACAATAGGTAAGCAAAAGGCCCAGTGCAGTGTTTTTCCACTGAGACTTTAATGGTCACACTGATATGTGAGTTTTCTGAGATGCTTCTATTCTCTTCAGCTATCCAGTACATGGCCATGTCACAGAGCTTGGAGGTGGTACATATCTTGGAAACCAAACCATGAGGCTATTCTGGAGAGTGGCCAGTATTCAGGAAGAAAACAAGAACTTAGGAAGATAGTAGGTGTTGCCCATCCATAAGGCAAGCCTCTCTCCATTCTTAAATTGTGCAGTATGAATGTTGGGAAGCTTTCTACTAGACAGGACACAACCATTGATGCATTCGCTTTTCAAATGTCTACAACCACAGATACAGTGGAATGCACAGACAGAAACACTCGCGTTGTCAAACGACTTTCTAGAAACATTCCAGTCCAAACAAACAAACAGTCTTTCTTACCTATTCTCAGAAAAGAGACAAAACCACAAACTCACACCAACACCCACAACGGCACCTCGTTCCCCCAAGTATGTTGGTGAATATATTGAGTGTCCTCTGACTGGTGGTCCATACTATGTTCCCCCAAAATGGCCTGTTCTGTCTCAGATCTGGTCTCCTTCGCCAACTCTGTGAAGTTGTCAGGAGCCATGGTTGAGCCACTACCTGCTTTCTCAGAAAAGGCTCCTCTTCAGAGGTCTCCTGGAATTTGGCCATTATCACTTCAGTAGGTACCAACAAAGACTGACTCTGTCCTTGGTAAATCCAAACAATTGAGACCACTGGGACTGGGACTGGGACTTACTCTGGGTGCCTGGCTTCCTGGATCCCAAGTTCAGAGTGTTCCATCACCAAGGAAGTGTGTACTGATATTTGCTTCTAAGGGTCCCAGGAGATGGAGACTGCCCCTACTTTCTGTGACAGTTTCACAAGTTAGAATGGTATATCAACAATAGGCACCCAGGAACAGCTCTTCTCACAGGCCTGGTTTGGTCCATCTTCTCTATATTAAGAAGAGAAAGGCTGATTCAGATACATCTCTTCATCCTGACCCGGTTGTTTAACATTGAAAATGACTTTTGCTCTCTCAGGTCCTTCATAGCTGCCTTCTTCTCCATGTATCATTTCTGCATGGACCTTTGAGGTTCTCATCAGGTGGAAGATACCCTACAATCCAGTATTGGAAGACCAACTCTCTCCCTGATCTTCTGTAAAGTTAGATTGAGGGAACAGTGTATGGTTAGGGTTAACAACATGTTCGATTGGGTTAGGAATAATTCTGCAGGATGAATAATGGTTATGGGAACATGTGATATTTACAAAATATACAGTTGAAATATAGGTATGAAAACAGAAATCTAGGTAAGATTTGATGCCCAGAAGGGCATTGGGCCCTTGATTGGGATACTTAGCTTTGAATTAATTTCTGCACAGATGTCTCAGATAAATCAATATACAATGGTATAGGATATTGTACCTTGGATGATTGAATGTCGAAGAGAACATGCAGTCAAAAAGGGATAGTCGGTAGGATTAGAAAGATAGACGGTAGTTTTAGAAAGATGAGTGAGTATAGGATTTGGACAAAATGGTCTTTAGCAATAGGGTTTCATGTAGAGAGTGAATGTAAAGGTCAGCACATGTTAAGAGGCAGTCACAATGATGAACTGGGGAAAATATATATCAATAGAGACATTAGGAAATCAGGCAAAGTATAAGGTGAGTAATAGGATTAGACATTTTCAACAGGTTTGAGGTTGAATATATAATCTTAGGAAGAAACAAATATGTAGTCACCAATAGGATCCACATTTGAGAGCAATAGGCAAACTGGACATGGATGATTTTAGTAATCCATGTTCAATTTCCATTTAGGCTTTAGTACAATCATAAGTGTGACATTTGCTTTTTGTTTCCAGAATATTACTGTGATAAAATGTATATGTAGATCAGGTGACATGAGTATTTCTTTCACCATTTCTAGGAACAGTATTTTGAAGACGTGTAAATTAGTATTTTGAATACAAATAGGTGTACACTGTGTCTATGAATATAGAAATAATGCATGAATAGACCATACTGTGAATAAATAATATAACTGGTTCCAACTTAAATAATGGTTAAATTGATATCTGAAAATATACAGGAAACCTTATATTGATATATATCCATTCATTCAAACCAGTTATACATCTAATGGTAATATTAGGGTTATTGTTTATCATGAAGAATGTGTGAGTTTTGCTTCAAAAGTAATTGTGGAAATCGAAAATATTGTGTTTGGAAAGAAGTCTCATGAAAAGACCAGTCATGTAACCTGGAGGAATACATGTGTTCTGAAGCAGGAAGTGATTGAAAGTGAAACAAAAGCCTTTAAATTTGTGAACTTGTGGATGAAATATATATCTTATGATGTGCATAAACTGAGGAAATAGTAATGTACAAGTGTTGAAAAAAAATGAACGTCAAAATACACATCATGTCCTATAGAAATCTACTTGCATTTATATTAACCTGGGTCAATTAGTGTAAAAATATTAGGATATTTATGCACAATTCACTTAACTTAGTTTTCAGTACTAGGAAACAAATACGTATTTCAGGAGGATGAATATGTCTTAGAATAATCTTATGAAAAGTTGATTATAAATATGCACTTAAATATTAATGAATTTAGGGAGTACATAATAAGATACATTTATTTCATATTTTGAAAACTCTGGAGAGTATATATATATATATATATATATATATATATATATATATATATATATTAAAATACACACACAGAAATTAAAAAGTATTAATATACAAGCCAAATGAAATTCACCATGAAATATATATCATCCACAGATATAAAAATATTCATTTTACTGAACATGAATTTATGTATAATGTTGTTCAGCTAGGATACTCACTCATAGGTTGAATTTTCAGTTTCAACAGTGTTTAACAGGAGTGATCTCTTCTCACAATTTGTATCTGCCAAGTGAGCCACCTCACAAGAATGTACGTGTGGTACCAGGTAGGATTCTATATGTGCATATAAAAATATATGTGCTGAATAGGCTACAGAGAAATGGAGACATGAATTCACATATTTGTTAACTTTAAAAACACATGGAGAAGTGTTTCAACAAAAAAATGACTAGATTTAAAACTCCTACCATATATAATGCAAAAGGAACGTCCAAATGTTAACCTTGCATCCTCTGAACTACTTGTATTTCAATTTGGTTTGGTCTATTTTTATCCATCATAATAGGATTTGTAGTCAGAGTCTAGTAGGGAGTGGGTTACTATGAGTGATTCAGTATTTTGAATGAATAATTGGAAAATGAATCCAATGTGTATGCAAATATGTGCTACAAAAAAACCTTCCCACTCTCATCCAGAACAATGCCTTGACATTACCTTAGCCCCAAGTAAGATACAATTAGAGGAGAAGAGTTAGAAAATCTAGGAATACATATCTGGAATGGAAAATGCTCTGGAGTTCACAACACTGGAGGTGGTAGAGAAGTTTCCAAAAGTAATGGAGACTGTAAAAACTCCACAAACATGGAAGTGTGCAGGCCTCAAGACATCTGGGAAACTGTCTTTGAGGTTGTACACTTGAAATATATGTTGTTTTCAGGAGCTTTAGCTTCCTTTTTAGTGAGACCATCAAAGCTGTGTATGCATCTGTTACATGGAGGACATGGTTTCTTATTTTCCAATGAACATGAGGTAGCAGTGCTGAATTCTCTCTTTGTGGGTTTACTGTGGCCACTGGGGTCTAAGAATCTTTCCGTGTAGACTGTGAAGCCATTTGGTCATTTTCCAATTTTGTTGTGTTTCTTGTTGCTGCACTGGGAGTTTGGTATTTGCTTCACAAAATACAAGGAGTTCCACTGGGACACAGTGCTGGAGGGAGTTCTGTCAAGTGTGGTGTGTAAGGGTCTGCAGGAGAATGCACCAACCAGGCTTCTACGCCACATTGCTTGCCCCCTTGACCGTAGCAACTTGATTCTGAACATTGCCCTGAAAACTCTCCATCTAACAAGATGGCTTAATATACAAAGGTATGCTGGCTGCACCATGTCAGTCACAAGCATTTGGAAGCCAAAGTAAGATCCACATGACCCCACCACAGATGTTTTATCACACAACTGCACACCACAGCTCTGGGCCCACTACTCAGCAGGCTCCACCATACTGGCAGCTCTGTTCTACACCATTTTCATGAAACCCAGTCAAGGAAGGCACTGTCTGGTACACTCTTGATCAGCAACAGGACATCCAAAGGTTCTCCAGTGCCACCTGGTCGTGGAAATTTCAAAAATTTCATTGTATTTATCTAGATATTTTTCAAGGATGAAGTTGTAGAAACTGTGGGTTTCAATTCATTCAGGAACCATTAAATTTTTAGGAAGCACATTTCAAGGAAAACTCTGGAGAATTTTCAGAGGCAAGTCTTCCCAAAGAGTGGCCAAAAGGCCACATGAAGCCAGGCCCATTGAGGTCTACAATGTGAGGTCCATGTGTGTTTTGACTGTCAACAATGGCTGCCAAGTCTTCAGAATAAAATCATGTGATGTCCTGGCTGAGATTGACAGTGCTTGGTGAATAGCCACCCCAGGCTTAGATCTCAGTTTCCAATGGTGACTCTCATGCATGGCCGCCTAAAATCCCAACACAATTAATGGCAATACTTCTCTGAGGTCAGTTCCAGAACTCAGTCTTTAAGGGGAATCGCACCAGAATTCCAGCCCAGGTAGACCCAGGATTCTCTTCTAACCACCAACAATTGACCACAATTAAAACCAAAAAACTCCCACATGGCCCTCATCTTCTTCAACATAGACACTCTGAATAACCTCTAGCTAGAGGTTTCCATGACGGGTGCAGCCCAAGACAGTGTCCAAAATAAGCTCCCTTGCCCCTCATTTGCCTAAAGTCAGAGTGGACTAGACACCATTCCTGTGAACCAAGATGATCAAATAGCCCTTCTTTAATACTGCTCTGCTTCTCCAGTTTGAGGCCAACTGACTGGTATAGATTCTTTATGTGAATTGGTGTCCTGAGAAAACCCAAGCACCTATTGGCTAGCCTCTGCCGAGCTTTGAAGAACTGGTTTGACGCAACGGATCCCTATTCTCACTTGATGGAGGTCAGGAAGCTTACAGAGGAAGGCGAGAGACTTCATCCACAATGACTGCTCTTTTGGCCATTTTGGTTTTGGATGCACACTTGGAAACTTTCTTTAGATCCATCAGGTGCTGAGAATCTAAGCCACTGCCTCACAGAGGGCAAAGAGGCTGATTCAGCCACATCCATTTCCAAAGCAATTAAGCAAAGAGCCACAGGTGACGCCCATCCTTTTCCATTTGAAAACTGATTTCTTCAGGTTTCACACAGGGGTGGCCTGAGGCAAACACGTTCCTGACATTCAGGACAACAGAACACTAGGTAAGCAAAAGTCCAAAGTAGTATTTCTCCACTGAGACTTTACTGGTCGCACTGATATCTGAGTTTTCTGAGATGCTCTCATTCCCTTCAGCTATCCAGTACATGATCATGTCACAGAGCTTGGAGGTGGTACATATCTTGGAAATAATACCATGAGGCTATTCTGGAGAGTGGCCAGTATTCAGGAAGAAAAGAGGAACTTAAGAAGATAATAGGTGTTGCCCATCCATAAGGCAAGCAGCTCTTTATTCTTTAATTTGGCAAGATGAATGCTGGGAAGCTTTCTACTAGACAGGACACAACCATTGATGAATTCTCTTTTCAAATGTCTACAAAAACGGATTCAGTGGGATACACAGGCATAGAAACACTCGCGTTGTCAAACGACTTTCTAGAAACATTCCAGTCTAAACAAACAAACCGCCTTTCCTACCTATTCTCAGAACATGAGACAAAACCACAAACTCACACAGACACCCACAACGGAATCTCCTTCCCCCAAGTATGTCTGTGAGTATCCTGAGTGTCCTCTGACTGGTGAGCCATACTATGTTCCACCAAAATGGCCTGTCCTATCTCAGACATGGACTTCTTTGCCAACTCTGTGAAGTTGTCAGGAGCCATGGTTGAGCCACTACCTGCTTTCTCAGAAAAGGCCCCTCTTCAGAGCTCTCCTGGCATTTGGCCATTCTCACTTCAGTAGGTACAAAGAAAGACTGACTCTGTCCTTGGTAAATCCAAACAAATGGGACCACTGGGACTGGGACTGGGACTGGCTCTGGGTGCCTGGCTTCCTGGATCCCGAGTTCAGAGAGTTCCATCACCAAGGAAGTGTGATAGGTCACTTCCTTCACGAACTGAATGAGGTCACTGGGTTGGCAACCACTTTTTCCTAACAGTTGCTTCCAAGGGTCCCATGAGATGGAGGCTGCCCATACTTCCTGTGACAGTTTCACAAGATAGAATGGTATATCAACCATTGGCACCCGGGAACAGCTCTCCACACAGGCCTGGTTTGGTCGATTTTATCTACATTAAGAAGAGAGAGGCTTTCAGACACATCCCTTCATTTTGACCAGGTTGTTTTACATGGAAGTTGACTTTTGCTCTCTCAGGTCTTTCACAGGTGTCTAAATCTTCTTCAGGGATCATTTCTGCACGGAACTTTGAGGTTCTCAGCAGGAGGAAGATCCCCTACATTCCTGTATTGTAAGACCAACAATATCCTTGTTCTTCTGTTAAGTTATATTGAGGAAATATTGCATGGTTAAGGGTAATAACAGGTTCGATTTCGTTTAGGAATCATTCTGCAGGATGAATTATGGTATTGGGAACCTGCGATATTTACAAGAATATACTGGTGAAATATAAGTATGAAAACAGAAATCTAGGTAATATTTGAAGTCCAGAAGGGCATTGGGTGGCCTGAACACCCTTCCTTTGAATCAGGAGTGATCAAATAGCCCTGCCGCTAATACTGCACTGCTTCTCCAATTTGAGGCTTATTGACTGTCAGGTATAGATTCTTTATGTGATTTGGAGACATGAGAAAACCCAAGCACCTATTGTCTCATGCCACAGCAAATGGTTTATTGGGGGTCCAGCATGCTGGGGCTCAAAGCTCACTTCAGAGGAGGAAAGAACAAAGAGCCCCGAGAACAACTTGAGAAGAGATTATATACAATCTTTAGAGAGTGCAGGGACTTTATATACATCATAGCCTCCTTTAGCAAATATCATATACTGTGGGAAAATCAAATAACAACTCTAAAACATGATTAGCACATTCATTGGCGGGAACAGTTCGGGCAGGGGGTGATTGGTCAGCCCTGAGAAGGGGTATACATTTAAACTGATTGGTTGAAGCCCTGAGATGTATACGTGCTGAGATGCACGGTTTCTGGGAAGGGGTTGTTAAGTAACTAGGTCGTCAGGAAAGATTTCAACACATCTAATGGGCAGTTCCGGGAATTGTCTTCACTGACACAGGAATTTCAGGTTCTGAGCACAGCTTGTAAACTTTACAAAACCTGTTTCTTTACGTTTCAATTTTAATTTCTTTAATTCTTTCATTTCTCCTTTTTCTGCCTACTTTTAATTTTAAAAGTAATGAATCATAATTTTTGTGGGGTCTCACATTCTATTTCTGCCAGTGAAGTGTATTTCTGTCTGATTACCATGAGTTTTACCTGCCCAATCTGAGCCTGGAGAAAGGAAACTATGAGGTTAAGCAAACAAGGTCCCACAGTTATCAACACCATAAGCATGATCAGGGGTCCAGCTAAGGCTGATAGGAGTGTAGTTAACCAGGGGGACAAGGTAAACCATGACTCAAACCACACTTGTTGAATCTCCCTTTCTCTCTGGTGATCTTCAAGGCATTTTCTCAATTTACTCATGGATTATTTTACAACTCCAGTATGGTCAGCATAAAAACAGCATTTTTCTCTCAGTACAGCACAGAGGCCCCCCTCCCTTATTAAATGGAGGTCTAATCCTCACCTGTTCTCTAAAACAACTTTAGAGAGAGAGGTTAAGGATTCCTGCAAAACTGTGATGGAGATCTCTAACGTCTTCAAGTCTTGATTTATTGCTGTTTCTAATCAGGCCATTTGTTGTGACCCATGGATCATATCAGCTGTTCCTGTACCCACTCCTGCAGCAGCTCCTAGCCCCAATAGGATGGCTAGAGTAAGGGACACTGGCTCCCGGCAAAATCGGGTTGTTTGTCCACCTAGTAGACCTTCAAAGGATTCTGGATCATGATAGAGCACCCTGGGGGGTATCTGCACCATTACACAATAATGTACAGAGCTGTCAAATACCTGGGCTGAAATGCAAGGAGTTCTGACTGTGTGGAGTTCAGTACCATAAAGGTTCCTTTAATTAGTTCCCAGGGGGAGAAGTCAGCTGTACTCTGGACTGGGGAAGTAGGCAAAGACGGAAACTGCGAAGTATGAGATGGTAGAGGGGTTTTGGTAGATCTAGGCATGGGAGGTTTAGGAGGCTTAATTCCTGACTTGAATGGATTGGGCCCTATTGCTGTGGGATTTTCTTCCTTTTTAAGCCGGATGGTGAACCAGAGACCAAAGTCATAACCAGGGCCATTAATATAGAATCACATTCCCCAAGTATTTCCCATAGGCCATGTTGTTCTGAGGTAGCCCCTTTCTTTGGAAGTGAAAGTTATATTGAGGGGGTAACATAGACTATTTTTTCCACAGCAAGTTTTTGACACCACTTGGATAGCGGCACATTTATTGGGATCAATCCAGATGTCATTTCATCCTACCGAATCATACTGTCTGGGGAGTTTGGGTTTCACAATGTAGCTCCCGTGTGTTCACAACCCCAAGATCTACAATAAAAGTCACTGGGTCCTCCACAGGTTTGGGCCTGTTTGCGATTTCAGAAATCAGCTGGGCACACTTAATAAACAAGACTGGCTAGTTTACACCTGAGCTGGGGAGATGACATCAATAATTCATGGGGTAAGTTGGTCTATGTTGCCCTGGTTTGGGCTTTAGTGGGATCTGTGTGGGGTCCACTATGTCAGGGAGATCCCAGTCAGAGAGGCCTATGGCAAGCTGACAAATGTCCGGGTGGAGAGATGGCCACCAAGTCCATAAGGGGGCTGTATGTGAAATAGACCACATTACTTGCCCAGTAGGATTTATAACTTGCCATTGTTGCTGAACAGGCTGATGGGGATTAGGACTGTTGGTGGTCAGGGGAAGAATCCATAGCCCTACCCACACCACAGACATGCAACTTGAGAGGGTTACCAGTCTGTTCCAGTTTCCAGCCAGAGTATGGACAGGGCACAGGATTGAGATGGGAGGCATGGATCCAGGAAGTGATCCCATCCACTTTCACCACTGTAGGTGTTATAAGCAGCACCTGGTATGGTCCTTTCCAGCAGGGTTCCAGGGATGACACCCGATACTGTCTCATGTAGACGAAGTCTCCCACTTGATATCGATGTGGAGTTCCCTCGTCTCCAGGATGATAAGCAGTGGCCAACTGTTTCCACAGGTATCGCTGGGTGCTGGGTTTGTTCAAGGGCTTTAAGTCTGTCTAGCAAGGGTGTGTGAAAGGAATCATTAATCTCAGAGTTGGGGTTAGGTCCCTTAATGGAGGAGGTGCACCGTAGAGAATTTCATAAGGGGTGAGGTTACACAAAGGGGTGGAGGGGTATTTCTTGCACGAAAAAGTACATGAGGTAGGAGCATAGTCCAATTTTTTATGCCGGTCTCCAAGATTAATTTCGTTAAGTCTCTTTGATGGTTCTATTCATCGTTTCTACCTGTCCTGAGCTCTGGGGTCTATAAGCACAATATAACTTCCAATTAATCCCCAGGGTCCTGGAAAATCCCTGACTTACCTGGGCCACGGATGCCGGTCCGTTATCAGACCCTATTACCTTAGGCAGGCCGAACCTTGGAAAACTGTCTTCTAGGATCTTTTTGACCACCATCTGAGCTGTTTCTTTCTTCATGGGGAAGGCTTCGACCCATCCTGAAAAAGTATCTACAAAGACTAGGAGATATTTAAGTCCATACCTTGCTGGCTTAATTTCAGAAAAGTCCACTTCCCAGAATTGTCCTGGTCTGGTTCCTCGTATGCGCTTCCCTGCAGGAATCTTGGATGGGAAAGTATTAACTAATTGGAAGACTTGAAAAGCTCTAGTCACCTGCTCAGCTATTTTTTTCCTCTTTGAGTCAGTCAATAATAAGTCCTTTCTTCGGTCCTTTAAGAGTGCCTATAACTTCTTTGAGCCTAAGTGGTTGAGCTGGTGTACGTCTTTGACATAAAGGTGGGCTTTTTGAAATTGTAAACTTGGCTTTGTAGGGTCCCAGATTTCTGTGTCTGTCTCCTCAGATGATAAGTTGCCTGAATGTTCCGGGGCGGCCAAGTCTCCTGATTTTTGTTCCCCCGGTGTGGAAAAAGTTAACAGAGTCACTCCGTTTAGGGCTGCCAATTAAGCTTCCTCATCTGCCCTTCTGTTTCCAACTGCCACAGGGTTGTTTCTCTTCTGGTGCCCGGGACAGTCCACTATAGCTAGTTCCTTATGGCCCTGCACTGCTGAGCCAAGGTGGAGGATCTCATCTTTATTTTTTATTTTTTTTCCCGGCAGAGGTTAATAGCCTGCATTGTTGGTAAATAGTCCCGAGCATATGAACAGTGGCAAATGCATAGTGGCTATCAGTTTATATGGTGGCCCTTTTCCCTGTTGCTAGTTCCAATGCTTTCATAAGGGCAATCAGTTCTGCTTTTTGGACTGATGTCCCTTCTGGGAGACCAGAGTATCAGATGAAATCATTTTTGCTAACTGCTGCTGCTCCAGCCCGCCGCTTACCATCTTGGAGGAAGCTGCTGCCATCCGTAAACCATACGACTTCAAGGCGAGGCAGTGGCTGATCCTTCAAGTCTTGTTGTATACTGGTTTCCTTGCCAGTATGTGTTGACACTCATGAGTGACGGGTCCTGATGATTCTTCTGGCAGCAGTGTAGGTGGGTTGAGTGGAGCAGGGGGTCCCAGCGTTATTCTGTCTTTGTCAAGCAAGAGGTTCTGGTAGTGGTTTATTCTGGAGTTTGATTGCCACCTCTCTGGAGGCTAACAGATGATGCTCTCCAGGGCATGGGGGGCTATAATGGTTAGCTTCTGTCCCAACGTTAATTAATGAGCATCCTTTATTAGAAGGGCTGCCGCTGCTATAGCACTTAAGCAATGGGGCCACCCGCTAGCCAATGGGTCCAGTTTTTTGGATAAATACGCTACTGGCTTTTTCCAAGGTCCCAAAGACTGAGTGAGCACTCCCCGTGCTATTCCTTTTTTTTCCTCGATATAGAGAGTGAAGGGTTTTCTACATCTGGGAGTGCTAAGGCCGGAGCAGATAGCAGCAGCTTTTTTTGACATTTTCAAAAGCTTGTTGGTGCTCAGGGGTCCATTGGAAGTGGGCATCCCCCTTTATCAGCGGGTATAAAGGGGCAGCCAGAGATGCGAACCCAGGAATCCATAACCTGCAAAAGCTGGCAGTCCCAAGAAACTCTCTGAGTTTTCTCTTATTAGATGGGGGCAGTATCTGCAAAACAGTTTTTTTTCTGGGCTCAGGGAGCCATCGTTTGCAACCCCTAAGAGAATAACCCAGGAAGATTACTTCTTGCTGACAAGTTTGGGCCTTTTGGCAGAAGCCATATATCCAAGCCGAGCAAGCTCGAATCATAGTGCTTGGGTCCCAGACTCATAGGTCTCCTTGGTGTTGGCTGCCAGTAGAAGATCATCCACTATTGGAGTAGGGTGACTTTGGGGTGTGCAGTTTTGAAGTCATTGATGTCTCTGTGGAGGGCTTCATCAAAGAGAATGGGGGATTTTTTGAACCCCTGTGGGAGTCTAGTCCAGGTTAGTTGGCCAGATGTTCCAGGTTCTGGGTCTATCCACTCTAAAGCTAACAGCAACTGACAGTCCTTATGTAGAGGCGAGCAGAAGTAAGCATCTTTTAAGTCCAGCACAGTGTACCATTTCTGCTCCGGATTCAGAGTGCTAAGCAAATTATATGGATTGGGTACTGTGGGGTGAGTGTCCTGCACTCTGTTGTTTATCTCTCTTAGGTCTTGAACAGGACGGTAGTCCCCAGTTCCTGGCTTTCTTACTGGTACCGGGGGGTGTTCCAGGCTGATTGACAGGGCCTTAGTACCCCAAGACCCAGGTATTTATGAATATGGGGCCTTATCCCATCCTTAGCTTCTTTGCTTAGAGGATATTGTTTAACACTAATTGGAGACGCAGAGGCTTTTAATTCTACTACTATTGGAGGTTGTTGATGGCTAGACCTAACCCAGCAGTTTCTGCCCAGGAATTAGGATAATCTTTTATCCATTTCTGGGGTAGTTTGCCTGTTTGATCAGTCCTAGGGGGCGCGAAGAGTTGATGTTCATCTTCTACAGACATAGTCAAAGATGTTACTATGGGAGTTAATACTGCAGGCTTTAGAACCCCCACTTGGGGACCATTAGGGTTAAAGGTTATTCTAGTCCAGAGTTTGGTAAGCATATTCCTGCCCATCAATGGGGCCGGGCATTCTGGGATTACTAGGAAAGAGTGGTGGACTTTTTCCTTTCCGAGGTCCATATTCATCTTAGTTGTCCAAGCCTGATATCTACTGCCATTAGCCCCTTGAACTAGGGACGATTTAATTGATAGGGGGGGCAGTGAAGTCTTAAGGGCTGAGTATACTCCTCCTGTAATCACTTCAAAGTTCACTGTGTTCCCCTCAACTTCAAATGTTACTCTGAGCTGGGGGAGGGGATCTGAGCCCCGAATTTCCTAGTCCTCTTCTAGAGTCAGCACGGCGAGCTGGCGTGGCTGCTTCTTTTGGGGGCACTCTTTGGCCCAGTGTTCTTTTTTATTACAGTGGGCACATTGATTTGAGGCCAACGGCAGCCTTTGGCGTGGGCCCAGGTATGCCTTTATGTATACCTGCTTTTTAACTTCTGGCCTATTTGCTGCTGTGACCAGAACCTTAGGCAATGCTTTTCTCTGCCATTTGCTTCTTTCCTCCTTCTTTTGTTCCCTTTCCTTCTCTCTCCTCTATTCCCTTTTTTCCTCAGTTTCTCTCTTATAATATACTTTCTCAGCTTCTCTGACTAAATCTCTTAAGGTCATATCTTATAATCCATCTAGACGTTGTTACTTTCTCTTAATATCTAGGGCAGTCTGCTCGATAAAGGCCATTGCAACAGATGGCTTTTGGTCTTCTGCCTGAGGATCAAAAGGAATATATTTCCTTTACGCTTCCATAATTCTCTCCAGAAACATAGAAGGAGACTCATTAGGCCCTTGGATAATCTCTCTTACCTTGGCCAAATTAGTCGTCCCTCTGGCGGCTGCTCAGAGACCCACTATTAGAGAACGGCGATAAGTGGACAGATGCTACCTACATTCAAAGGTGTTGGGGTCCCAGTTGGGTCGGTTCATGGGCCCGTAGGGAAAGAGAGGGAGCATCACTGGGGCTTCCGAGTTTTATATTATTTATCTCCTGCAGGTTCCTTTAGGTGGCCCAGCTTCCTTCAGGGGAGCAGGGTCTGCTGCTGCTGCGGGGAAGTCCCCTGGAGGGCTTGGGTCTGGCCCAATTGCCTCTAGCGGCGGAGAGGCTGAGTCAGCGGCGGGAGGATCATCTGGAACATGTTGTGGGTTGGGGAGCGAGGGTAGAGGATAAGGAGAGAGAGGAGTGTCCAGTCTTGTGACTCAGAATGGAGGGAAGAGGGGGAGGAGCAGAATGTTGGAATGATAAGATCGTGGGGGAAGGGGTATATGGCTGTTAATCTGGGTGGCCAAGTGGCCCCAGTGAAAGACAATATCTCTGACTTTTCGGATTAGAGGGAAGTGGAAGGATTCTTCTCGGGGCCATCCGTCTCCTAGGATGTGCCATTCTGAAGCACAGAGAGTCTGCCAGATCCGGCATTTTACTGAAAAAGAAAGATTCTTGGTACTTGAGCGAACATCAGTCCAATGATCAAGGTTAAGGGACAGAGGCATGGAAGTGCTTTGTCCCATAATGTCCCATAATGGGAGTTACTCAAACAGGGACAGTGAATACACAAACGTGACACAGACAAAGACAAACAGTAAACGTTTAACATGAGTCCAAGAAAAAGATTAGAACAGTGTAACTGGCCAAACCTGATGGGTTAGACAATAAAGACAGACAGTAAACTTAACATGAGTTCCTGACAATGAACAAAACTGAGTACCCTGCAAAACCTGATGGGCTGGAAAACCGAATCCTGAAGCAAAAAATAACTGAGTTGAGGAATCTACTAATCCTCAATTTCCCGAGTAATCTGGAGTTTCCCCCAGGGACGTGGCCTGTGACTCTGTGACACATCTGTCAGCCACCATCGCAGAGAGCTAATGTTCTTCACCGACAGCCATTTTGCCAAGCCCTAACCTGAAACCCGAAACCAGAAAGAGGCATCTTAATTACTCTGAAAGGAGTCCATTGGGGTCTTTTGTTCGTCACTGCTGGATTTCTCAGCTAGGGCCTCCAGATGAAAAGGTGGGCCGAACGTCGGAGGAAAAGACCACCAAGAGAATTTCTCATGAAACAGCAAAGGGTTTATTGGCGGTCCAGCATGCTGGGGCTCAGAGCTCACTTCAGAGGAGCAAAAAACAAAGAGCCCCAAGAACAACATGAGCAGATTTTATATACATTCTTTAGAGAGGGCAGGGACTTAACATACATCCTAGCTTCCTTTAGCAAATCACCGTATACTGTGGGAAAATCAAATAACAACTCTAAAACATGATTTGCACATTCATTGGTGGGAACAGTTCAGGCAGGGGGTGATTGGTCAGCCCTGAGAAGGGGTATACATTTAAACTGATTGGTTGAAGCCCTGAGATGTATATGTGCTTAGCTGCACGGTTTTTGGGAAGAGGTTGTTAAGTAACTAGGTGGTCAGGGAAGATTTCAACACACATCTAATGGGTAGTTCCGGGAATTGTCTTAACTGCCACAGGAATTTCAGGTTCTGCGTGCAGCCTGGAAACTTTACAGAACCTGTTTCTTTATGTTTCAATTTCAATTTCTTTTATTCTTTCAGAACCTTACAAAGGAAGGCGAGAGACTTCACCAACAATGACTGCAATTTTGGTCATTTTGGTTTTGGAAGCAGACATGGGATCATTTTTAGATCCATACGGTGCTGGTAATCAAAGCCACAGCCTCACACAGGGCCAAGAGGCTGATTAAGACACATCCCTTTCCAAAGCAATTACTTCTCTGAGGTCAGTCACTGAACTCAGTCTCTGAGGGGAATCACACCAGAGTTCAAGCCCAGGTGGACTCAGTCATCTCTTCCAAACTCCACACAAATGACCACAATTAAAACCAAAACACTCCACCAAGGCCCTCATCTTCTTCCATATATACATTCATCATTACCTCTGGCTGGATGTTTCCATGAATGGCACAGCCAAAGAGAGTTTCCAAAATAAGGTCTCTTTCCCTTCATTTGCCTAACCTCAGGGTAGCCTGGACACCATTTCTGTGAACCAGGATTGATCACATAGGTCTGCCATTAATACTGCTCTGCTTCTCCAATTTGAGGCCTACTGACTGTCAGGTATAGTTTCTTCATGTGATTTGGAGTCATGAGAAAACCCAATCATCTCTACAGGGCATGAAAGAACTCATTTGTCCCAAAGGATCCCTATTCTCACTTGATGGAGGTCAGGAACCTAAAAGAGGAAGGTGAGAAACTTCATACACCATGACTGATCTTTTTTGCATTTTGGTTTTGGATGCACACATTGGATTTTTCTTTAGATCCAACTGGTGCTGAGAATCTAAGCCACTACCTCACACAGGGCAAAGAGGCAGATTCAGACACATCCCTTTCCAAAGCATTTAAGCAAAGAGCCACAGGTGATGCCCATTTATTACCATTTGAGAACAGATTTCTTCAGGATTCACAAAGGGCTGGCCTGAGGCAAAGACCTTCGTGACATTCATGGCAACAGGCAAATAGGTTAGCAAAAGGCCCAAAGCAGGGTTTCTCCACTGAGACTTTCCTGGTCACACTGATATCTGAGTTTTCTGAGATGCTCGCATTCCCTTCAGCTATCCAGTACATAGCCATGTCACAGAGCTTGGAGGTCGTACATATCGTGGACACAAAACCATGAGCCTATTCTGGAGAGTGGCCAGAATTCAGGAAGAAAACAGGAGCTTAGGAAGATAGTAGGTGTTGTTAACTAGATTTATAACACCTACCCTATATCATGCAAAAGGCAAGTCCAAATATACACCATGCCTCCTCTGAACTGCTTGTATTTCTATTCTGTTTGGGTTATTTTTCTCCATCATATTAGGATTAGTTGTCAGAGTGTAGTAGGGTATGGGTTAGTGTCAGTTGTCCCGGCCGGCGGGACACATCAACGTGGGCAAGAAACTTAGTTGGGGAGGAATGAAGGGACAAGAGACACGAGAGATTACAGCAAGACTGGAGTTCTGATCATGCTGCAAACTTTTATTGTTCTCACATGGAAATTTATATGCTGTGGATGGGAAAGCTCTCTTATCGGCAGTTGCTGGATGTCTTCAGAAAGTGAGATAACCTCAGGATGTTGCCGGAAGACAGATGGCTGCAGGATGTCTCAGGGAGACAGATGGCTGCGGGATGTCTCCCAGGCAGGATATCTCCCAGGGGGCTGTTTCTTTTCAGTGTCAGGCTATATTTTGAAAGAGAACTTCCTTCTAGCCCCTGACCTCTCCCCCTTTCTTATATAAAATATTTGACCATACCTTACCGGCCAATGTTTTAGGGGGTGATAGAGGCTCTGTTTCTCTAGCAGGCCTTTGAATATCTCCTGATTCGAGAGAGCATGTTTACAAGATTTCGTGGTGGCCTTGGCATATTTTTGGAGGAGACGGCTTTAAAAGGGAAGCATGCCGACCGCCATGCACCAGAGCGTGTCACTAAGAGGTCTTCTGTTTTGGTATCCGTGGATCCATCCTCCTGCAGTCCATCCTTCATCCTCCGTTATTATTGTCTAACGTCCTCACTCCATGGGTGCATCCCCCCCCCAAGTGAAGGGGCCCATGGAGGACGAACCCTTATGGCAATGGCAGAAGATGGTTGGTCAGAGCTGTTACTTATAGTTTAATGTAAGAAAGAGAGATCTGTGGGGATATAAACTTAAGAAATAAGCCTGTGAGAAGGGTAGAACATCCTTTTAAATGTTGGCAGCATGGTCTTCCATCTCCAGGTGATGATAGTGGACCTGTATAGGCTTAGAGGCCAAAATATTAATCTGTTCTATAATAAATTGTACAAGCCTGTTTATAATGCAGGGTCCTATGGACACCATTAAAAGTAAACCCAACAAAGGGCCTAATAGGGGAAGAAGGTAGGGTAGAAATCCATTAAACCCAGTCCAGAGGGGATTTTCAAAAAGTTCCCTTCGTCTCTTTTCTAGATCTTCTTGAAGCTGCTTAATTTTAGTGCGTACTATGACTGATTTATTGGCATTAAAGCAGCATCGTGCCCCTAAGGCCAAGCAAATACCTCCCTGGTTAGCTGTCAGTAAATCTAAGCCTTCTCTGTTTTGAAGGAACACTTCTGCCAGGGAGTCTACTAGGTCCTGCAAATCTTTAATGGTTCCTGATAGAGTTTTTAAATCATTTATAAGTTGTTGAGACAGGCGACGCTAAGAGTGTATAGCCATGCCTAAGCCAGCTGTACCTGTGTTCACAGCAGCTGTTATTCCAAGGCTGGCAAAGAGTGGTAAGGCCTGTATTGCCCGCCTGTGTCTTTTGACTAAGGTGTCTAGACTAGGAATGCATAGAGTTTTGTCTCCTGGGACAATAGTTATATCAGGGAGTAATAAGGCAAGAACACAGCCAACGGTCCAATTCGATGGAAGCCTCAGGAAGGCCGAGTTATCTCCACACATAAAAACTGTGCCATTGGAGGGACAAAGAGATGGGGTGGGTGAGGAATAGTTTTGTACTGTTGAGCAATTTCCAAAGGAAGGAACTCCAACATCAATATCATAGGTATTATTTTGCATCGCGCCTAAAAGACATATTGTAAAAGTGCCTATAGACTGTACTTTAAAAGGAAATCTGGGTTGGCATGTATTATCATCGTCTATGATAGAATTAATAGGAACTGCAATAGGCATGATTGCCCCTGTTGTCATGGAGAGCCAGCAATCACCAGCAAAGGTGGGGTTGGAATTATTAAGCAAGGAGAAGGTAGTTTCCAAAATATCTAATATATTGTTATCTAAACCGGGGAGCTGACATTTTGGCTATATTAAGAGATGATATGTGAGCTCAGGGATTTGGGGTTTCAAAAGTTTGATTATCTGAGGATGCTTGACAGCATAAGGGAATCCTCCACCATCAGCGACCCCTGTAGGTGCCTTAATGGGGCAGAAGGGGGGTTTACCAACAGGGCCTTGGCACCCAGCTGACTGTAGCTTGGTGTATTTGCCTTCTCCTCCCCGGTCAAAAAGAACGGGGGTATAATGAATAGTGGTCCCTCCTGCTGCATGAGTTTTAGTTAGGGAGGCTTCAAAAAATTGTTCTCCCTTCTTGTTGACACAAATTGAGGCCGACACATAACAAGTGGCATGCATCGCTTGGGTATGCGTTCAAGTTGCAGAACAATTTTAGAGAGCATTACTTGTACTAGGGGGAATAATCTTTGGCTTGTTAACACATACCAATTTAGGCTGATGAACTCCTCTGAGTTTATGGTCAACCTCGGCCTGGAGGTAAGCCACCTTAGTCACGCAGTCAGCAGTCTGGGTCAAACTAGTGGGAGCCTGAGTCCAAGATCCTCCCTTGCGTTCACAGGGAGGGCCAAAAAGGTACTCCATGATGTTGGAAGGTGGAGGGCCAAAGCCTCCGTGTACAATCCTGTTCAGCAGAAGTGCCTTAAGTAGGATCCTCACACAGATTGTTGGCTGCATCTGAAAAAGAGGAAAATTTGTCCTCAGGGTGAGGGCCTCCATCCCCGTGTTGAGGTAAGCCATTAACCTGTTTAACCAGGCGTTCTGGTAACCATCTTGGGGCTGATTGCTCTTGGTCCAAAACACAAGCTGAGCCTCGTCCACAGATGAGGACAGGACCTGGGCCTTTCCATTTATTTGTAAGGGGATTGTGCCACATAACAGGTGGGCGAACAGAATTGGACGAGGATTGCCAGTGTCAGTCTGCAGCCGAATGGCCTTCATTGTCTAGGGAAAGAAAAATAAGGGCAAATAATGCATGATTAAGGCGATGCCTGTGAGTGGTAAATACAAGTGCAGAAGCATTAAAGTGGGTTAGCCAAGTCTTTAGGTAAGGTGGGCACGTTCCACAATGCCTGAGGCTTGTATGGAATTCCAGTAGTATGACAAATTTGCGAGGAAGCACAAAACTGTTTAAACTTGGCACTGGTATATGCAGGACAATTATCTTTTTTTTAATATGTATTGGTTTACCCATTACGGAAAACAAGATGAGAAAGGACATCTTTGATAGCCTCTCCAGAATGTGGTGATGCAAAAATAAGGCCGCTGAAGGTATCTACAGAAACGTGTATATATTTGGTTTTTCCAAATTCAGAAAAATGAGTAACATCCATTTGCCAAAACTGATTGGACAGTAATTTTCGGGGGTTAACTCCCAAGTGTTGAATGGGGAGGGAGACAGGGCAACCAGGGCATGCTTTTACTATTTCTCGTGCCTGTTGCCTGGTAATTTTACATAGTTAACGAAGGTTCTGGGAATTTAGATGGTGAAGATTGTGTAAATCCGTGGCCTTTTGAATGGAGCCAACAAAAATTGAAAAGATGAAACGAGTTGCTGCATCAGCTTTGGCATTACCTTGTGTTAGAGGGCTGGGAAGATCAGAGTGTGCCCTGATGTGTCCTAAGAAAAATGGGTGTTGTCTGGCGTGAATTAGCTTCTGAAGCTGGTGAAACCGATGGGCCACATTGGAAGAAGCCTTAATGGTGGGTGAAATCTGAAGCAGGGGCACAGAATGAGCAATGTAGGCACTGGATGTATAAATATTAACAGGATTATCAAGAAATGTTTTAAAAACTTGTGTTATGGCAAACAATTCCACAAACTGTGCTGAATGATAGACAGTATCAAAGGTGTTAGGTTGGTTATTGACAACAAAGACTGCTCGGCCATTACTGGAACCGTCTGTAAAGACAGTAAGGACTTGAGGAATGGGAGCCTTTTGAGTAATTTTGGCAAAAATAAATGGATGTAACTGGACAAAATATAAAAGGGGGTCATTGGGGAGGTGGTTATCAATTGTTCCCAAAAAGCCTAATAAGGCAATACGCCATTCATTCTCTGTCTGTAGTAAAAATTGGGTTTGGTCTTTAGTATATGAAATTAAAATATTATCATGGTCTTTGCCAAAATGTTGTCGAGATAGCAAACGACATTTAAAAATAACAGAAGCTACCTGAGCAAGAAAAACAGTAATAACCTTGGAGAATGTGGTGGGTAAATGGACCCAAAGCAAAGGCAGCCTTTATTTCTAAAATGTGTATTTCGCTGCCGAAATATTCCTGTGGGTGTATGAGGAGTGTGTAAAATAACCAGAACCAGAGGAAGGTTATAAGAATGTTCTGTAAAAAACTGTTTGGCAATGGCTTCTGTGACTTGGTTTAATGCCTGTCATGCCTCGGGAGTAAGCTTTTGAGGGGAGGAGGGGTGGGAATCACCTCTCAAAATATCATTAAGGGACAAAAGTATACAAGTGGGTAATTTTAAATATGTTTTTAGCCATTGAACATTCCCCAGTAATTTTTGAAAATCATTAAGGGTGTGAAGATGGTCCACCCATAGTTGTATCTTAGGAATTTGGATCTGATTATCTTGAAGTTTAAGGACCAAATAGATATAACAGTCCTGTGTTTTAACCTTATTAGGAGCTATCTGTAGTCCCAAGGTAGTGAGGATTTTGTAAAGGTCCAAGTAACAATTATTAAGGTCATGGTTATTAGGTGCAGCAATTACAAATCATCCATATAATGTAAAATATAAATTTGTGGCCATAGCTCTCTCACACTGTCTACTGCTTGAGCAACATATTTTTGGCAAAGAGTAGGGATGTTGGCCATACCTTGGGGAAGAACCTTCCATTGAAATCTCTGCATAGAGCCCTGAAAATTAAGGTGAGGGAGACTAAAGGCAAAATAGTGTCTATCCTCAGGATGTAAAGGAATGGTAAAAAAAAAAAAAAACAATCTTTTAAGTCAATAATCATTTTACAATAGTTTTTGGGAATAGCCACTGGTGTGGGAATGCCTGGCTGTAGTGCTCTTATTCGGCACATAGGTTTATTAATGGCACACAAATATTGTAAAAGGCACCACTTGCCTGATTTTTACTTGATAACAAAAATTGGAGTATTCGATGGTGAGGTTGAGGGCTCTACATGGCCGGCTGCCAGCTGTTCCTGCACTAACATGGAGGCAGCCTCCAAATTTTCTTGGGTAAGGGACCATTGATCCAACCACACAAGAGTCTGAGTCTCCCAAATAATTTTATCTCCATGGGGTACAGGAGAGTCAGAGACTGACACTAAAAATCCGAATACCCAAGTCCATATGTATTTCTTTTTTGTATGGGTTTTATTGGCTCAACCAGTCCTTGTCTCAGTCTCCCAAGGCCTATACCAGGGACAAAATAAATACGAAGCATTTGATGAGTCACCATGGAATTGGGACTGGCATGAATAACTTCCATTTGACTCAAAATATCTCGGGCCCATAAGTTAACAGGGATGTCAGGAACAATGAAAGGAGTGACAATTCCCTTATTACCCTCTTTATCAGTCCAGCTAAGAGCCGTAGAGCTGACCAGAGGATTTTTTGACTGTCCTATCCCTTTAAGGTCAGTCAAGGATGGGGTGAGGGCCCAAGCTGATGACCAATATTTTTGAGAAATAATTGTGGCATCAGCTCCAGTATCTAGAATTCCTTGGAATTCCTTTCCTTCAATAAGTAAGGAAATGGTGGGTCTATTTTGAGAAACGGGTTGAACCCAATTTACATCAGAGCAGCCCAAGGAGGCAGTCCCCCGCGGTAGGTTTGGGTGGTTAAGTGCCTCCTGGATTCAAGGGAAGGAGTATTAATTGTGCAAGACTTGTTCCTGCTGGGATGGCCAAAACTCCCTTAATAGCTGTGGCCAGTATTTTTTTTCTCCAGTGAAGTCATTATTATTAATGCCATGGAAGACCTGAACACCATGTAAGTTAGTAGAGGCTCTTCCAAAAATAAGGGCACAGATATGAGATGGAGGGGGACCCATAATTCCAGTGGGTATTATCTGGGGCCCTTGCATTGAGTCTAATATAGTTTCAGTGGTGGCACAGATGTCCAATCCTGCGCTGCCTGGAGTGGCTAGTTGGAGGGAAGCAATTGTGGAGAAGAATTTTGAGGTAGGTTGGGAGTTTGGAAGGGAAAAAATCTTATTGCCCCTGGTTTTGTCCTGGGGGATGTCGTGGCCCGGGGCTGGCCCCGCAGGGAGTTTCCCAAGAAGCAGGAAAAAATACGCTGTCTGAGGGCATTTGTCTTAGATCTACACTCACTGGCCCAGTGATGACCTTTACCACATCTAGGGCAAAGGGTAGCTTGGGGCGGTATAGCCCCAGTTGAAGGAGATGCTATTCCTAGGCTTTCTTTGCCTGTCGGACACTTGCGTGCAAAATGGCCAGGTTGTTTACAAGTAAAGCAAGTACGTGAGCCAGGATTGTGAAAGGTCTTGGTAAAGGTGGCACCTAGGGCAAGACCCATGGCATGAGCTGCACCTACCCCTGCGTAGAGTCTAATAAAGTCAGAAAGTTTCCCTTTATCCTTATGTGGTTGAAGAACATCCTGACATGCCGGGTTGGCGTTTTCAAAGGCAAGATGTTTTACAAAAGAGCTTTTGTTTTCACTTGGTCCAAGCAAGCATTCCACAGCTAGGTTAAGCCTGGGAACAAAGTCGCTATAAGGCTCGTCGGGCCCTTGTCGAATTTTTGCCAGGGAAGTGGTAGCCGAGGCTTTTGAGGGAGGTGTCTCCAAGCATGTAAGTCAGCCATCTGAATCTGCATCAAAAGTCCAGCAGGGAAATGTGCCTGTTTAGTTTTAGTGTCAAAAGGCTCATTGCCCACTAGCTTAACATAAGTCCCGGACTTAGAGGAGGCCTTAGTTAAAATTTTTTGAGCAGTTTCCCGACAGTGCTCTTTGAAATCTGCATTCCATAACAGAAAGTCTCTGGCACTGAGGGTAGCTTGGTCTAAAAATTTCCAATCATTGGGAGTAAGTCATTGTGTGCTGTGGCTTTCTAATAAAGCCAACATGTAGGGTGCAAAGGGGCCATAGTGAGCACAAGCCTTTTTAAGTTTTTCAGGAAAATGCAGTCTTAATTTTTTGTAGACTCTGGGTTCCTGCCTGCCTAGGGCTGAACTCCTCATCCTCTGAGTCCTGATCTCCTTATTCCATTTCTCCGCTTTCTCCTCTTGATCCTCGTCTAAGTCTTTGACCTCAGCCTGGGCAGGCTTATCTATCTGACTGGTGGTGACTGGGAAGGCGAGCACAGGTTGATGGAGTGGCTTCGCCTTTGTATTAGACCACTGTAGGCCAGTTACTTTGACTCCATACCTAAGGCTAATGAACAGAGCTCAGAGTGAAGGGATCTTAATTCTCTTAAAGGTTGGATCTGTTCCTGTCTATGTTGGAAGGATGCTCACAAAGGAGCCAGTTTAGGCAAGGGAAGTGGGGAAAAAATATCTGGGGGGGCGGCATTTGTACCCTGAAGGGCCAGAGCACAAAAGGCAGGAGGGATATAGGAGGGGTTGGATGTGTAAGTCCTATAGGCTGTGGCAGGGTCTTGAGAGGTGCAGGGTCTTCTGAATGATAGCGAGCTGCTTCCTTCTCCAAGGTAGCCTCCTCTACAGGGGTCAATGAGTCTCTGGAATTTAAAACTGGATAAAGGCAGTTGGTAACCATTGGAGCCTTAATCATTAGGGTGGTATTTTGAGGGGGACCAGGAAGGTTCCCATGGTCCTGGGGAGCCTGAGAAGGGTCTATGTCTATACTAACTGATGGGCATGCCGAGGGGATACGAGAAGTATTTGCATAGCCTCTTCCCCAACCTCGACAAGTTTTAAGGTACCATTGTCAAAGGGTGAACTTTTAAGAATTTCATTAATTAAGTTCCAGTAAGAAAAGGTGGGAACAGGCACTTTTTCTGGGCCAAAGGATTCATAATAATCTTTTAAACAGTCTCCTACTCCAAGCCATCTTTTACCATCAATGGTCCTTTCAAGAGGAAACCATGGACACTGTTCTCTTATGTATGAAAAAAAAATTAAGTCTTTTTTCTAAACACGCGCCCCCATGTCTGCAAGGACTCCTTGTAGCCTGACAAAAACAAATCATGTGACGAAACTGCTTGTCCCATAGTGGGTCAATCACTGTGCGTCATCCCCACGCTCCTCCTGGATCTGTCTCTTGGTGGTGTCTTCTGCAGTTATTGCAAGCTCCGCTTGACCAAATCTTCCAGGAGGATGGGGTCCCCCGCAATCAAAAGCTCAAGCCCCAGTCGGTGGGCGCCAGATGTCCCAGCCGGCAGGACACATCAACGTGGGCAGCGAACCTAGATAGGGAGGAATGAAGGGACAAGAGACATGAGAGATGACAGCAAGACAGGAGTTCTGATCAAGCTGCAAACATTTATTGTTCACACAGGGGTATTTGTATGCTGGATGTGGGAAATCTCTCTTATCGGCAGTTCCTAGATGTCTTCACAAGGTGAGATAACCTCAGGAAGTTTCAGAAAGACAGATGGCCGCAGGATGTCTCAGGGAGACAGATGGCTACAGGATGTCTCTCAGACAGGATGTCTCCTGGTGGCTGTTTCTTGTAAGTGTCAGGCTATTCTTTGAAGGAGAATAGAATTCCTTCTACCTCTGACAGTCAGGGATTCAGTATTTCGAATAGAAAATTGGAAAATGAATCCAATGTTTATGCAAATATGTGCTACCCAAAAGTCTTCCCACTCTCATTCAGAACAATGCCTTGACATTACCTTCACCCCAAGTAAGACACAATAAGAGAAGAAGAGTTAGAAAATCTGTGAATACACATCTGGAATGGAAAATTCTCAGTAGTTAACAACCTTGGAGGTGGTAGAGGTGTTTCGAAAAGTAAGGTACATGGTAAAAACTCCACAAACATGGAGCTCTGTTGGCCTAAAGACTTCTTGAGAAACTGCCTCTGAGGTTGGGCACTTGAAATATATGTTGTTGTCAGGAGTTTTAACTTCCTTTGTAGTGAGACCATCAAATCTGGGTCTGCATCTGTGTGACCTGGAGCACATGGTTTCTTATTTTCCAATAAACATGAGGCAGCAGGGCTGAATTCTCTCTTTGTAGGTAATTTGTTGCCATTTGGGGGCAAAGTGTCTCCCAGTGTGGACTTTGAAGCCATTTGGTCTTCCTCTACTTTTCATGGTGTTTCTTGCAGCTGCATTGGGAGTTTAGTATTTGCTTCACGAAATACGAAGAGGTCAACTAGGACAGAGTGCTGGAGGGAGCTCTGTCACGTGTGTTGGTTAAGGGTCTGCAGGAGAGTGCACCAACCAGGCTTCTATCCCCCATAACTTGCCCCCTTGACAATAGCAATCTGATTCTAAACATTGCCCTGAAACCTCTCCGTATAACAAGATGCCTTTACATACAAGGGTATGGGGGCTGCACCATGTCAGTCACAAACCATTTGGAAGCCAATGGCAGATCCACATGACCCCATCACAGATGTTTTAACAAACACCTACACTCCACTGCTCTAGGCCGACTACTCATCGGGCTCCAAATTACTGGCATCTCTGTTCTATATGATTTTCATGAAACCCAGTCAATCAAGGCATTGTCTGGTACACTCATGATCATCTATAAGACATCCAAAGGTTCTCCACTGAAACCTGTTCATGGGAATTTCAAAAATTTAATGGTATTTATCTAGCCTTTTTTCAAGGATGAAGTTTGAGGCACTGTGGGGTTTAATTCATTCAGGAACCATGAAATGGAGAGGAAGCCTATTTCAATGAAATCTCTGGAGAATTCTAACAGGCAATGATTCCCAACGACAGGCTAAAAGGTCACATTAAGCCAGGCATTTGAGGTCTACAATGTGTGATCCTTTTGTGCTTTGACTTGCAACTATGGCTGCCAATTCTTTAAAAATAAAATCATGTGATATCCTTCCTGAGATTCCCAGTGCTCTGTGGAAAGCCACCCTGGGCCTTGATCTCAGTTTCCAAGGGTGACTCTCATGCGTGGCCTCCTAAAATCCCAACACAATACATGGCAATACTTCTTTGAGGTCAGTTCCATAACTCAGTTTCTAAGGGGAATCACACCAGTGTTCAAGCCCAGGTGGACCCAGTCATCTCTTCCAACGGCCACAAAAATGACCACAATTAAAACCAAAACACTCCCACATGGCCCTCATCTTCTTCCATATAGACACTAATCATAACCTCAGGCTGTAGGTTTCCATGAGGGCCAAAGCCAAAGACAGTATCCAAAATAAGGTCCCTTTCCCCCATTTGCTTAAAGTCAGTGTGGCAGGGAGACCCTTCCTGTGAACCAGAAGTGATGAAAGAGGCCTGCCCTTAATGCTGCTCTGATTCTCCATTTTGTGGCCTAATTACTGTGGGGTTTAGATTCCTTATGTTAATTGGGGTCATGAGAAAACCCAAGCACCTATGGCCTAGCCTCTGTAGTGATTTGAAGAACTCATTTGACCCAAAGGATCCCTATTCTCAAAGATGGAGGTCAGGAACCTTACAGAGGAAGGTGAGAGACTTCATCCACAATGACTGCTCTTATGGGTATTTTGGTTTTGGATGCACACATGGGATTTTTTTAGATCCATTAGGTGCTGAGAATCTAAGCCACAACCTCACACAGGGCCAAGAAGCTGATTCAGACACATCCCTTTCCAAAGCAATTAAGCAAAGAGCCAAAGGTGATGCCCATTCATTTCCATTTGAAAACTCTTCAGTCTTCACAAAGGGGTGGCCTGAGGCAAAGACTTTCCTGACATTAAGGGCAATAGTACAATAGGTAAGCAAAAGGCCCAAAGCAGGGTTTCTCCACTGAGACTTTCCTGATCACACTGATATCTGAGTTTTCTGAGATGCTCACCATTGCCTTCAGCTATCCAGTACATGGCCATGTCACAGAGCTTAAAGGTGGTACATACCTTGGACACAAAACCATGAGCCTATTCTGGAGTTTGGCCAAAATTCAGAAAGAAAATAGGATCTTAGGAAGATATTAGGAGTGGCCGATCCATATGGCAAGCCGTAGACCATTCATAAATAGGACAGGATGAACGCTGGTAAGATTTCTACTAGATAGGACATATGTATTGATGCGCTCTCTTTTCTAATGTCTACAACCACGGACACAGTGGGATACACAGACATAGAAACACTCGCCTTGTCAAAAGACTTACTAGAAACAATTCACACCAAACCAAACAAAACGACTTTCCTACCTATTCTCAGAACATGAGACAAAACCACAAACCCACACCCACACCCACACCCACACAGACCCCCAAGTAGGTCTGTGAAAATATGGAGTGTCCTTTGACTGGTGGGCCATAATATATTCCCCCATAATGGGCTGTTCTCTCTCAGATCTGGTCTCCGTGTCCAACTCTGTGAAGCTGTTAGGAGCCAGCGGTGAGCCACTACCTTCTTTCTCAGGAAAGGCCCCTCCTCAGACCTTCCTGGCATTAGGCCATCCTCACATCAGTAGGTACCATGAAAGACTGTCTCTGTCCTTGGAAAATCCAAACAAGTTTGACCACTGGGACATGAACTGGGACTGGCTCTGGGTGCCTGACTTCCTGTATCCCAAGTTCAGAGAGTTCCATCACCAAGGAAGTGAGGTGAGGTCACTTCCTTCAGGAACTAAATGAGGTCACTGCCTTGGCAACAACTTTTTCCTAAAAGTTGCTTCTAAGGGTCCCATGAGATGGAGGATGCACCTACTCGCTCTGACATTTTCACAAGTTAGAATGGTATATCAACCATAGGCACCCGGGAACAGCTCTCCACACAGGCCTGGTTTGGTCCATCTTCTCTACATTAAGATGAAAGAGGCTGATTCAGACACATCCCTTCATCCTGACCAGGTTGTTTACCATGGAAGTTGACTTTTCCTCCCTCAGGTCCTTCATAGCTGCCTACATCTTCTCCATGGATCATTTCTGCATGGACCTTCGAGGTTCTCAGCAGGTGGAAGTTTCCCTACACTCCTGTATTGTAAGACCAACTCTGTCCCTGCTTTTCTGTAAAGTTAGATTGAGGGAACAGTGTATGGTTAGTGTAATAACAGGTTCGATTTGGGTTAGGAATCATTCTGCGCGATGAATAATGGTATTGGGAACCTGCGATATTTATTAAATTATATTGGTAAAATATATGTATGAAAACAGAAATCTAGGATTTGAAGCCCAGAAGGGCATTGGGCCCTTGATTGGGATACGTAGTGTTGAATTAGGTTCTGCACAGTTGTCTCAGATAAATCCATTTACAATGGCATAGGACCTTGTACATTGGATGATTGAATGAGGAAGAGAACATCCAGTCAAAAAGGGATAGTCGGTACGATTAGGTAGATAGTCGGTAGGTTTAGGAAGAAGAGTGAGTACAGGATTTGGACGGAAATTTCTTTTTTTTTTATTGGTTGTTCAAAACCCTACAAAGCTCTTGACATATCATATTTCATACATTAGCATACATTAGCTTCAAGTGAGTTATGAACTCCCTTTTTTGCCCCAAGTACAGATTGCAGAATCACATGGGTTACACATCCACATTTTTACATAATACCATAATAGTAACTGTTGTATTCTGCTACCTTTCCTATCCTCTACTATCCCCCCTCCCCTCCCCTCCCATCTTCTCTCTCTACCCCTTCTACTGTAATTCATTTCTCACCTTGTTTATTTTCCCATTCCACTTACAACCTCTCATATGTAATTTAGTATAACAATGAGGGTCTCCCTCCGTTTCCATGCAATTCCCCTTTTCTCTCCCTTTCCCTCCCACCTCATGTCTCTGTTTAATGTTAATCTTTTCTTCCTGCTCTTCCTCCCTGCTTTATCCTTAGTTGCTCTCATTATATCAAAGATGACATTTGGTATTTGTTTTTTAGGGATTGGCTAGCTTCACTAAGCATAATCTGCTCTAGTGCCATCCATTTCCCTGCAAATTCCAAGATTTTGTCATTTTTTAGTGCTACGTAATACTCCATGGTGTATAGATGCCACATTTTTTTAATCCATTCCTCCATTGAAGGGCATCTGGGTTGGTTTCACAATCTAGCTATTGTAAATTGTGCTGCTATGAACATCGATGTGGCAGTACCCATGTAATTCGCTCTTTTAAGGTCTTCAGGGAATAGTCCGAGAAGGGCAATAGCTGGGTCAAATGGTGGTTCCATTCCCAGGTTTCCCAATAATCTCCATACTGCTTTCCAAATTGGCCGCACCAATTTGCAGCCCCACCAGCAATGTACAAGAGAACCCTTTTCCCCACATCCTCGCCAGCACTTGTTGTTGTTTGACTTCATAATGGCTGCCAATCTTACTGGAGTGAGATGGTATCTTAGGGTGGTTTTGATTTGCATTTCTCTGACTGCTAGAGATGATGAGCATTTTTTCATGTACTTGTTGATTGATTGTATGTCCTCCTCGGAGAAGTTTCTGTTCAGGTCCTTGGCCCATTTGTTGATTGGGTTATTTGTTATCTTATTGTCTAATTTTTTAAGTTCTTTGTATATTCTGGATATTAGGGCTCTATCTGACGTGTGAGGAGTAAATATTTGTTCCCATGATGTAGGCTCCCTATTTACTTCTCTTATTGTTTCTTTTGCTGTGAAAAAACTTATTAGTTTAAGTAAGTCCCATTTGTTGATTCTTGCTATTAACTCCTGTGCTATGGGTGTCCTATTAAGGAATTTGGAGCCCGACCCCACTACATGTAGATCGTAGCCAACTTTTTCTTCTATCAGACGCAGAGTCTCTGATTTGATATCAAGGTCTTTGATCCATTTTGAGTTAACTTTTGTGCATGGTGAGAGGAGGGGGTTCAGTTTCATTTTGTTGCATATGGATTTCCAGTTTTCCCAACACCATTTGTTGAAGATGCTATCCTTCCTCCATTGCATGCTTTTAGCCCCTTTATCAAATATAAGATAGTTGTAACTTTGTGGATTGGTCTCTGTGTCCTCTATTCTGTACCATTGGTCCACCCGCCTGTTTTGGTACCAGTACCATGCTGTCTTTGTTACTATTGCTCTATAATATATTTTGAAATCCGGTATCGCTATACCACCTGATTCGCACTTTCTGCTTAGAATTGCTTTTGCTATTCTGGGTCTTTTATTTTTCCATATGAATTCCATGATTGCTTTATCTATTTCTACAAGCAATGCCTTTGGGATTTTGATTGGCATTGCATTAAACCTATATAGAACTTTTGGTAATATCGCCATTTTGATGATGTTAGTTCTGCCTATCCATGAACAGGGTATATTTTTCCATCTTCTAAGATCTTCTTCTACTTCTCTCTTTAGGGTTCTGTAGTTTTCATTGTATAAATCTTTCACTTATTTTGTTAGGTTGATTCCCAAGTATTTTATTTTTTTTGAGGATATTGTGAATGGAGTGGTTTTCCTCATTTCCATTTCAGAAGTTTTGCTGCTGATATACAAGAATGCCTTTCATTTATGCGTGTTGATTTTATATCCTGCTACTTTGCTGAATTCATTTATTAGTTCTAGTAGTTTTTTTGTAGACCCTTTTTGGTCTTCTATGTATAAAATCATGTCATCCGCAAATAATGATAATTTAAGTTCTTCTTTTCCAATTTTTATGCCTTTAATTTCTTTCGTCTGTCTAATTGCTCTGGCCAGTGTTTCGAGAACTATATTGAATAGAAGTGGTGATAGAGGGCATCCCTGTCTTGTTCCAGATTTTAGAGGGAATGCCTTCAATTTTTCACCATTCAGAATGATGCTTACCTGAGGCTTAGCATAGATAGCTTTTACAATGTCAAGGTAATTTCCTGTTATCCCTAGTTTTTCTAATGTTTCGAACATCAAGGGATGCTGTACTTGTCGAATGCTTTTTCTGCATCTATCGAGATGATCATATGGTTCTTATCTTTAAGTCTATTGATGTGGTGAATAACATTTATTGATTTCCGTATATTGAACCATCCTTGCATCCCAGGGATGAATCCTACTTGATCATGGAGCACAATTTTTTTGATGTGCCTTTGTATCCGATTCGCCAGAATTTTATTGAGGATTTTTGCATCTAGGTTCATCAGGGTTATTGTTCTGAAGTTTTCTTTCTTTTATGTGTCTTTGTCTGGTTTAGGAATCAACGTGATGTTGGCCTCATAGAATGAATTTGGAAGAGCTCCCTCTTTTTCTATTTTATGAAATAACTTGAAAAGTATTGGTATTAATTCTTCTTTAAAAGTTTTGTAAAACTCCGCTGTATACCCATCCGGTCCCGGGCTTTTCTTGGTGGGTAGTCTCTTGATTGCTTCTTCAATTTCATCCATTGGTATTGGTCTGTTCAAATTGTGTGTATCCTCCTGACTCAGTCTGGGCAAATCATATGTCTTAAGAAATTTATCGATGTCTTCACTATCTTCTATTTTATTGGAATATAGGTTTTCAAAATAATTTCTAATTGTCTTCTGAATTTCTGTAGCATCTGTTGTGATATTGCCTTTTTCATCCTGTATGTTAGTAATTTGAGTTCTCTATCCTCTTCGTTAGTATGGCTAAGGGTCTGTCAATCTTGTTTATTTTTTCAAAGAACCAACTTTTAGTTTTGTTGATTTTTTCAATAGTTTCTTTTGTTTCAATTTTGTTGATTTCCGCTCTGATTTTAATTATTTCTTGCCTCCTGCTGCATTTGCTGTTGTTTTGTTCATCCTTTTCTAGGGCTTTGAGATGAAGTGTGAGCTCATTTATTTGTTGGTTTTTCCTTTTTTTGAGGAATGACCTCCAGGCGATGATGGTTAGGGTAATAACAGGTTCGATTTCGGTTAGGAATCATTCTGCACGATGAATAATGGTATTGGGAACCTGCAATATTTATTAAATTATATTGGTAAAATATATGTATGAAAACAGAAATCTAGGATTTGAAGCCCAGAAGGGCATTAGGCCCTTGATTGGGATACGTAGTGTTGAATTAGGTTCTGCACAGATGTCTCAGATAAATCCATTTACAATGGCATAGGACCTTGTACATTGGATGATTGAATGAGGAAGAGAACATCCAGTCAAAAAGGGATAATCGGTACGATTAGGTAGATAGTCGGTAGGTTTAGGAAGAAGAGTGAGTACAGGATTTGGACGGAAATTTCTTTAGCAATAGGTTTTCAGTTAGAGAGTGAATGTAAATGTCAGCACATATGAAAATTCAGTCACAATGATGAACTTTGAAAAATATGTAGAAAAGCAGATAATAATAGAGACTTTAGAAAATCAGGCAAAGTATAAAGTGAGTGATAGGATTAGACATTTTGAACACTGTTGAGTTTGAATATATAATCTTAAGAAGAAACAAATATGCAGTGACCATTAGGATTGACATTTGAGAGCATTACGAAACCTGGACATGGATGCTTTTAGTAATCCATGTTCACTTTCATTTTAGGCTTTGGTACAATCATAAGTGTGACCTTTGCATTTTTGTCCAGAATATTACTGTCATAGAATGTATATGTCAATCAGATGACATGAGCATTTCTTCAAGCATTTCTCGAAGTAATGTTTTCAAGACCTATAAATTACTATTGGGGGTAAAAGAGGTGTACCCTGTGTCCATGAATATAGACATAATGCATGAATAGACCACATTTTGAATAAATAATTTAACTGTTCCCACTTTAAATAATGGATTGAATAGATATATTTAATATTATAAGAAATCTTGTATTGATATAATATCATTCATTCCAACCAGTAATACATCTATATGTAATATTAGGGTTATGATTATCATGAAAGGTGTGTGAGTATTGCTTCAAAAGTGATCATAGAAATCTAAATTAATGTGTTTGGAAAGAAGTCTCATAAAAAGACCAGTCAAAAAACATGGAGGAATACATGTGATCTGAAGAAGAAAATGATTGAAAGTGAAACAAATGCCTATAAACTTGCGAACTTGTGGATGAAATATATATCCCATGATGTGAATAAATTGAAGAAATAGTAATGTACCAGTGTTGAATAAAATGAACATCCAAATACACATCATGTCCCATAGGAATCTACTTGCGTTGATGTTAAACTAGGTCAGTTACTGTAGAAATATTAGGATTTGTATGCACCATTCACTAAAGTTAGTTTTCAGTACTAAGAAACAAATATGTATATCAGGAGAATGAATATTTTGAGAAAACTCTTGAGAAAATTTGATTATAAATCCACATACTTGAATATGAATGAGTTATGGGAGTGTACAATAAGACACATATTTCATATTTTGAAAAATCTGGAGAATATATATATATATATATATATATATATATATATATATATATATATTTATATATATATATTTATATATATATATATACACACACACACACACAAACACAGACATTAAAAATAGCATAATATATGCTATATGAAATTCACCATGAAATTTATATCATCCAGAGATCCAAACATGTTTATTTTATTTAACATGGATTTATGTATAATGTTGTTCAACTAGGAAGCTCACGCATAGGTTGAATTTTCAGTTCTAAAGCGTTTAGGAGGAGTGATCTCTTAAAATTTGTATCTGCCAAGTCAGCCACTTCACAAAAATGTACGTGTGGTATCAGGTAAGATTCTATAATTTCATGTAAAAATACATGTGCTGAATAGACTACAGAGACAGGGAAACAGGAATTCACATATTTGTTAACTTTAAAACACATGGAGAAATATTTTAACAAATAATTGACTAGATTTATAACTCCTACCCTAAATAATGCAAAAGGCAATTCCACTGTACACCATGCCTTCTCTGAACTGCTTGTATTTCTATTTTTTTTTGGTTTATTTTTCTCCATCTTATTAGGATTAGTTGTCAGAGTCTAGTAGGGTAAGTGTTAGTGTGAGGTATTCAGTATTTTGAAAGGAAAATTGGAAAATGAATCCAATGTGTATGTAAATATGTGGTACACAAAAATCTTCCCACTCTCATCCAGAACAATGCCTTGACATTACAATCGCGCAGAGTAAGACACAATTAGAAGAGAAGAGTTAGAAAATCTGTGAATAAATATCTGGAATGGAATATGCTCAGGAGTTCACAACCTTGGAGGAGGTAGAGGAGATTCCAAAAGTAAGGACAGTGTAATCATTCCAAAAACATGGAGCTCTGCTGGCGTAAAGACTTCTTGAGAAACTGCCTCTGAGGGTGGGCACTTGAAATATATGTTGTTGTCGGGAGCTTCAGCTTCGTTTGTAGTGAGACCATCAAATCAGCGTCTTCATCTATGTGACCTGGAGGACATGGTTTCTTATTTTCCCTGAACATGAGTCAGCAGTGCTGAATACTCTCTTTGTAGGTAAACTGTGGACACGAGGGGCTAAGTGTATCCACATGGGCCTGTGAAGCTATTTGGTCATTCTCCACTTTTCGTGGTGTTTCTTGCTGCTGCACTGGGATTTTGGTATTTGCTTCACGAAATACAAAGAATTCAACTGTTACTCTGTGCGTGAGGGGGTTCTATCACGTGTGGTGGGTCAGGGTCTGCAGGAGAATGCACCTAACAGGCTTATATCCCACATAGTTGCCCCCTTGACCATAGCAAACTGATTCTAAATATTTCCCTAAAACCTCTGCATATAACAAGATGCCTTTACATTGAAGGGACTGCTGGCTGCACCACATCAGTCACAAGCCATTTGGAAGCCAAAGGCAGATCCACATGACCACACCGCAGATGTTTTATCACACACCTGCCCACCAATGCTCTAGGCCCACTCCTCAGCAGGCTCCAACTTCCTGGCATCACTGTTCTGCACAATTTTTATGAAAACCAGTCAATCAAGGCACTGACTGTTATTCTTATGATCTGCCACAGGATATCCAAAGAATCTCCAGTGCCAACTTGTCATGGGAATTTTAAAAATTTCATGATATATTGACCTAGCCATTTTTCAAGGATGAAGTTGGAGGCATTCTGGAACTATTAAATGGTGAGGAAGCTCATTTCAATGAAATATCTGGAGATCTCTCACAGGAAAGACTTCCCAAAGAGTGGCCAAAAGGTCACATGAATCCAGGAACATTGAGGTCTACAATGTGAGGTCCATGTGTGTTTTGACTCTCAACAATGGTTGCCAAGTTTTTCAAACAAAATCATGTGATATCCTGGCTGAGATTTCCAGTGCTCTGTGAATAACTACCCTGGGCCTAGATCTCAGTTTCCAAGGGCGACTCTCATGCCTGGCCTCCTAAAATTCCAACACTATTCATGGCAATACTTCTCTGAGTTCAGTACGAGAACTCAGTCTTTATGCAGAATCCCACCAAAGTTCAAGCCAAGGTGGACCATGTAATCTCTACTAACCACCACAAAAATGACTACAATTAAAACCAAAACACTCCCACATGGCCCTCATTTTCTTCCATACAGACACTCATCATAACCTCTGGCTGGAGGTTTCCGTGAGGGGTGCAGCCCAAGACAGTGTCCAAAATAAGCTTCCTTGCCCCTCATTTGCCTAAAGTCAGGGTGGCCTGGACACCCTTCCTGTGAACTAAGAGTGATCAAATAGGCCTGCCATTTATTTTGCTCTGCTTCTTAAATTTGAGGTCTACTGATGGTGGGATTTAGATTCTTCATGTGAATTGGAGTCATGAGAAAACCCAATCACCTATGGGCTAGAATCTGCAGGGCTTTGAAGAACTTATTTGACCCAAAGGAGGCCTATTCTCACTTAATGGAGGTCAGGAACCTTACCACGGAAGGAGAGAGACTTCATCCACAATGATTGCTCTTTTGGACATTTTGCTTTTGGATGCATACATGGGATCTCTCTTTAGATCCATCAGGTGCAGAGAATCTAAGCCACAGAATTACACAAGGCCAAGAGGCTGATTAAGACATATCCCTTTCCAAAGCAATTAAGCAAAGAGCCACAGTTGATGCCCCTTCATTTGCAGTTGAAAACTTTTCTTCAGCCTTCAAAAAGGGTGGCCTGAGGCAAAGACTTTCCTGACATTCAGGGCAACAGAACATTAGGTAAGGAAAAGGCCCAAAGCATGGTTTCTCCACTGAGTCTTTACTGGTCACACTGATATCTGAGTTTTCTGAGATGCTCGCCATGCCCTTCATTTAACCAATACATGGCCGTGTCACAGAGCTTGGAGGTGGTACATATCTTGGACACAAAACCATGAGCCTATTCTGGAGAGTGGCCAGAATTCAGGAAGCAAACAGTAACTTAGGATGATAGCAGGTGTTGCCGATCCATAAGGCAAGCCGCAGTCCATTCATAAATTGGGAAGGATGAATGCTGGGAAGCTTTCTACTAGACAAGACTTATGCATTGATGCATTCTCTTTGCTAATGTCTACAACCACTGACACAGTGAGATACACAGACATAGAAACCCTCGCCTTTTCATACGACTTTCTGGAAACACTTTACTCCAAACCAAACAAACCGCCTTTCAGACATATTCTCAGAGCATGAGAAAAAAACCACAAACCCACACCCCCAGCCAGATAAGCACCTCCTTCCTCCAAGTAGGTTTGTGACTATCCGGAGTGTCCTCTGACTGATAGGCCATACTATGTTCCCCCGAAATGGCCTCTCCTCTCTCACATCTGGTGTCCATGGCCAAATCTGTGAAGTTGTCAGGAGCCAGCAGTTAGCCACTGCCTTCTTTCTCAGGAAAGGCCCCTCTTAAGAGCTTTCCTGTCATTTGTCCATTCTCACATCAGTAGATACCAAGAAAGACTGACTCTGTCCATGTTATATCAAACAAGTGAGACCACTAGGTCTGGGACTGAGACAGGCTCTAGGTGCCTGGCTTCCTGGATCCCAAGTTCAGATAGTGCCATGAACAAAAAAGTGAGGTGAGGTAACTTCTTTCAGGAACTGAATGAGGTTACTGCCTTGGCAACCAGTTTGTCCTAACACATGCATCCAAGTGTCCCATGACATGTAGGCTGACCGTATTTCTGTGACACTTTCACAAGTTAGAATGGTATATCAACCATAGGCACCTGGGAACAGCTCTCCACACAGGCCTCATTTGGTCCATCTTCTCTAGATTAAGAAGAGAGAGGCTGATTCAGACAAAAGCCTTCATCCTGACCAGGTTGTTTGGCATGGAAGATGACTTTTGATCGCTCAGGACCTTCATACCTGCCTACATCTTCTCCAGGGATCAATTCTGCATGGACCTTTGAGGTTCTCAGAAGGTGGACAATCCCCTACTTACCTGTATTGTAAGACCAACTCTGTCCCTGCTCTTTTGTAAATGTAGATTGAGGGAACAGTTTATGGTTAGGGTTAATTACATGTTTGTTTTGGGTTAGGAATCATTTTGCTGGATGAATAATGGTATAGGGAATCTGTGATATATATAAGAACATAGAGTTGAAAAATATGTATGAAAACAGTAATGTAGTAAGATTTAAAGTCCATATTGGCATTGGGCCTTTGATTTGGATACTTAGCTTTGAATTACTTTCTGCAGTGATGTCTCAGATAAATTGATTATCAATGACATAGGACCTTGTACCTTGGATGATAGATTGTAGAAAAGAACATCCACTCAAACAGGGATAGTCCATAGGATTAGGAAGATAGTCGGTAGGTTTTGCAAGAAGTGTGAATACAGGATATGGACCAAAAGTTCTTTATCAATAGGGTTTCGGTAATAGAATGAATGTCAATGTCAGCACATGTGAAGAGTCAGTCACATAGGTAAACTGGGAAAATATGTAGGAAAGGAAACATCAATAGAGACAGTAGGAAATCAGGCAAAGTATAAAGTGAGTGATAGGATTAGACATTTTAACAGGGTTGATGTTGACTATATAATCTTCGAAGAAACAAATATGTAGTCACCAATAGGATGGACATTTGAGAGAATTAGGCAACCTAGACATCAATGTTTTTAGTAATCCATGCTCCCATTCAATTTAGGCTTTTGTACAAACATATGTGTGATCTTTGCATTTTGTATCCAAAATAGTACTGTGATAAAATGTATACGTAGATCCGGTGACATAAGTATTTTTTCCACCATTTCAGGGAGCAATATTTTGAAGATGTATAAATTAGTATTGCGGGTACAAAGAGGTGTACCCTGTGTCTATGAATATAGAGATAATGCATGAATAGATGATACTGTGAATAAATAATATAACTGATTCCACTTTAAATAATGGATTAAATTGATATCTTAAAATATATAAGAAATCTTATATTGATACACAGTCATTCATTCCTATCAGTTATACATCTAATGGTAATATGAGGGTTATGGTTTGTCATTAAGGGTGTGTGAGTTTTGCTTCAAAAGTAATTATGGAAATCGAAAATAATGTGTTTGTAAAGAAGTCTCATGAAGAGACTAGTCAAGAAACATGGAAGAATACATGTGTTCTGAAGCAGGAAGTAATTGAAAGTGAAACAAATGCCTATAAGTTTGCTAACTTGTGGATGAAATATATATCCCATGATGTGCATAAACTGAAGAAATAGTAATGTACCAGTGTTGAATACAAATGAACGTCAAAATACATATCATGTCCCATAGGAATCTACTTGCATTGATGTTAAACTTGGTCAGTAACTGTAGAAATATTAGGATTTGTATGCATCATTCACTGAAGTTAGTTTTCAGTACTAGGAAACAAATATGTATTTCAGGTGGATGAATATTTCTGAGAATAATCTTGTGAAAAGTTGATAATAAATCCACATACATGAACATGAATAAATTTTGGGAGTGTATAATAAGACACATATATTTCATATTTTCAAAAATCTGGAGAGTGTGTATATATATATATATATATATATAGATAGATAGATAGATAGATAGATAGATATAGATATAGATATAGATATATATAGATATATAGATATATATATAGATACATATATATACATATGCCTATATATATACACACACACACACTCACACAGACATTAAAAAGTAGCAATATATATGCCAATCGAAATTTATTATGAAATATATATAATCCACACATCCCAAAATATACTTTTTACTGAACATGGATTTATATATAATTTTGTTCAGCTAGAAAGGTGACCAATAGTTTGAATTTTCAGTTCCAACAGCATTAAGAGGAGTGATCTCTTCTCACAATTTGCATCTGCCAAGTCAGCAACCTCTCAAGTATATACATGTGATACCAGGTAGGATTCTATATGTGCATATAAAAACACATGTGCTGAATAGGCCACAGAGAAAGGGAGAGAGGAATTAACATATTTGTTAACTTTAAAAACACATGGAGAACTGTTTTAATTAAAAATTGAGTAGATTTATAATTACTGCACTATATAATGCAAAAGGCAAGTCCAATTATACAACATGACTCCTCTGAACTGCTTGTATTTCTATTCTGTTTTGGTTATTATTCTCCATCATGTTAGGATTAGTAGTCAGAGTCTAGTGGGGTATGTGTTAGTGTCCAAAATAAGCTCTCTTACCCCTCATTTGCCTAAAGTCATGGGGGCCTGGACACCCTGCATTTGAACCAGGAGTGATAAAATAGGACTGCAGTTAATACTGCTCTGCTTCTCCATTTTGAAGCCTACTGCCTGTCAGGTATAGATTCTTTATGTGATTTGGAATAATGAGAAAACCCAAGCACTTCTTTAGGGCTTTGAAGATTTTATTTGAACCAAATTATCCCTATTCTCACTTGATGTAGGTCAGGAACATAACAAAGGAAGGCAAGACACTTCATCCACCATAACTGATCTTTTTGCCATTTTGGTTTGGATGCACACATGGGATCTTTCTTTAGATCCATCAGGTGCTGAGAATCTAAGCCACAACCTCACACAGGTCCAAGAGGCTGATTAAGACACATCCATTTCCAAAGAAACTAATCAAAGAGCCACAGGTGATGACCATTCATTTTCATTTGAAAACTGTTTTCTTCAGGCTTCACAAAGGGGTGGCCTGAGGCAAAGACCTTCCTGACATTCAGGGCAACAGAAACATAGGTAAGAGAATGGCCCAAAGCAGGGTTTCTCCACTGAGAATTTCCTGGTCACACTGATATCTGAGTTTTCTGAGATTCTCGCCATTCCTTACCGCTATCCAGTACATGGCCATGTAACAGAGCTTGGAGGTGGTACATATCTTGGACACAAAACCATGAGCCTATTCTGGAGAGTTGCCAGAATTCAGGAAGAAAACAGGAACTTAGGAAGATAGTAGGTGTTGTCCCTCCATAAGGCAAGCTGCAGTTCATTCATAAATTGGGCAGGATGAATGCTGGGAAGCTTTCTACGAGACAGGACATATCCATTGATGCATTCTCTTTTCTAATGTCTACAACCACGGACACAGTGGGATACACAGGCATAGAATCACTCACCTTGTCAAAAGACTTACTAGAAACAGTCCATTCCAAACCAAACAAACTGTCTTTCCTACCTCTTCTCAGAACATGAGACAAAACCACAAACTGACACTCACACTCACAAAGGCATCTCCTTCCCGCAAGTAGGTCTCTGACTATCTGGAGTGTCCTCTGTCTGTTGGGCCGTATTATGTTCCAATGAAATGTCCTGTCCTGTCTCAGATCTGTCTCCTTTGCAAACTCTGTGAAGTTCTCAGGAGCCAGCGGTGAGCCACTACCTGCTTTCTCAGGAAAGGCCCCTCTTCAGATCTGTCCTGGCATTTGGCAATCCTCACATCAGTAGATACCAAGAAATACTGACTCTGTCCTTGGTACATCCAAACAAGTGAGCCCACTGGGATTGGGACTGGAACTGGCTCTGGCAGCCTGGCATCTTGGATCCCAAGTTCAGAGAGTTACATCACCAAGGAAGTGAGGTAGGTCACTTTCTTCAGGAAATGTATGAGGTCACTACCTTGGCAATCACTTTGTTTTAACATTTGCTTCCAAGGGTCCCATGAGATAGAGGCTGCCCCTACTTTCGGTGACAATTTCACAAGATAGAATGGTATAACAAACATAGGCGCCTGGGAACATCTCCCCACACAGGACTGGTTTAGTCCATCTTCTCTACATTTAGATAGAGAGACTGATTCAGACACATCCCTTCATCCTGACAAGGGGGTTTGCCATGCAAGATGACTTTTGCTCTCTCAACTCCTTCATAGCTGCCTACGTCTTCTCCAGGGATCATTTCTGCATGGACCTTTGAGGATCTCAGCAGGTTTAAGAACCCCTACATTCCTGTATTGTAAAAGCAACTCTGTCCCTGCTCTTCTGTAAAGTTTGATTCAGGGAAGAGTGTATGGTTACGGTTAATAAAAGTTCAATTTGGGTTAAGAAACATTCTACGGCATGAATTATGGTATTGGGAACCTGTAATATTTACAAGAATGTAAAAGTGAAATGTAAGAATGAAAACAGAAATCTAGGTAAGATTTGAAGACCAGAAGGGCATTGGGCCCTTGATTGGGATACTTAGCTTTGAATTATGTTCTGCAGAAATGTCTCAGATAAATCAATGTTCAATGGCATAGGACTTTGTACCTTGAATGATGGAATGTCAAAGAGAACTTCTAGTCAAAAAGGGATAGTCGGTATTATTAGAAAGATAGTTTGTAGGTTTAGAACTAAGAGTGAGTATAGGATTTGGACCAAAAGTTCTTTTGCAATAGAGTTTCTGGTAGAGATTGAATGTAAATGTGAGCACATGTGAAGAGTCAGTCACAATGATAATCTGGGGAAAATATGTAGGAAAGCAGATATCAATAGAGACATTAGGAAATCAGGCAAAGGAAAAAGTGAGTGATAAGATTAGACATTTTCAACGGGCTTGAGGTTGAATATATAATCTTAGGAAGAAACAAATATGTAGTCAAGAATAGGATTCACATTTGAGAGCATTAGGCAAACTGGACATGGAAGTTTTTAGTAATCCATGTTCACTTTCCATTTAGGTTTGGTAAAATCATAAGTGTCACCTTTGCGTTTTGTTTCCAGAATATTACTGTGATAAAATGTATATGTAAATCAAGTGACATGTGCATTTCTTCCACCATTTCTGGGAGCAATATTTTGAAGACGTATAAATTAGTATTGGGGGTACAAAGAGGTGTATCCTGTGTCTATGAATATAGAGATAATGCATGAAAAGACCATACTGTGAATAAATAATATAACTGGTTCCACTTTAAATAATGGATTGAATTGATATCTGAAACTAAGTAAGACATCTTATATTGATATACAATCATTCATTCCAGCTAGTTGTACATCTAATGGTAATATTAGGGTTTGGTTTATCATGACGGGTGTGTGAGTTTTGCTTCAAATGTGATAATGGAAATCGAAAATAATGAGTTTGGAAAGAAGTCTCATGAAAAGAGCAGTCAAGAAACATAGAGAAATACATGTGTTCTGAAGCAGGAAGTGACTGAAAGTGAAACAAATGCGTATAAATTAGCGAACTTGTGGATGAAATATATATCCTATGATGTGCATAAACTGAAGAAATAGTAATGTTCCAGTGTTGAATAAAAATGAATGTCAAAATACACATCATGTCCCATAGGAATCTACTAGCCTTGATATTAAACTGGGTCAGTTACTATAGAAATATTAGATTTTTTTTTTTGGTGTTATAATAGAATTTATTTTACCACTAGCATGCCACAGAATGTTGAGGAAAGAGCAATGGATTTTTAGTTATCGCACTAATAATCTAACATTTAATGACTCTTTTGGATAGTCTAGAAATTACATAAGGCTATGTAACATAATTTTTTAATTTAACATTCATAAAAGCTTGGAGTTTTGGTAATATTTCTACTTTTTTATTTTTAATTTTTTCAGTTGTGATTGACCTTCATTTTGTTTATTTGTATGTGGTGCTTAGAATAGAACCCAGTGTCCCACACATGCTAGAACAGCATGTTACCACTGAACCACAAACCCAGCCCCTCCACTTTTATCTTTACATCGAACATGCCTCTCCCTCATCTTTACTCACTTTCTTCCTCATTTTCCCCCTTCTCTCTCTTGCTTTTTCGTTTTCCTTTCATATCTGTTTTTCTCTCATGTCATTACAAACAGTAGTATGCTATGAAATTTAAATTTAAGACTGTTTTTATAGTCATTGTTCTTTTCTTGAGAAAATTTAATAATTATAATCACCTGATAGATATATTAAAATAAACTTTTATACATATGTATCTATATTCATGCATATGCATTACATATTATATATATATACATACATATACATTTAAAAGTACTTTGATTAGCCTGTTAAAAATAATATAGACCAAAACTTTCTTAATTCTCAAGCCTTCCAGAATTAACATCTTACAGTGAAAATCAAATAAACATATTTAAATAAACAGGTATCATTCTTTTTATCAATACTGATAATTTAAAGTTTTATATCACATTAAGCTATAATACGGCATATTAAATCTTATGAATTAGAAAAAGTTTTTTGAATAACCTATTATTTAAGGACCATATGCACTGACATTTTCAAGGCTTTCTTGTGATTTCAATTTCTATCAATTGTGTATTAATTGCCAAATGCTTATTTTAGTACTTTTCATATTCATAATTGATATAAAGTCAATTGTTTAATTCTTCTTGTAAGTAATTACTTATTACAGTAGGGACATTATTAATAATTCTAAATCTGTATAAGAAAATAGTACAAAGATATTTTCATGCAAAATTAAGAATAATTGTGTGCTCTAAATGTCTGATTGTTGATACATATAACAAAGAGCTTTTGATGAGTCTCTTCCCCAGTAAAACATAAAATGCAAAGATATTGTTGGGTATATATGTGCAAATAAAGATAAAGAAAATACACATTATCAGCTAGAAACTATTAAATAAAAGGTGAAAACAACAATCCAACACATTGTACGAATTTGTCAGATGAGGTAGTATTCTGGAAGAATAGCCTAAGACTAGACCTGGTCCATGACAAAATATTCACGAAAAAAATGAAATATGAAAAATATAGAAAATGCTATGAATTTTTCATGAAGGTAGGTGAATTATCCTTTAATCTCAATTTATGTGCATTTTCAAAAGCCAATTTCCTGGTAAAATAAATTTGTGATAGTTACAACTAAACAAAACAAAGTTTCTGCTTAGCAAAATGAATGCATCTCAACCCATTTTTAGCTGATTTCTTCCCACTCAATTTTAAACCGTTATTTATTTATTTATTTCTATTGGTTGTTCCAAACATTACAAAGCTCATGATATATCATCTTTGATACATTTGACTCAAATGGGTTATGAACTCCCATTTTTTCCACAAATATGAATTTCAGAATCACATTGGTTACACATTCACATTTTTGAATAATAGCATATTAGTGACTGTTGTATTCTGCGACCTTTCCTATCCCCCACTATCCCCCCTCCCCTCCCCTCCCATCTTCCCTCTCTACCTCATCTGCTGTTGTTCAATTCTCTCCATTGTTTCCCCCCAATTTCCCCTCAAATCCTCTTATATGTAATTTTGTGTAACATTGAGGGTCTCCTACTATTTCCATATGCTTTCCCTTCTCTCTCCCTTTCTCTCCCCCAACTCGTCTTTGTTTAATGATAAACTTTTCCTCATGCTCTTCCTCGATGTTCTGTTCTTAGTTGCTCTTTTAATATCAAAGAAGACATTTGGCATTTGTTTTTTTAAGGATTGGCTAGCTTCGCCTAGCATAATCTGCTCTAATGCCATCCATTTCCATGCAAATTCTTTGATTTTGTCATTTTTTAATGAAGAGTAATACTCCATTTTGTATAAAAGCCACATTTTTTTTATCCATTCATTTATTGAAGGGCATCTAGGTTGGTTCCACAGTCTAGCTATTGTGAATTGTGCAGCTATGATCATTGATGTGGCAGTATCTCTACAGTACGCTCTTTTAAGATCCTCAGGAAATAGTCCGAGAAGGGTGATAGCTGGGTCAAATGGTGGATCCATTCCCAGCTTTCCCAGGTATCACCATAGTACTTTCCAAATTGGCCTCAACAATTTGCAGTCCCACCAGCAGTGTACAAGTGTACCCTTTTCCCCACATTCTCACCAACACTTATTTTGTTTGACTTCATAATGGCTGCCGATCTTACTGGAGTGAGATGGTATCATAGGGTGGTTTTGATTTGCATTTCTCTGACTGCTAGAGATAGTGAGCATTTTTTCATGTACTTGTTCATTGATTGAATGTCCTCCTCTGTGAAGTGTCTGTTCAGGTCCTTGGCCCATTTGTTGATTGGGTTATTTGTTATCTTATTGTTTATTTTTTTGAGTTCTTTGTATATTCTGGATATTAGGGCTCTATCTGAAGTGTGAGGGGTAAAAATTTGTTCCCAGGATGTAGGCTCTCTATTTACCTCTCTTATTGTTTCTCTTGCTGAGAAAAAAAAATTAGTTTAAGTGAGTCCCATTTGTTTATTCTTGTTATTAAGTCTTTGGCTATGGTCATCCTATTAAAGAATGTGGAGCCCGACCCCACAGTATGTAGATCGTAGCCAACTTTTTCTTCTATTAGACGCAGTGTCTCTGATTTGATATCTAGCTCCTGGATCCATTTTGAGTTAACTTTTGTGCATGGTGAGAGAAAGGGATTCAGTTTCTTTTTGTTGCATATGGATTTCCAATTTTCCCAGCACCATTTGTTGAAGATGCTATCTTTCCTCCATTGCATGTTTTTAGCCCCTTTATCAAATATAAGAAAGTTGTAATTTTGTGGATTGGTTTCTGTGTCCTCTATTCTATACCATTGGTTTAGCTGCCTGTTTTGGTACCAGTACCACGATGTTTTTATTACTATTGCTTTGTAGTACAGTTTGAACTCTTGTATCGCTATACCTCCAGATTCACACTTCCTGCTTAGAATTGCTTTTGGTATTCAGGGTCTTTTGTTTTTCCATATGAATTTCATGATTGCTTTATCATTTCTACAATAAATGCCGTTGGGATTTTTATTGGCACCGATTTAAACCTGTAGAGAACTTTGGGTAATATCAACATTTTGATGATGTTAGTTCTGCCTATCCATGAACAAAGTACATTTTTCCATCTTCTAAGATTTTTTTCTATCTCTCTCTTTAGGGTTCTGTAGTTTTCATTATATAAATCTTTCACCTCTTTCGTTAGGATGATTCCCAAGTATCTTATATTCTTTGTGGATATAGTGAATGGAGTGGTTTTCCTCATTTCCATTTCAGAAGTTTTTCTGCTGATATACAGGAATGCCTTTGATTAATGCGTGTTGACTTTATATTTTGCCACTTTGCTGAATTCATTTATTAACTCTAGCAGTTGTTTGTAGACCCTTTTGAGACTGTTAAATATATTATCATGTCATCTGCAAATAGCGATAATTTAAGTTCTTCTTTTCCTATTTTCATGTCTTTAATTTCTTTTGTCTGTCTAATTGCTCTGGCTAGTATTTCAAGAACTAAATCGAATAGAAGTGGTGATAGAGGGCATCCCTGTCTTGTTCCAGATTTTAGAGGGAATGCCTTCAGTTTTTCTCCATTTACGATGATGCTAGCCTGAGGTTTAGCATATATAGCTTTTACAATGTTGAGGTAAGTTCCTGTTATCCCTAGTTTTTCTAGTGTTTTGAACATAAAGGGAGGCTGAACTTTGTCAAATGTTTTTTCTGCATCTATCAAGATGATCATATGGTTCTTGTCTTTAAGTCTATTGATGTGGTGAATAGGATTTATGGATTTCCGTATATTGAACTAGCCTTGCATCCCTGGGATGAATCCTACTTGATCATGGTGCACAATTTTTTGATATGCTTTTGTATTACATTCACCAGGATTTTATTGAGAATTTTTGCATCCTAGTTTATTAGAGATATTGGTCTGTAGTTTTCTTTCTTTGAAGTGTTTTTGTCTGGTTTCGGGATCAAGGGTGATTTTGGCCTCATAAGAATGAATTTGAAAGAGCACCTTCATTTTCTATTTCTTGAAATAGCTTGAAAAGTATTGGTATTAATTCTTCTTTTAAGGTTTTGTAGAGCTCCGCTCTATACCCATCCGCTCCAGGGCTTTTTTTGGTTCGTAGTCTTTTGATGGCTTCTTGTATTTCTTCCTTTGTTATTGGTCTGTTTAAATTGTGTGTGTCTTCCTGACTCAATCTTGGCACATCGTATGACTTAAGAAATTTATTGATATCTTCACTATTCTATTTCATTTGAATATAGGGTTTCAAAATACTTTCTAATTATCTTCTGTATTTCTGTAGTGTCTGTTGTGATAATCCCTTTTTCATGCCGTATGTTAGTAATTTGAGTTCTCATTCTTCTTCTCTTTGTTAGCATGGCTAAGGGCCTGTCGATCTTATTTATGTTTTCAAAGAACCAACTTTTAGTTTTATCAATTTTTTCAATGTTTTTTTTTTGTTTCAATTTCATTGATTTCTGCTCTAATTTTAATTATTTCTTGTCTTCTACTACATTTGCTGTTGTTTTTCTTTTCTTTTTCTAGTTTTTTGAGGTGTAGTGTGAGTTCATTTATTTTATTTTATTTTATTTTTTTGAGGAAAGAACTCCAAGAAATGAATTTCCCTCTTAAAACTGCTTGCATTGTGTCCCATAGATTCCAGTATGTTGTGTCTGTATTGTCATTTGTCTATAAGAATTTTTTATATCCTCCTCTATGTCTTCTGTAACCCATTGATCATTCAGTAGAATATTGTTCATTTTTCCATATGATGTAGGATTTTTCCTTCCTTCTTTTATCATTTATTTCCAGTTTCATTCCAATATGATCATATATGGTGCATGGTATTATCTCCAAGCCTTTATATTTACTAAGGGTTGCCCTATGGCATAATATATGAACTATCTTTGAGTAGGATCCTTGTGCTGCTGAGAAGAACGTGTATCCACTTGAGGATGATTGATATATTCTATATATGTTGGTTAAGCCTAGGTTAATTATTTTGCTGTTGAATTCCATAGTTTCTTTATTCAGTTTTTGTCTAGAGGATCTTTCTAATGGCGAGATCAGTGTGTTGAAGTCACCCGTAGTTATTGTGTTGTAGTCTATTTGACTCTTGAACTTGAGGAGAGTTTGTTTCATGAGCGTTGCAGCTCAATTGTTTGGTGCATACAAATTGATAATTGTTATGTCTTGTTGGTGGATGGTTCCTTTTAACAGTACATAGTGTCCTTCGTTATCCCTTTTTATTAACGTAGGTTTGAAATTGATTTTATTTGATATGAGTATGGCTACTCCTGCTTGCTTCCGAGGGCCATGTGAGTGGTATGATTTATCCCAACCTTTTACTTTCAGCCTGTGTATGTCTTTACCTATCATATGAGTCTCCTGAAGGCAGCAGACTTTAGGATTTGTTTTTTTGATTCAGGTTACTAACCTATGTCTCTTGATTGGTGAGTTTATGCCATTAACATTTAAGGTTACAATTGAAATATGATTTTTACTTTCATTCATGTTTATTTATTTATTTATTTTTAGTTTGGCTAGTTTTTCCTTTTTGGTTATTTTCCTCCCCCTTTACTGAGATACCTCCTGCTGTTAGTTTGGGGCACTATTTTTCAATTCCTCTTCTTCTAGTATTTTGCTCAAATGCTTTGCAGTGCTGGTGTTCTTTCTGCAAATTCTTTTAGCTTTTGTTTATCGTGAAAGACACTAATTTCATTGTCAAATCAAAACTTAATTTTGATGGATACAGTACTCTTGGTTGGAATCCATTATTTTTCAGCGTTTGAAATACATTGTTCTAGGATCTACTCGCTTTCAAAGTTTGTGATGAAAAATCAGTCGTTAACCTAATTGGTTTACCCCAGAATGTAATCTGCCTCATTTCTCTTTTAGCTTTTAATATTCTCTCCTTGTTCTGTATGTTAGCTATCTTGATAATTCTATGTCTTGGAGTTGGTCTATTATGGTTTTGAATGTTTGAGGTCATGTAGGCTTCAAGGATTTGGCAATCCATTCCATCTTTTATCTCTGGGAAGTTTTCAAGAATTATTTCATTTAATATGTTGTCCATTCCTTTGGTTTGAATCTCTATGCCTTCTTCTATCCTGATGACTCTCAAATTTGTTTTTTTATGACATCCCATATCTCTTAAATAGATTGCTCATGGGATATAAGCATCTTTTCTGTGTTGACTATATTCTTTTCAAGTTGATAAACTTTGTCTTCATTATCTGATCTTCTGACTTCTACTTAATCTAGTCTATTTACAATATTCTCGTTTGAGTTTTTAATGTGGTTTATATTTTTCTGCATTCCTAGGATTACTGTTTGATTTTTTTAAGAACTCTGTCTTTTGGTAAAGCTCCTTCTTTGCCATTTGAATTTGTTTGTTTAATTCATTTTCAAAATATTCTTTTATTGCTTGGACTTGCTGCCTCATGTCTTCTCTAATATTTCTTTCCATCTGAGTTAGGGATGCATTGAGTTTTTTCCCTATCCCTGTTTCTGATGATTCTAGGTCCTCCTGTAGAATTAAGTTGTCCGGCATTATTTGTACACCTTTTTCCCTTGTTTTTTCATGAAGTTCACATTACTTTCCAGCTCCGTTTGATTGCTGTGTTTCTGCTCTCTTCTATATATTTGTTTTGGTTTTATATATCTCTATTGTAGCTCCTTTGTGTTGGTAGACTGTGCATGCTAAAGTGGATTCCACTGGGAAGGAATTCCGACGGCCGAGTTCCAATGATGTCACCTCTCTGCTATGGTGGGCCCCAGGCTCTTTGCCCGGGTGTTCACATGGGGGTGTGGGACTGTACTGTCTCTGTTTGTTTTCAGCTCCTGGTCGCGGGTGTGCAGGCGGTCACAAGCTGTCCAGTCACGCAGTCAGCGGGTGGGCTGTCACCGGCGGTTGTGCGATCTCTAGCCACCCATTAGGGCGGGCATATGGCAGGTGATTGGTCGCTGGTGGGCAGGCGGTCTCCAGCCATCCAGTCGCACCTGCAGCGGGCCGGCTGTTGCCGGCGGGCGAGCGTTCTCCAGGCGCCCAGTCACGCGGGCCTGGCCTCTAGTCCGCTGGTTTCTCCTGCTAGTCCTGGTTTCTCCTGCTACACCAGTTTTCCCCTGAGTAATGCCCTCGGCAGCTCAAACTGTACTCTGGCCTGCCGTTTCTTGGGTGTGGATTGTGTCTATTGGCAACCCCAGCACTCTAATTTTTTTTTTTTCCATTTGCCCCTTCCCCATCGCTGGCTAGACAGATTTTGTTTTCACCACTGATGGGAGGGGGAGTAGAAGGTCAGGTGCCTCTAGTTTCCCCCCCCATCTTTATTCAGGCTCTCTCTGATAATCCCTCCCCTGGAAAGCTTAGGAAAGATTTTATGCAAATATCCTACTGTATGGGAGATGAGCGGAAAACACACAACTGTTTTATTGTTGCAATCTGTCGGAGAGTGGCGGTGGTTACTTCAGCTCTCCAAGATGGTTGCCGTTGGTTTCCTTGGTGGAGTTTCCGTTGTGGGGGATAGAACTGTAGCGCTTCCTTCCCTGACTGAGATCCCGAACTCCGCCTGGGGCTCAGTGGGGGGTCAGCCGGCAGGATTCCACAGAATCTGCAGCAACTTTTCTCCCTGGATGCTAGTCGCTTCTCGGTGGTGCCCTGACGTCTGTAGCCACGGGGCGGGCCGCACGGATCAGTAAGCCCAGATCTCCGGTTGCATATTTGGCTCGCGTTTGAGACTCAATTACCAGACCTAGTTGGTGGAAATCATTCTTTTAGGTTTCGGTGCACACTCATTTTTCTGTAAGATTCTAACAAGATAGTCTTTTGTCATTCTAACTCGTTATTCACCTGCAATGTGGCGTGGTACACTGGGTGTGATGCACTCTATTCGCGGCCAACTTGCAATGTCGAAATATTAGGTTTTGTATGCACCATTTACTGAAGATAGTTTTCAGTACTAGGCAACCAATATGTATTTCAGGTTGATGAATATTTCTGAGAATTATCTTTTGAAAAGTTGATTATAAATCCACATTCATGATATGAATGAATTTGGGGAGTGCACAATAAGGCACATATATTTCATATTTTGAAAAATCTTGAGAGTATATATATATATATATATATATATATATATACACACAGAGACATTACAATGTAGCATTATGTATGCCAACCAAAATTTATCGTGAAATACATATCATCCAGAGATCCAAAAATATTAATTTTACTGTACATGGATTTATGTATAATGTTGTTCAAATAGGAGGCTCAGCCATAGGTTGAATTTTCAGTTTCAACAGCATTTAGGAGGAGTGATATCTTCTCACAATTTGTATCTGCCAAGTCAGCCACCTCACAAAAATGTACGTGTGATACTAGGTAGGATTCTATATATGCATATAAAAATACATTTGCTGACTAGGCTACAGAGAAAGGGAGACATAAATTCACATGTTTGTTAACTTTAAAAACACATGGAGAACTATTTCAACAAAAAAATTGACTAGATTTATAACTCCTACCCTATATAATGCAAAAGGCAAGTCCAAGAATACCAAACATGCCTCCTCTTAACTGCTTGTATTTCTATTCTGATTGGGTTATTATTTTCCATGATATTACGATTAGTAGTCAGAGTCTAGTAGGGTAGGGGTTAGTGTCAGGGATTCAGTATTTCAAATGGAAAATTGGAAAATGAATCCAATGTGTATGCAAATATGTGCTACACAAAAATGTTCCCACTCTCATCAAGAACTATGGCTTGACATTACTTTTGCCCCAAGTAAGACACAATTAGACGAGAAGTTTTAGAAAATCTGTGAATACATATCTGGAATGGAATATGCTCAGTAGTTCACAACACTGGAGGTGGTAGAGGAGTTCCCAAAAGTAAGGGATAGGGTAAGCACGCCACAAATATGGAGCTCTGCTGGCCTAAAGACTTCTTGAAGAACTGCCTCTGAGGTTGGGCACCTGAAAAATATGTTGTTTTCTGGAGCTTTAGCTTCATTTGTAGTGAGACCATCAAAGCTGGGTCTACATCTATGTGACCTGGAGGACATGGTTTCTTATTGTCCAGTGAAGATGAGGCAGCAGTGCTGAATTTGCTCTTTGTAGGTAAACTGTGACCACTGGGGACTAAGTGTCTCCCCATGTGGACTGTGAAGCCATTTGGTCATCCTCCAAATTTCATGGTGTTTCTTGCTGCTACACTGGGAGTTTGCTATTTGATTCAAAAATACAAGGAGTTCTAGTGGGTCACAGTGCTGGAGGGAGTTCTGTCACATGTGGTGGGTCAGTTTCTGCAGGAGAATGCACCAAACATACTTCTAGCCCACATATATTGCCCCATTGACCATAGCAACTTGATTCTGAACATTGCCCTGAAATCTCTCAGTATTACAAGATGCCTTTATATAGAAGGGACTGCTTGCTGCACCATGTCAGTCACAAGCCATTTGGAACCCAATGGAAGATCCACAGGCCCCACCACAGATGTTTTATCACACACCTGACCACCATGGCTCTAGGCCCACTACTCAGCAGGCTCCAACTTATTGGCATCTCTGTTCTACACGATTTTCATGAAACCGAGTCAATCAAAGCACTGTCTGGTATACTCATGATCAGCAACAGGACATCCAAAGGTCCTCCATTGCCACCTGGTCATGGGAATTTCAAAAATTTTATGGTATTTTTGTAGCCATTTTTCAATGATGATGTTGGAGGCACTGTGGGTTAAAATTCACTCCAGAACCATTAAATGTAGAGATAGCACATCTCAATGAAAGCTTTGGAGAATTCTCACAGGCAAGGCTTCTCAAAAAGTGTCCAAATGGTCACATGAAGCCAGTCCCATTGAGGTCTACAATGAGGTCTATGTGTGTTTCGACTCTCAAATATGGCTGACAAGTCTTTCAGAATAAAATCACGTGATATCTTGGCTGTGATTCCCAGTGCTCTGTTGAAAGCCACCCTGCACATAGATCTCAGTTTTCAAGGGGGACTCTCATGCATGGCCTCCGAAAATCCCAACACAATTCATGGCAATAATTCTCTGAGTTCAGTTCCAGAACTCAGTCTCTAAGGGGAATCACACCAGAGTTCATGTAAAGGTGGACCCAGTCATCTCTTCCAAACACCAAACAAATGGCCACAATTAAAACCAAAACACTCCCACATGGCCCTCATGATCTTTCATATAGACACTCATCATAACCTCTGGCTGGATGTTTCCATGAGGGGTGAAACCCAAGACAGTCTCCAAAATAATCTCCCTTACCCCTTAATGGCCTAAAATCAGGGTTGCCTGGACACACTTCCTGTGAACTAGGAGTGATCAAATAGGCCTGCTGTTAATACTTCTCTGCTTCTCCAATTTGAGGCCTACTGACTGTGGGGTTTATTTTTTTATGTGAATTGGAGTCATTAGAAAACCCAAGCACATATCGGCTAGCTTCTGCAGGGCTTTGAAGAAATCATTTGACCCAAAGGATCCCTATTCTCACTTGATGGAGGTCAGGAACCTAAAAGAGGAAGGGGAGAGACTTCATCCACAATGACTGCTCTTTTGGCCATTTTGGTTTTGAATGCACACATGGGATCATTCTTAAGATACATCAGGTGGTTAGAATCTAAGCCATTGCCTCAAACAGGGCCAAGAGGCTGATTCAGACACATCCCTTTTCAAAGCAATTAAGCAAAGAGCCACAGGTGATGCCCATTCATTTACATTTGAAACCTGTTTTCTTCAGGCTTCACAAAGGGGTGGCCTGAAACAAAGACCTTCCTGACATTCAGGGCAACAGAACAATAGGTAAGCAAAGCAGGGTTTCTCCACTGAGACTTTATTGGTCACACTGATATCTGAGTTTTCTGAGATGCTCGCCATTCCCTTCAGCTATCCAGTACATGGCCATGTAACAGGGTTTGGAAATGGTACATATATTGGACACAAAACCATGAGCCTATTCTGTAGAGTGGCCAGAATTCAGGAAGAACGCACGAACTTTGGAAGATAGCGCGTGTTGCCCATCGATAAGGCAAGCCAAAATCCATTCATCAATTTGGGAGAATAAATGATGGGAAGCTTTCTACTAGACAGGACACATCAATTGATGCATTATCTTTTCTAATGTCTATAACCATGGACACAGTGGGATACACAGACATAGAAACACTCGCCTTGTCAAATGACTTACTAGAAACAGTTCACTCAAAACCAAACAAACCGCCTTTTCTATCTTTTCTCAGAACATGAGGCAAATCCACAAACACACAGCGACACCCACAGAGGCACCTCCTTCCCCAAAGTAGGTCTGTGACTATCCAGAGTGTCCTCTGACTGGTGGGCCATAGTATGTTCCCCCGAAATGGCCTGTCCTGTCTCAGATCTGGTCTCTTTAACCAACTCTGTGAAGATGTCAGGAGCCACTGGTGAACCACTATCTGCTTTCTCAGGAAAGGCCCCTCTTTAGAGCTTTTCTGGCTTTTGGCCATTCTCATATCAGTAGGTACCAAGAAAGACTGACTCTGTCCTTGGTATATCCAAACAAGTGAGACCACTGGGACTGGGACTGGGACAGGCTCTGGGTGCCTGTCTTCCTGCATCCCAAGTTCTTAGAGTTCCTCACCAAGGAAGTGAGGTGAGGTCACTTCCTTCAGGAACTGAATGAGGTCACTGCCTTAGCAACAACTTTGTCCTAACAGTTGCTTCCAAGGGTCCCATGAGATGGAGGCTGCCCCTACGTCCTGTGACACTTTCACAAGTTAGAATGTATATCAACCATAGGCACCCGGGACCAGCTGTCCAAACAGGACTGTTGAGTCCATATTCTAATGGGTGGCACTAGAGCAGATTATGCTTAGTGAATCTAGCCAATCCCTAAAAAACAAATACCAAATGTCTTCTTTGATATAATGAGAGCAACTAAGAATAGAACAGGGAGGAAGAGCAGGAAGAAAAGATTAACATTAAACAGAGACATGAGGTGGGAGGGAAAGAGAGAGAAAAGGGGAATTGCATGGAAATGGAGGGAGACCCTCATTGTTATACTAAATTACATATTAGAGGTTGTGAATGGAATGGGAAAATAAACAAGGTGAGAAATGAATTACATTAGATGGGGTGGACAGAGAAGATGGGAGGGGAGGGGAGGGGGGATAGTAGAGGATAGGAACGGTAGCAGAATACAATTACTAGTATGGAATTATGTAAAAATGTGGATGTGTAACCGATGTGATTCTTCAATCTGTATCTGGGGTAAAATGGGAGTTCATAAATCACTTGAAGCTAATGTATGCTAATGTATGAATATGTTATGTCAAAAGATTTGTAAGGTTTTGAACAACCAATAATAAAAAAAAGAACAGAGAGGCTGATTCAGTAACAACCTTTCATCCTGACCAGGTTGTTTGCCATGGAAGTTGACTTTTGCTCTCTCAGGTCCTTCAGTGGTGCCTATATCTTCTCCAGGGATCACTTCTGCATGAAACTTTGAGTTTTTCAACAGGTGGAAGATTCACTACATTCCTCTATTTTAGGACCAACACTGTCCCTGCTCTTCTGTAAAGTTAGATTGAGGGAACAGTGTATCGTTTCGCTTAATAACAGGTTTGATTTGGGTTAGGAATCATTCTGCTTGATGAATAATGGTATTGGGAACCTGTGATATTTATAAGAATATATAGGTGAAATATAAGTATGAAAACAGAAATCTAGGTAAGATTGGAATCCCACAAGGGCATTGCGCTCTTGATTGGGATACTTAGCTTTGATACATGTTCTGCATAGATGTTTCAGATAAATCAATAATCAATGGCATAGGACCTTGTACCTTGGATGATTGAATGTAGAAGTGAGTATCCACTCAAACTGGGATAGTCGGTAGGATTAGGAAGATATTCTGTAGGTTTCAGAAGAAGAGTGAGTACAGGAATTGTAACAAAAGTTCTTTAGCAATAGGGTATCACATAGACAGTGAATGTAAATGTCAGCACATGTGAAGTGTTAGTCAAAATTGTGAACTGGTGAAAATATTTAGGAAAGCAGACATCAATAGAGACATTAGGAAATCAGGGAAAGTATAAAGTGAGTGATAGGATTAGACATTTGCAACAGGGCTGAGGTTGAATATATAGTCTTAGGAAGAAACAAATATGTTGTCATAAATAGGATTGACATTTGAGAGCATTAGGCAACCTGGACATGAATGTTTTTAGTAATCCAAGCTCACTTTCCATTTAGGCTTTGGTACAATCATAAGTGTGACCTCTGCTTTTTGTGTCCAGAATATTACTGTGATAAATGCATACGTAGATCAGGTGACATGAGTATTTCTTCCACCATTTCTGGGAGCAACATTTTGAAGACGAATAAATTAGTATTGGGGTTACAAATAGATGTACCCTGTGTCTATGAATGTAGAGATAATGCATGAATAGACCATACTGTGAATAAATAATATAATTGGTTCCAACTTTAAATAAAGGATTGAATTGATATCTGAATATATACAGAAAATCTTATATTGATATACAATTATTCATTCCAACCAGTAATACATCTAATGGTAATATTAGGGTTATGTTTTATCATTAAGAGTGTGTGAATTTTGCTTCAAAATGATTATGGAAATCAAAAATAATGTGTTTGAAATGAAGTCTCATGAAAAGACCAGTCAAGAAACCTGGAGGAATACATGTGTTCTGAATCAGTAAATGATTGAAAGTGAATCAAATGCCTATAAATTTGTGAACTTATGGATGAAATATATGTCCTATGATGTTCGTAAACTGTAGAAATTCTATTGTACCAGTGTTGAATAAAATGAACTTCAAAATACACATCATGTCCCATAGGAATCTACTTGCATTGATGTTAAACAGGGTCAGTTAATGTAGAAATATTAGGATTGTATGCACCATTCACTGAAGTTAGTTTTCAGTAATAGGAAACAAATATGTATTTCAGGTGGATGAATATTTCTGAGAATAATCTTGTGAAATGTTGATTATAAATCCACATACATGAACATGAATGAATTTAGGTAGTGTATATAAGACACATATATTTATGAACATGAATGAATTTAGGTAGTGTATATAAGACACATATATTTTATATTTGGAAAAATTTGGAGAGTATATATATATATATATATATATATATATATATATATATATATATATATTAAAAAACACACACAGACAATAAAATGTAGCAATATATATGCTAATCGAAATTCTTCATGAAATGTACATCAGCCACAGATGCAAAAATATTTATTTTACAGAACATCGATTTATGTATAATGTTGTTCTACTAGGAGGCTCACCCATAGGTTGAATTTTCAGTTCCAACAGAGTTTAGGAGGAGTGATCTCTTCTCACAATTTGTATTTGCCAAGTCAGACACCTCAGAAGAATATACGTGTGATACCAGGTAAGATTCTATATGTGCATATAAAAATACATGTGCTTAATTGGCTACAGAGAAAGGGAGACAGGTATTCACATATTTGTTAACTTTAAAAACATGTGGAGAACTATTTCAGTTAAAAATTAGCTAGATTTATAACACCTACCCTATATCATTCAAAAGGCAAGTCCAACTATACACCATGCCTCCTCTGTACTGCTTGTATTTCCATTCTGTTTGGATTATTTTTCTCCATCATATTAGGATTAGTAGTCAGAGTCTAGTAGGTTATGGTTTAGTGTCATGTGTCCGGGCCGGCTGGATACTTCAACGTGGGCGTTGAACCTTGTTGGGGAGGAATGAAGGGACAAGAGTGATGAGAGAAGACAGCAAGACAACAGTTCTGATCATGCTGAAAACTTTTATAGTTCTCACAGTGTATTTATATGCTGCGGATGAGAAAGCTCTCTTATCGGCAGTTGCTGGATGTCTTCACAGGGTGAGATAACCTCCGGATATTTTAGGAAGACTGATAGCCGCAGGATGTCTCAGGGTGATAGATGGCTGCGGGATGTCTCCCAGGCAGGAAATCTCGCAGGGGTCTATTTCTTGTAAGTGTCAGGCTATTCTTTGAAGGAGAACTTCCTTCTAGCCCCTGACATCTTCCCCCTTTCTTATATAAAATATTTGACCATACCTTACAGGCCAATGTTTTAGGGGGTTATAGAGGCTCTGTTTCTCTAACAGGCCTTAGAATATCTCCTGATCTGATCGAGCATGTTTACTAGGAGATTTCGTGGTGGCCTAGGCATGTTTTTTAAGGAGACGGCTTTGAGGGGGAAGCATGCCAACTGCCATGCACCAGAGCGTGTCACTCAGAAGACTTGGGTTTTGGGAACCATGGATCCATCCTCCTGCAGTCCTTCCTGCACCCTCTGTTATTATGGCCTAACGTCCTCACTCCATGGGTGCGTCCTCCCCCAAACAGAGGGGCCCATGGAGGACGAACCCTTATGGCCAGGGCAGAAGATGGTTGGTCAGAGCTGTTACTTAGAGTTTTATATAAGAAAGCGAGATCTGTGGGCATGTAACCTTAAGAAATAAGCTTGTGAGGAGGGTAGAACATCCTTTTAAATGTTGGCAGCACGGTCTTCCATATCCAGGCGATGATAGTGCACCTGTAGGGGCTTAGAGGCCAAAATATTAATCTGTTCTTTAATAAATTGTAACAGCCTGTTTATAATGCAGGGTCCTAGGGACACCATTAAAAGTAAACCCAACAAAGGGCCTAATAGGGGAAGAAGATAGGGCAGAAATCCATTAAGCCCAGTCCAGAGGGGATTTTCAAATATTTCCCTTCGTCTCTTTTCTAGATCTTCTTGAAGCTGCTTAATTTTAGTGCATACTATGCCAGAATTATTGGCATAAATGCAGCATCATTCCCCTAAGGCCAAGCAAATACCTCCCTGGTTAGCTGTCAGCAAATTTAAGCCTCGTCTTTTTTGAAGGAACACTTCTGCCAGGGAATCTATTTGGTCCTGCAAATCTTTAATGGTTCATGATAGAGTTTTTATCAGTTGTTACTGATAGAGTTTATAATTTGTTGAGACAGGCGATGGTAAGAGTGAATAGACGTGCCTAAGCCAGTGTACCTGTGCCCACAGGAACTGTTATTCCAAGGCTGGCAGATTGTTGGCTGCATCTGAAAAAGAAGAAATTTTGTCCTCATGAGGAGTCCCTCTGTCCCTGTTTTGAGGTAAGTCATTAACCTGTTTAACCAGGAGTTCTGGTAACCATCTTGGGGCTGTTTGATCTTAGTCCAAAACATAAGCTGAGCCTCCTCCCCAGATGAGGACAGGATCTGGGCCTTTTTATTTATTTGTAAGGGGATTGTGTCACATAACAGGTGGGCGAACAGAATTGGACGAGGGATGGCAGTATCTGTCTGCTGCCGAATGGCCTTCATTGTCTAGGGTAAGAAAAATAAGGGCAAATAATGCATTGTTAAGGCGATGCCTGGGTGTGGTAAATACAAGGGAGGAAGCCTTAAGGAGGGTTAGCCAAGTTTTTAAGGTAAGGTGGGCAAGTTCCACAATGCCTTGGCGCTGAGGGTTGTATGGAATTCCAGGAGTATGACAAATTTGCAAGGCAGCACAAAACTGTTTAAACTTGGCAATGGTATATGTAGGATAAATATCTGTTTTAATATGTATTGGTTTACCCATAACAGAAAAGGCTGAAACAAGATGAGAAAGGACATCTTTGGTAGCCTCTCCAGAATGTGGTGATGCAAAAATAAAGCCGCTGAAGGTATCTACAGAAATGTGTATATATATTTGGCTATTACAAATTCAAGAAAATGAGTAACATCCATTTGCCAAAACTGATCGGGCAGTAATCCTCGGGGGTTAACTCCCAAGTGTTGAATGGGGAGGGAGACAGCGCAACTAGGGCATGCTTTTACTATTTCTCGTGCCTGTTGCCTGGTAATTTTACAAAGTAATCAAAGGCTCTGGAAATTTAAATGGTGTAGATTGTGTAACTCTGTGGCCTTTTGAATGGAGCCAACAAAAATTGGAAAGATGGAACGAGTTGCTGCATCAGCTTGGGCATTACCTTGAATTAGAGGGCTGAAAAGATCAGAGTGTGCCCTTATGTGTCCTAAGAAAAATGGGTGTTGTCTGACCTGAATTAGCTACTGAAGCTAGTGAAACAGAAAGGCCGCATTGTTAGAAGCCTTAATGGGGGGTGAAATCACCAGCAGGTGCACAGAATGAGCAATGTATCCACTGTCTTTATAAATATTAACAGGATTATAAAAAATGTTATAAAAACTTGTGTTATGTCAAACAATTCCACAAACTGTGGTGACTGATAGACAGTATCAAAGGTGGTAGGCTGGTTATTGACAACAAAGACCGCTTGGCTATTACAGGAACCGTCTGTAAAGACAGTAAGGGCTTGAGGAATGGGAGCATTTTGAGTAATTTCAGGAAAAGTAAATGGATGTAACTGGACAAAATGTAAAGGGGGGTCATTGGGGAGGTGGTGATCAATTGTTCCCAAAAGCCTGATAGGGAAATACCTCATTCATCCCTTGTCTCTAGTAAAAATTGGGTTTGGTCCTTAGTATATGGAATAAAAATATTATCAGGGTCTTTGCCAAAATGTTGTAGAGAAATCAAATGACCTTTAAAAATAATAGAAGCTACCTGAGCAAGATAAACAGTAATTACCTTCGAAGATGTGGTGGGTAAATGGACCCAAAACAAGGGGCAGTCTTTATTTTTAAAATGTGGATCTCGCTGCCAAAATATTCCTGTGGGTGTATGAGGAGTGTGTAAAATAACCAGAACCAGAGGAAGGTTATAAGAAATTTGCGTAACAAATTGTTGGGCAATGGCTTCTGTGACTTGGTTTAATGCCTGTCATGCCTTGGGAGTAAGATTTTGAGGGGAGGAGGGGTGGGAATTACCTCTCAAAATATCATTAAGGGTCAAAAGTACACAAGTGCATAATTTTAATTATGTTATTAGCCATTGAATATGCCTCAGTAATTTCTGAAAATCTTTAAGGGTGTGAAGATGGTCCACACGTAGTTGTATTTTAGAAATTTGGATCTGATTTCTGTAGAATTTTAAGGCCCAAACTTTTATAAGAGTCCTGTGTTTGAACCTTATTAAGAGCTATCTGTAGTCCCAAGGTAGTGAGGATTTTGTAAAAGTCCAAGTAACAATTATTAAGATCATGGGTATTAGGTGCAGCAATTAACAAATCATCCATATAATGTAAAATATAAATTTGTGGCCCTCGCTCTCTCACATGGTCTACTTCTTGAGCAACGTATTTTTGGCAAAGAGTAGGGATGTTGGCCATACCTTGGGGAAGAACCTTCCATTGAAGTCTCTGCATAGGGCCCTGAATATTAATGCAAGAAAGACTAAAGGCAAAATAGGGTCTATCCACAGGATGCAAAGGAATGGTAAAAAAGCAAACTTTTAAGTCCATAACCATTTTACAATAGTTTTTGGAAATAGCCACTGGTGTGGGAATGTCTGGCTGTAGTGCTCCCATCAGGAGTATAACTTTATTAATGGCACACAAATCTTGTAAAAGGCGCCACTTGCCTGATTTTTTCTTGATAACAAAAATAGGAGTGTACGATTTTGAGGTTGAGGGCTCTACATGGCGGGCTGCCAGCTGTTCCTTCACTAACATGGAGGCAGCCTCCAAATTTTCTTGGGTAAGGGGCCACTGATCCACCCACACAAGAGTCTGAGTCTCCCAAATAATTTTATCTCCATGGGAACAGGAGGGTCAGTAACCGACACTAAAAATCCAAATATCCAAGTCCATATGTATTTTTTTATTGGTTGTATAGGCTCCACCAGTCCTTGTCTCAGCCTCCCAAGGCCTGTACCAGGGACAAAATTCATACGGAGCATTTGATGAGTCACCATGGAATTGGGACTGGCAAGAATAACTTCTATTTGACTCAAAATATCTCCAGCCCATAGATAAACAGGGAGGTCAGGAACAACGAAAGAAGTGACAGTTCCCTTATTACCCTCTTTATCAGTCCAGCTAAGAGCAGTAGAGCTGACCAGAGGATTTTTTGACTTTCCTATCCCTTTAAGGTCAGTCAAGGATGGGGTGAGGGGCCAACCTGATCGCCAGTATTTTTGAGAAATAATTGTCGCATCAGCTCCAGTAACTACAATTGCTTGGTATTCCTTTCCTTCAATAAGTAAGGTAAGGGTGTGTCTAATATGAGAAATGGGATGAACCCAATATACCTCAGAGGAGCCCAAGGAGGCAGTCCCCCACAGTAGGTTCGGGAGGTGGAAATGCCCCTTAATCTAAGGGAAGAAGTATTAATTGTGCAAGACTTTTTCCTCCTGGGATGGCCGCAACTCTATTAATAACTGTGGCCAGTATTTTTATTTCTCCAGTGAAATCATTATCATTAATGCCAGGGAAGACCTGAACACCTTGTAAGGTAGTAGAGGCTCTTCCAAGAATAAGGGCACACGTATGAGATGGAGGGGCACCCATAATTCCAGTTGGTATTATCTGGGGCCCTTGCATTGAGTCTAATATTGTATCACTGGTGGCACAGAGGTCCAATCCTGCACTGCCTCGAGTGGGTAGTTGGAGGGAGCCAATTGTGGAGAAGGATTTTGAGGTAGGTTGGGAGTTTGGGAGGGAACAAACCTCATTGCCCCAGGGAGTTTCCTGAGAAGTAGGAAGAAATAGGCTGTCTGAGGGCATTTGTCATTGATCTACACTCACTGGCCCAGTGATGACCTTTACCATATCAAGGACAAAGTGTAGCTGGGGTCGGTTTAGCTCCAGTTTGAGGAGACACTATTCTTACTCTTTGTTTGCCTGTCGGACACCTGTGTGCAAAATGGCCTGGTTGTTTACAAGTAAAGCAAGTATTTGAGCCAGTATTGTAAAAGGCCTTGGTAAATGCGGCACTAATTTGAGACCCATGGCATGGGCTGCACCCACGCCTGCACAGATTCTAATAAAGTCAGAAAGTTTCCCTTTATCCTTATGATGTCGAAGAACATCCTGACATGCCGGGTTGACATTTTCAAAGGCAAGATGTTTTACAAAGGTGCTTTCGCTTTCGCTTGGTCCAAGCAAGCATTCCACAGCTAGGTAAAGCCAGGGAACAAAGTCGCTATAAGGCTCATCGGGCCCTTGTCGAGTTCTTGCCAGGGAAGTGATAGCCGAGGCCCTTTCAGGGAGGCGTCTCCAAGCAACTAAGCCAGCCATCTAAATCTGCGCAAAAAGTCCAGCAGGGAAACATGCCCGTTTAGTTTTAGTGTCAAAAGTTGCATTGCCCACTAGCTTAACATAAGTCCAGGATTTAGAGGAGGCCTTTGTTAATTTTTTTTGAGTAGTTTCTGACAGGGCTCTTTGAAATCTGCATTCCATAGCAGGAAGTCTCCGGCAGTGAGGGCAGCTAGGTCTAAAAATTTCCAATCATTGGGAGTAAGAAATTGTGTGCTGCAGCTTTCTAATAAAGCCAACGTATAGGGCACAGTGGGGCCATAGTGAGCACAAGCCTTTTTAAGTTTTTCAAGAAAATGGAGGCTAAATTTTTTGTAGACACTCTGGGTTCCTTCCTGCCTAGGGGTGAACTCCTCATCCTCTAAGTCCTGATCTCCTTGATCCATTTCCCCCGCTTCCTCCTCTTTTTCCTCTTCTAAGTCTTTGACCTCAGCCTGGGCAGGCTTATCTATCTGACTGGTGGTGACTGGAAGGCGAGCACAGGCCGATGGAGCGGCTTCGCCTTTGTATTAGACCACTGTGGGCCAGCTTGTGTTGACTCCATTCCTAAGGCTAATGAAGAGAGCTCAGAGTCAAGGGATCTTTAGTCTTTTAAAAATTGGATCTGTTCCCGTCCATGTTGGAGAGACTCTCTCAAGGGAGCCAGGTTAGGCAAGGGAAGTGGGGAAAAAAATATCTGGGGGGACATTTGGCCCCTGAAGGGCCAGAGCACAAAAGGCAGGAGGGATATAGGAGGGAGGGGAATGTGTAAGTCCTATAGTCTGTGGCAGGGTCCTGAGAGGTGGAGAGTCTTCTGAATGGTAGCGAGCTGCTTCCTTCTCCAAGGTAGCCTCCTCCTCAGGGGTCAATGTTTCTCCGGGATTTAAAACTGTATAAAGGCGGTTGGAAACCATTGGAGCCTTATTCATTAGGGTGGGATTTTGAGGAAGATCAGGAAGGTCCCAGGGTCCTGGGGAGACTAAGAAGGGTCTATGTCTATACTAACTGATGGGCATGCCGAGAAGGGACGAGAGGTCTTTTGCATAGTCTCTTCCCCAATCCTGACAAGTATTAAGGTACCATTGTCAAAGGGTGAACTTTTAAGAATTTCACTAATTTATTTCCAGAAAGAAAAGGTAGGAACAGGCACTTTTTCTGGGCCAAAGGATTCATAATAATCTTTTAAAATGTCTCCTACTCTAAGCCATCTTTTACCATCAATGGTACCTTCAAGGGGAAACCATGGAAAAAATTCTTTGATGTATGAAAAGAAAAATATTAAGTCATTTTTCTTAACACGTGCCCCCCATGTATTTAAGGATTCCTTGTGGCCTGACAAAAACAAATCATGTGACGAAACTGCTTGTCCCATGGTGGGTCACTCACTGTGCGTTATCCCCACTCTCCTCCTGGATCTGTCTCTCAGTGGTGTCTGCTGAGGCAATCGCGAGCTCCACTTGTCCAAATCTTCCAGGAGGACAGGGTTCCCCCTCAGTCAAAGGCTCGAGCCCCAGTCGTTGGGCGCCAGTTGTCCTGGCCTGCAGGACACATCAACGTGGGTAGCAAACCTAGATGGGGAGGAATGAAGGGACAAGAGACACGAGAGATGACAGCAAGACAAAAGTTCTGATCAAGCTGCAAACTTTTATTGTTCACACAGAGGAATTTATATGCTGGAGATTTGAAAGCTCTCTTATCAGCAGTTCCTGGATGTCTTCACAAGGTGAGATAACCTCAGGATATTTCAGGAAGACAGATGGCCACAGGATGTCTCAGGAACACAGATGACTACAGGATGTCTCCCCGACAGGATGTCTCCCTGGGGGCTGTTTCTTGTAAGTGTCAGGCTATTCTTTGAAGGAGAATTCCTTCTACCCCTTACAGTCAGGGATTCAGTATTTCAAATGGAAAATTGGAGAAAGAATCCAATGTGTATGCAAATATGTGCTACCCAAAAATCTTCCCACTCTCATCCAGAACAATGCCTTGACATTACCTTCACCCCAAGTAAGACACAATTAGAGGAGAAGAGTTAGAAAATCTGTGAATACACATCAAGAATGGAAAATGCTCAGGAGTTCACAACCTTGGAGGTGGTAGAGGAGTTTCCAAATGTAAGGGAGAGGGTAAAACTCCACAAACATGGAGCTCTGCTAGACTAAAGACTTTTTGAGAAGCTGCCTCTGAGGTTGGTCACTTGAAATATATGTTGTTGTCAGGAGCTTTAGCTCCCTTTGTAGTGAGACCATCAAGCTGGGTCTGCATGTATGTGACCTGGAGGACATGGTTTCTTATTTTCCAAAGAACATGAGGCAGCAGTGCTGAATTCTCTCTTTGTAGGTAAACTGTTGTCACTGAGTGCTAAGTGTCTTCCAGTTTGGAAGCCATTTGCTCATCCTCCAATTTTGTTGTGTTTCTTGCAGCTGCACTGGGAGTTTGGTATTTGCTTCATGAAATACGAAGAGTTCAACTGGGACACAGTACTGGAGGGAGTTCTGTCACATGTGATGGGTAAGGGTCTGCGGGAGAATGCACCAACCAGGCTTCTATCCCACATATCTTGCCCCCTTCACAATAGCAATCTGATTCTAAACATTGCACTGAAACCTCTCCATATAACAACATACCTTTACATACAAGGGTCTGGGGGCTGCACCATGTCAGTCACAAACCATTTGAAAGCCAATGGCACATCCACATCACCCAACCACAAATGTTTTAACACACACCTTCACACCACTTCTCTAGGCCGACTACTCAGCAGCGTCCAAATTACTGTCATCTCTGTTCTACACCATTTTCATGAAACCCAATCAAACAGGCACTGTCTGGTATACTCGTGATCATCAATAGAACATCCAAAGATTCTACAGTGCGAAGTGGTCATGGGAATTTCAAAAATTTCATGGTAATTATCAGACATTTTTCAAGGATGAAGTTGGAGGCACTGTGGGTTTCAATTTATTCAGGAACCATTAAATGGAGAGGAAGCTCATTTCATTGAAAATTCTGGAGAATTCTAACAGGCAAGTCTTCCCAAAGACAGGCAAAAAGGTCATATAAAGCCAGTCGTTTGAGGTCTACAATGTGTGGTCCATGTGTGTTTTGACTTGCAACTATGGCTGCCAATTCTTTAAGAATAAAATTATGTGATATTCTTCCTGAGATACCCAGTGCTCTGTGGAAAGCCACCCTGGGTCTAGATCTCAGTTTCCAAGGGCAACTCTCATGTGTGGCATCCTAAAATCCCAACACAATACATGGCAATACTTCTTTGAGGTCCATTCCAAAACTCAGTCTCTAAGGGGAATCACACCAGTGTTCAAGACCAGGTGGACCCATCATCTTTTCCAACAGCCACAAAAATGACCACAATTAAAACCAAAACACTTCCACATGGCCCTCATCTTCTTTCATATCGACACTCATCATAACCTCAGGCTGTAGTTTTTCATGAGGGGCACAGCCAAGGACAGTATCCAAAATAAGGTCCCTTGCCTACATTTGCCTAAAGTCAATGTGGCTGGGAAACCCTTCTAGTGAACCAGGAGTGATCAAAGAGGCCTGCCCTTAATACTGCTCTGATTCTCCATTTTGAGGCCTAATGAATGTGGGGTTTAGATTCTTTATGTTAATTGGAGTCATGGGAAACCTATGAACGTATGATCTAGTCTCTGCAGGGCTTTGAAGAACTCATTTGACCCAAAGGATCCCTATTCTCATAGATGGACGTCAGGAACCTTACAGAGGAAGGTGAGAGACTTCATCCACAATGACTGCTCTTTTGGCTCTTTTGGTTTTGGAAGCAAACGTGGGATGCTTCTTTAGATCCATCAGGTGCTAAGAATCTAAGCCATAGCCTCACACAGGGCCAAGAGGCTGATTCAGACACATCCCTTTCCAAAGCAATTAAGCAAGGAGCCACAGATGATGCCCATTCATTTCCATTTGAAAACTCTTTTCTTCAGGCTTCCCAAAGGGGTGGCCTGAGGCAAAAAAACTTCCTGACATTCAGAGCAACAGAACAATAGGTAATTAAAAGTACCAAAGAAGGGTTTCTTCACTGAGACTTGTCAGAAGCCAGTGGTGAGCCACTATCTGTTTTCTCATACAAGCCCCCTCTTCAGAGCTTTCCTGGCATATGGCCATTCTCACATCTGTAGGTACCAAGATAGGCTGACTCTGTCCTTGGTAATTCAAAACTAGTGACACCACTGGGAGTGGGACTGGACTGGCTCTGTGTGCCTGGCTTCCTGGATGCCAATTTCCATCACCGAGGAAGTGAGGTGAGGTCACTTCCTTCAGGATCTGAATGAGGTCACTGCCTTGGCAACCACTTTGTCCTAACAGTTGCTTCCAAGGGTCCCATGAGATGGAGGCTTCCCCTACTTAATGTGACAATTTCACAAGTTAAAATGGTATATCAACCATTGGCACCCGGGAACAGCTCTCCATACAGGCCTGATTTGGTCCATCTTCTCTACATTAAGAAGAGAGAAGCTGATTAAGACACAACCCTACATCCTGACCAGGTTGTTTGCCATGGAAGATGACTTGTGGTCTCTCAGGTCCTTCATAGGTGCCTACATATTCTCCAGGGATACTTTCAGCATGGACCTTTGAAGTTCTCAGCAGGTAGAGCATCCCTACATTTCAGTATTATAAGACCACTTCTGTCCCTGCTCTTCTGTAAAGTAAGATTGACTGAACACTGTATGTTTAGGGTTAATAACAGGTTCAATTTGGATTAGGAATCATTTTCTGGATGAATAATGGTATTGGCAACCTGTGAAATTTATAAGAATATAGAGGTGAACTGTGTGTATGAAAATAAAAATCCAAGTAAGATTGGAAGCCCAGAAGTGCATTGGGCCCTTGATTGTGATACTGAGCATTGAATTACATTCTGCACAGATGTCTCAGATAAATTGATATACAATGGCATAGGACATTGTACCTTGGATGATTGAATGTAGAAGCGAACATCCAGTCAAAAAGGGATAGTCAGTAGGAATAGGAAGATAGTAGGTAGGTATAGGAAGAAGGGTCAGTGTATGATTTGGAACAAAATTTTTTAGCAACAGGGTTTCGGATAGAAAATGAATTTAAATGTCAGCACATGTGAAGAGTCTGTCACAATGATGAAGTGGGAAAAATATGTAGGTAAGCAGATATCAATAGAGACATTATGAAATCAGGGTTGAGTTTGAATATGCAATCTTAGGAAGAAACAAATATGTAGTCATCAATAGGATTGACATTTGAGAGCATAAGTAATCTTGGACATGGATGATTTTAGTAATCCATGTTAATTTTCCATTTTGGCTTTGGTACAATCATAAATGTGAACTTTGAATTTAGTGTCCAGAATATTTCTGTGAATAAATGTATATGTAGATCAGGTGACATGAGTATTTCTTCCACCATTTCTGGGAGCAATATTGACTGACTACTTCTGATTGACAGGTACAGATTCTTTATGTGAATTGGAATCATGAGAAACCCAAGCACCTCTTCAGGGATTGAAGAACTCATATGACCCAAAGGATCCCTATTCTCAATTGATGGAGGTCAGGAATCTAACAGAGGAAGGGAAGATACTTCATCCAAAATGACTGAACTTTTTGCCATTTTGGTTTTGGATGCACACATGGGATCTTTCTTTAGATCCATCAGGTGCTGATAATCTAAGTCACAGCCTCACACAGGGCCAAGAGGCTGATTCAGACACATCCCTTTCCAAAGAAATTTAGCAAAGAGCCATAGGTGATGCCCATTCATTTCCATTTGAAAACAGTTTTCTTCAGGCTTTACAAAGGGTTAGCCTGAGGTAAAGAACTTCCTGACATTCAGGGCAACAGAAAAATAGGTAAGCAAAAGGCCCAAAGCAGGGTTTCTGCACTGAGACTTTCCTGGTCACACTGTCCCTGCTCTTCTGTAAAGTTAGATTGAGGGAACAGTGTATGGTTAGGGTTAATAACACGTTCGATTTGGGTTAGGAATCATTCTGCAGGATGAATATTCGTACTGGGAATCTGCAATAATTACAAGAATATATAGGTAAAATAAAAGTATGAAAACAGAAATCTAGGCAAGATTTGAAGCTCAGATGGGCATTGGGCCCTTGAGTGGGTTACTTATCTTTGAATTATGTTCTGCACAGATGTCTCAGATAAATCGATATACAATGACATAGGACCTTGTACCTTGGATGATTGAAAGTTGAAGAGAACATCCAGTCACAAAGGGAAAGTCCGTAGGTTTAGGACGATAGTCTCTAGGTTTAGAAACAACAATGAGTATAGGATTTCGACCAAACGTTCTTTAGCAATTGGTTTTCAATAAGAGAGTGAATGTAAATATCAGCACATGTGAAGAGTCAGACACAATGATGAAATGGGGAAAATATGTAGGAAAGCAGATATCAATAGAGACATTAACAAATCAGGCAATGTATAAAGTGAGGGATAGGATTAGACATTTTCAACAGGGTTGAGTTTGAATATATAATCTTAGAAAGAAACAAATACATAGGATTTATCAATAGGATTTACATTTTAGAGCATTAAGCAACCGGGACATGGATATTTTTAGTAATCCATGCTCACTTTCCTTTTAGGCTTTGCTACAATCATAAGAGTGACTTTTGCTTTCTGTGTCCAGAATATTACTGTGTTAAAATTTATATGTAGATCAGGTGACATGAGCATTTCTTCCACCATTACTGGGAGCAATATTTTGAAGATGTATAAATATTGGGGGAACAAAGTGGAGTACCCTGTGTCAATGGATATAGAAATAATGTGTGAATAGACGATACTGTGAATAAACAATATACCTGGTTCCAACTTTAAATAGTGGATTGATTTGATATCTGAAAATATACTGGAAATCTTAAACTGATATTCATACATTCACTACAACCAGGTATACATCTAACGGTAATATTAGGGTTATGGTTTATCATGAAGAGTGTGTGAGTTTTGCTTCAAATATGATTATGAAAATCAAAAATAATGTGTTTGGAAAGAAGTCTCATGACAAGACCAGTCAAGAACACTGGAGGAATATATGTGTTCTGAAGCAGGAGGTGATTGAAATTGAAACAAATGCCTATAAATTTGTGAACTTGTGGATGAAAGATATATCATATGATGTGCATAAACTGAAGAAATAGTAATGTACCACTGTTTAATAAAAATGAACCGCAAAATACACATCATGTCCCATAGGAAAATGCTTGCATTGATGTTGAACTTGGTTTTACTGTAGAAATATTAGGATTTGTGTGCACCATTCACTGAAGTTAGTCTTCAGTACTAGGAAACAAATCTGTATTTAAGGTGGATGAATATTTCTGAGAATAATCTTGTGAAAAGTTGATCATAAATCCACATACATAAATATGAATGATTTTAAGGAGTGTATAATAAGATTCATATATTTCATATTTTGAAAAATTTGGAGAGTGTATATATATATATATATATATATATATATATATAATACACACACACACACACACACACACACACACACACACACAGAGACAGACATTTAAACTAGCAATATATTTGCCAATTGAAATTCATCATGAAATATGTAACATCCACAGGTGCAAAAATATTGATTTCACTGAAAATGGATCTATATATAATGTTGTTCTAATAACAAGCTCACCCATAGGTTGAATTCTCAATTCCAACAGTGTTTAAGAGGATTGATCTCTTCTCATAACTTGTATATGCCTAGTCAGCAACCTCACAAAAATGTACGTTTGATAACAGGTAGGATTCTATATGTGCATATAAAAATACATGTGCTGAATAGTCTACAGAGAAAGGAGACACCAATTTGTTGAGAGCCACAGCTTAAGGGGCCCCATCAAACTTCCAGTTACCAGCAACATTTTCCTGCGAGATGATTATTGGCTCACAGCGGCCCCAGCAACATCTAGCTGATTGGCTCCTCTGTGGTGATGCACAATGGAGATGCTCATTGAGCTTTTTCCCTGCTCTTTCCGACTGCCAGCTGATGATTGGCTCACAGCAGCCCCAGCAACATCAAGCTGATTGGCTCCTCTGCGATGATGCACATTGGGCAGTTTCCCTGCCCTTTCAGACCACAGAGCTTCTCATTGTGGGACTTTTTTGGCTCCACCCACCTGACCCAGCCATATGGCCTCAAGAGCAGGAGGATTGTGGGAGGTGGAGAGGCTTGTGGGTGTGACAGAAACTTTGCAAGGAAGCCAGTGGTGGCAGTTGGGCTCTGAGGGTTTTTCCTAAGGAGCTGTTTTGCTTGGCGTGTGTGGTTCTAAAAATAAACTTTGTTTCTTTTGAAAAGTCGCTCTTGAATCGTGCCCAGCCAGACTGCAGCATTTGGTGGCTCGCACGGGGAGCCACTGAGGGTAAGTGATAAGGTAAACTGCTAGCCCCTGAGGGAAGGGCGAGAGGATCGGTAGCCATTTTAAGATTCCTCTTTTGTTTTGCTTCACTTTTGTTGCCTGTCCATGGAGATGAGTGAGATGAATGAAAAACCGCTCACATCTGAGAAAAAAATTATTTACTTCTGAAGAACAGATAGGGAGAAAGGACGGATGCACATGTCAGTAGGATATAAAGGCTACAATGACTTTTTGTTGTTCCCTTTTTATTTTATTCTGTCTCGGTTTTGTTTGGCATCGTCTTGTTGGGTTGTATTAGAGTAGAAATACAGGATCAGAAATTAGTAAAAAAACAAACTGAAAGAGTGTTAAGTAAATTGTTAGAGGAAGGAGGCACCTCAGTAAAGTCAAGAACAGTCAGGGCATACGTTGATACAATACAAAAATGTAGCCCATGGATTTTTAAGGAGTTGTTAAATATACCATAATGGAACCATCATGGTGAAGATTTAAAAGGGGGGAAAAGAACAGCCCAGGGACTCTGACAGTTGGCACATTGCCATTGAGGACGTTTATATCTGGTTTGCTTAGTCCAAAGACTTCAGATCAGACAAAGATAGAGGAACAAAGCTTAGGTCAGAAAAAGCCATCAGGGGCAAAGTTACAAAAGGAGACTGCTACTAACAACTTTCAATAACTAGAGGGCGTAAGTGTCCAACCAACAGCGCCTCCTCTACAGGAGACTGTTACTAACACCTTTCTATCACCAGAGTATGTAAATGTCCAAATAACAAGGCCACCTCCATATGCTAGGAGGCCCCCAAACCCCGCAGTTGATAGTTCGGTTCCTGAGACAGGATCTCAAGTATTAACATGCCCTGTATTTGAGGTAGGAGGGCAGCGAATTCACCATGCTTTAAATTTCAAAATAGTGAAGCAGCTAAAAGGGGCTGTAACAACCTATGGTCCTCAAGTACCCTTCATTGTAAGCTTGGTCGAATCCATTAACAACTTGAATATGATGCCAGTAGATTGGGCTAATATGTGTAAAGCTGTGCTAAATGGAGGTCAATACCTTTTATGGAAGGTTGCCAATGAGGAATTTTGCAAGGAGACGGCTAGGTGAAATGCAGAAACTGGTTTTCCTCAGAGAAATCTAGATATGTTGTTAGGAAAGGGACCTTATGAGGACCAGCAGCAACAAATTGCATATGATCCTGGCGTATACGCACAAATTGCTGCAGAGGCGGTTAGGGCATGGAAGACTTTACAAGGACATGGAGGTTTACAAGGTCAATTATCTAAGGTAATACAAGGAGCTAATGAATCTTACACTGAATTTGTAGATAGGCTTATTCAAACAGCTACCAGAGTTTTGGGGAATACAGAACAAGCAATGCCATTAATAAAAAACTGGCTTATGACCAAGCGAATCGTAGGTGCAGAGATATCACTAGACCATGGAAACATGAAGATTTAAACACATATATTAAATTATGTAAAGACATTAATGAATAAGAGGAAGTCATGGCAGCTGCAGTAAAACAGGCTTTAGATGCCAGAGACATCAATGAATAAGGGCAATTTGTGGCAGCTGCAATAAACAGGCTTTAGATGCAAGGCCAAGAACATGCTACAATTGTGAACAAACAGGACATTTTAAAAGGAATTGCTCCATAGGAAGAGGGTTTAACAAAACTAGGTACCAAAGGAGTAGAATACTGGGTATTTGCCCACGATGCCGTAGAGGGAGACATTGGGCTAATGAATGCCGTTCTCAAACCACCATAGAGGGTACTTCATTATCAAAAACGAACAAGGACTAGCTGTTTATTCATGATATCATGGAGAAAGGCACCGGGCTCCATTGCCAAAAAATGGACAGGGGAGCCCAATGCTCTGGGGCCCAAAACCACAAATATACGGAGCACTGGAGGAACCCAGCAACCCCATCAGTGTAGTGCCCAGGACACATTGTGCATCAGACGCCTCATCAGACAAATCAGAGGGAGCGCAGGGTTAGACATCTGCACCTCCGTCAGATCAGTACTAACTGTAGAGATGGGGGTTCAAATCATTCACACATGGTGAAAGGACCTCTTCTCAAAGGAACAGTAGGCTTATTATTGGGACGCAGCTCTTCTAATCTAAAAGGACTTATGATAAGTCCTTGGGTAATTGATCCCAATTATGAAGGTGAAATAAAATTTATAGCCAGTTCTCCAAAGGACGTATCAGTAATTTCACCAGGAGATAGAATAGCACAGTTACTAATAATACTCAGTCTGCATGATAAATTTTCCAGTCGTGCTGTAGAAAGAGGTTCCAAGGGATTAGGCTCCACAGGTGTAGATTTGGTTATGCTTTCTTTAAATTTAGATTCTCGCCCCAGGCTAAAACTAAATATTCAAGGACATGAATTTAATGGGCTACTTGATACAGGTGCAGATGTTAGCATTGTCTCTCATCAAGAATGGCCAAAACATTGGCCATTACAACAATACACTCAAACACTTTGAGACCTAGGAGTGGCAACTAATCCCCATAGAAGTGCAATGGTATTGGATTGGAAGGATCCTGAAGAATGTGAAGGAACTATACAGCCATATGTATTGGATAATCTTCCCGTAAATTTAAGGGGATGAGATGTCCTAGATCAATTAGGTTTGACATTAACAAATAACATCAATCAAAATGTACACACTATTATGGCTAGAGAAGGTTTTAGGAAAGGGAAAAGATTAGAAAAACAAGAACAAGGTATAGCAGCGCCAATACAAATAGACCAAGCAACAGATAGACATGGGTTGGATTTTCAGAAAGGGCCACTGAGACAATAAAAATTACTTGGAAATCAGAAAGACCAGTATGGCTTCTTCAGTGGACCCTGACTAAAGAAAAGATACAAGCAGCCCAGTTCCTGGTCAAACAACAATTAGCGGAAGAACATATACAACCTTCTGTATCTCCCCACTATACTTTCATTTCTGTCATCAAAAAGAAATCTGGTAAATGGAGATTATTGCAAGATTTAAGAGCCATTAATAATGAGATGGTTATTTTGGGAAATGCTCAATCAAGAATTCCTCAATTGTCTGCTTTGCCAAAAACTTGGTATGTTTTAGTTATACATATTAAAGATTGTTTTTTTTTTTCATTTCCAATTCTTCTTGAGGATAGTCCAAGTTTTGCATTTACTATCCCTGCACTGAATCATGAAGGTCCTGATCAGAGGTATGAGTGGAAAGTACTCTCTCAAGGGATGGCTAACAGCCCAACTATTTGTCATATTTATGTTAACAAAGTAATCCAGCCACTTAGAAATCAAAATCCTGAACTACAAATATTTCACAATATGGATGATGTGTTATTAGCACACAAGTTAAAAACCCATTGCTAGAATGTTATGCCACACTTACAAACTTATTAAAAAATTATAATCTAGGGATATCAATTGATAAAATACAATTAAATTTTCCAATTAATTATTTAGGAGTTCTATTATCCTCAACCATGGTCAGTCCACCAAAAATTCAAATACGAGTAGATCAACTCAAATCAATTAATGACTTTCAGAAGTTATTAGGAGACATTAATTGGATAAGGCCTTATCTAGGTATACCAACAGGAGAGTTGGGACCTATATTTGATATCCTAAAAGGTCCATCTGATCCAAATTCACCCAGAATGTTAACGCCTGAAGCAATAAAGGCATTAAAAATCATTGAAACATATATGGGAAATATGCATTTGGATAGATTTGATAAAATAATGCCTTTATTATTTATTGTGCTACCAACAAAAAATATTCCTACAGGAGTATTTTGGCAAGAAGGTCCATTATTATGGATACATTTATCTTATTCTTCTAACACTATTATTACTAGGTATCCTGAGGCTGAGGGACAATTAATACTCATAGGAATAAAAGCAGCAAAGGGAGTGTTTGGAATTTCTCCCAATAAAATTATTACTCCATACACTATGAATCAAATTGATGAATTAGCTAATGAGTTAAATACTTGGGCAATAATCATGTGTAAATCTAATGTTTTATTTGATAACCACTTACCATCTAATCTTTTATTGTATTTTGGGTCATTGCATCCTGTAATTTTTCCAAAAATTACAAGAAAACTCCTATCATGAATGCTCCAAATATATTCACTGATGGGTCAAATAATGGTAAAGCAGCAATAGTTACACCTGATCAAATTTTTACATTTTTAGCACCCCAAAAATCAGCTCAAAAGGTAGAGCTTAATGCAGTATTATACGCTTTTGTGATGTTTAAAGATTCTGTGTTTAATTTATTTTCCAATAGTCAGTATATAGTTAATGCTATAGTATCTCTTGAAGATGCTGGTAGGATTTCCCCTTCCTCTACTGTTTTCTCTTTCCTTTCCAGTATACAAAGTCTAATCTGGGACAGAAAATATCCATTCTTAATAGGACATATCTGGGCACATACAGGATTGCCTGGAGCCCTTAGTTTGGGCAATTATTTAGCAGGTAAAACTACACATGACATACATACATATTTTCTGTACACTAGAAGAAGCTATAAATTTCCATAAAAAGTTCATTATCAATGCTAATACTTTACAAAAGCATTTTAAAATAACTAAGGAACAAGCTAGACAAATAATAAAACAATGTAAAGATTGTGTGACCATTTTACCACATTTTAATCTTAGAGTCAATCGTAGAGGATTGATACCTTACCATATATGGCAGATGGATGTCACACACTTGCCAGAATTTGGAAAATTAAAATATTTGCATGTTACAGTTGATACTTCTTCTGGATTTTTGATGGGCTCCCTTCATGGGGGAAAAAAACTAAAGATGTTATAGCTCATTGCTTACAAAATTTTGCCACTGTGGTCATTCCAAAGCAGTTAAAAACTGATAATGCCCCCGGTTATACTTCTACCTCTTTTAAACCATTTTGCTCATCATTTGGCATTACTCATATATCAGGAAACCCATACAATCCACAGGGACAAGCCATAGTTGAAAGAGCACATCACACTATTAAATGTACTCATTAAAGTAAGAAGACAGAATTGGGAAGGGATATAAATTCCCCAAAGATAAACTTAAAATAACCCTTTTTACTCTAAACTTTTTAAATTTGGATTTTCAGGACTTAGTGCTGCAGAAAGGCATAAGTGTCCAAAAAATGTGTATAAGCCCGAGGTACTTTGGAAGGATATTCTAACAGGACAATGGAAAGGTCCTGACCCATTAATTTTCTGGAGTTGGAGGTCTGTTTGTGGGTTTCCACAGGAAGAACAGCAGCAGATTTGGATTCCAGAGAGATTAACTAACATCCTGACCCAGTGATTGCCTGGATTCGGGGGTCTGTTTATGTGTTTCCACAGGGAGAACAGAAGCCAATTTGGATTCCAGAGAGATTAACTGAAGCGATTTCGATAGACCAAAATAAGATGATTTGGCTCAAATCCATAACAGCTGATATCCAAAACTCCAGTTTGGCTATCCTTACATCTGCGACAGAACAGGGATGCTTTTTTCAATATCTATTTTATTATTGCCCTTTCTCAAATCATGAAGTTCTCTTTTGTTTTTTTGAGCTCATACAGACCTAGGTTAATGTTTTGCTTATCAGTCCTATTTTTTGACTGTAGAGTTTTTAAACATTGCAATGATGATTTCACATGTAAAATGTTATAAGGCCTTTACTATTATATTATGTGTTGTATGTATTTATTATGTGTGCACACTTGTGTTTTGTGTTATATATTTGAATGTGCGTATGTCCATATATCACATATGATGAGTGCTAATGAAATAATATATCCATTTTTTTTATTCACGTGAATTAAATTGTTTAATTTAAATTGGGTAAACAACTGTTCAGGATTGTTTTAATATGTGAAAAAATAGGAGGTTAACAGACGTGTTTGTTTACTTTCACTTTTCCTTTTCATTATATTTAATTATTCTCTTCAAGATAACGTAAATTGTTAAGAAAATTGTTTTCTTTTAGTGCCTTCAGGAATGTTACATAATTTTTTCTTTAGCCATTATTGCCAGAATTCCTATCTTCATCCCAGTGCTGGTGAAGACAAAGATAAAATCAATCTACAGATTCTGCAATTGCCATCACTGAACTGCTTGTAGAACTTGCCTGGATTATGTATCACTTGTATGCATTGTGAACTCACTTGTATGCATTGTGAACTATCTGCTGGTGCAGCGAATTGTGGCAGTGTTGGGGTACTTATGCTGATGCTGTCATCAGTGATAGAATTTTTCCAATAGGAGCCATCAATTGACTTGGTGTATCTTCCCTATTCTCACTTGATAGAGGTCAGGAAACTTACAGAGGGAGGCGAAAGACTTCATCAGCAATGACTGCTCTTTTGGCAATTTTGGTTTTGGATGCACACATGGGATTTTTCTTTAGATCTATCAGGTTCTGAGAATCAAAGCCACAACCTCACACAGGGCCAAGAGGCTGATTCAGACACATCCCTTTCCAAAGTAATTAAGCAAAGAGCCACAGGTGATGCCCATTCATTTCAATTTGAAAACTGTTTTCTTCAGGCTCCACAAAGGGGTGGCCTGAGGCAAAGACATTCCTAACATTCAGGGAAAGGGAACCATAGGTAAGCAAATTGCCCAAAGCAGGGTTTCTCCACTGAGACTTTTCTGGTTACACTGATCTCTGAGGTTTCTGAGATGTTCCCATTCCCTTCAGCTATCCAGTACATGGCTATGTCACAGAGTTTGGAGGTGGTACATATCTTGGACACAAAACCATGAGGTTATTCTGGAGAGAGGCCAGAAATCAGGAGGTGAACAGGAACTTAGGAAGATAGTAGGTGTTGTCTATCCATAAGGCAAGCTGCAGTCCATTCATAAAAAGGGCAGAATAAATGCCTGGAAGCTTCCTACTAGTCAGGACACCTCCATTGATGTATTTGCTTTTCTAATAACTACAACCACGGACACAGTGGATACACAGACATAGAAAAACTCGCCTTCTCAAACGACTTACTAGAAACAGTCGACTCCAAACCAAACAAACAACCTTTGCTACCTATTCTCAGAACATGAGACAAAACCACGAACTCACACCCACACCCACTAAGGCACCTCATTCCCACAACAAGGTCTGTGACTATCCGGAGTGTCCTCTGACTGGTGGACCATACTATGTTCCCCCAAAATGGCCTGTCCTTTATCAGATCAGGTCCCTTTTGCCAACTCTGTTAAGTTGTCAGGAGCCAGCAATGAGCCACTACCTGCTTCCTCAGGAAAGGCCCCTCTTCAGAGTTCTCCTAGCATTTGGTCATCCTCACATCAGGAGGTACCAAGAAAGACTGACTCTGTCCTTGGAAAATTCAAACAAGTGTGCCCACTGGGAATGGGACTGGCACTGGCTCTGGGTGGCTGGCTTCCTGGATCCCAAGTTCAGAGAGTTCCATCACCAAGGAAGTGAGGTAGGTCACTACCTTCAGGAACTGAATGAGGTCAATACCTTGGCAACCACTTTGTCCTAACAGTTGTTTACAAGGGTCCCATGAGATGGAGGCTGTCCCTACTTTCTCTGACTTAGTCATAAGTTAGAATGGTATATCAACCACAGGCACCATGGAACAGTTCTCCACACAGGCCTGGTTTTGTCCATCTTTTCTACATTAAAAACAGAGCGACTGATTCAGACACAATACTTCATCCTGACCGGTTTTTTTTTTCCATGGAAGATGATTTTGTGCTCTCAGGTCCTTCATAGCTGCCTAAGTCTTCTCCAGGGATCATTTCTGCATGGACCTTTGAGGATTTCAGCAGGTGGAAGATCCCCTACATACCTGTATTGTAAGACCAACTCTGTCCCTGCTCTACTGTAAAGATAGATTGATGGAACAGTGTATGCTTAGGGTTAATAACAAGTTTGATTTGGCTTAGGAATCATTCTGTGCAATGAATAATGGTTTTGGGAACCTGCGATATTTACAAGAATATATAGGTGAAATATAAGTATGAACACAGAAATCTAGGTAAGATTTGACGCCCAGAAGTGCATTGGGCCCTTGATTGAAATACTCAGCTTTGAATTATATTCTGCACAGATGTCTCAGATAAATTGATATACAATGGCATAGGACCTTGTACCTTGGATGATTGAATGTCAAAAAGAACATCCAGTCAGAAGGATAGTCAGTAGGATTAGGAAGATATTCATAGGTTTAGAAAGCAGAGTGAGTATAGGATTTGAACCAAACGTTCTATAACAGTAGGGTTTCGGGTAGAGAATGAATGTAAATATCAACACATGTGAAGAGCCAGTCACATTGATGAACTCTGGAAAGTATGTAGGAAACCACATATCAATAGAGACATTAGGAAATCAGGCAAAGTATAAAGTACGTGATAGGATCAGGCATTTTCAACAATGTTGAGGTTGAATATATAATCTTAGAAAGAATCAAATATGTAGTCACCAATAAAATTGACATTTGATAGCATTAGGCAACCTGGACATAGATGTTTTTAGTAATCCATACTCACTTTCCATTTAGACTTCGGTACAAACATAAGTGTGACGTTTGCATTTTGTAAAAGAAGTCTCATGAAAAGACCAGTCATGAAATCCTGTGGAAAACATGTTTTCTGAATTAGGAAGTGATGAAAAGTAAAACAAAATGCCTATAAATTTCTGAACTAGTGGATTAAATATATATCCTATCATGTGCATTAACTGAAGAAAAAGAAATGTACCAGTATTGAATAAAAATGAATGACAAAATACACATCACGTCCCATAGGAATCTACTTGCATTGATCTAAAACTGTGTCAGTTACTGCAGAAATATTAGGATTTGTATGCACCATTTACTGTTAGTTTTCAGTAATAGGAATCAAATATTTAGTTCAGGTGGATGAATATTTCTCAGAATAATCTTGTGAAAAGTTGATTATTAATCCACATACATGAATATGAATGAATTTACGGAGTGTATAATAAGACACATATATTTCATATTTTGAAAAATCTGTAGAGTGTGTGTGTATATATATATAAACATACACACACACACACACACACACACACACAGGCACGCACACAAACAGACATTAAAAAGTAGCAATATATGCCAATTGAAATTCACCACGAAATATATGTCATCCACAGATCCAAATAAATTTGTTTTACTGAACATGGATTCATGTATAATTTTATTGTACTAGGAAGCTCATCAATAGTTTGAATTTTCAGTTTCAACAGCGTTTAGGAGGAGTGATCTCTTCTCACAATTTGTGTCTGCCAAGTCAGCCACCTCACAAGAATGTACGTGTGGTACCAGGTAGGATTCTATATGTGCATATAAAAATACATGTGCTGAATAGGATACAGAGAAAGGTAGACAGGAATTCACAAATTTGTTAACTTTAAAAACACATGGAGAACCATTTCAACAAAAAATTGACTAGATTTATAACTCCTACCCTATATAATGCAAAAGGCAATTCCAATGATACACCATTCCTCCTCTGAACTGCTTGTATTTCTATTCTGTTTGGGTTAATTTTCTCCATCATATTAGAATTAGTAGTCAGAGTCTAGTTGGCATGGGTTTGTGTCAGGGATTCAGTATTTTGAATGAAAATTTGGAAAATGATTCCAATGTTTATGCAAATATATGCTACAAAAGTATCTTCCCACTCTCATCCATAACAATGCCTTGAGATTACCTTGGCCCCAAGTTAGACACAATTAGAGGAGAAGAGTTAGAAAATCTGTGAATACATATCTGGAATCAAATATGCTCACGAGTTCACAAACTTGGAGGTGGTAAAGGAGATTCCAAAAGCAAGGGACAGGGTAAACACTCCACAAACATGGAGCTCTGCTGGACTAAAGACTTCTTGAGGAACTGCCTCTGAGGTTGGGCACTTGAAATATATGTTGTAGTCAGGAGATTCAGCTTCCTTTGTAGTGAGACCAACAAATCTGGGTATGCTTCTATGTGACCTGGAATACATGATTTCTTATTTTCCAATAAACATGAGGAAGCTGTATTTAATTTTCTGTTTGTAGGTAAACTGTGGCCACTGGGGGCTAATTGTCTACTCTTGTGGACTCTGAAGCCATTTGGTCATCCTCCAGTTTTCCATGTGTTGCTTGCTGCTGCACTGGGAGTTTCGTATTTGCTTCACGAATTACAAGGAATTCACCTGGGACAAAGTGCTGGAGGGAGTTCTGTCACCTGTGGTGAGTCAGGGTGTGCAGAAGAATGTACCAACCAGGCTTCTATTCCACATAGCTTGCCTCCTTGACCATAGCAACCGGATTCTGAACATTGGCCTGAAACCTCTCCATATAACAAGATACCTTTACATAGAAGCGTCTGCTGGATGCATCATGTCAGTCACAAGCCAATTGGAAGCCAATGGCAGACCCACATGGCCCCACCACAGATGTTTTTTTATCACACACCTGCCCATCACTGCACTAGGCCCACTACTCAGCAGGTTTCAACTTCCTGGAATCTCTGTTATACACCATTTTCATGAAACTCAGTCAATCAAGTCACTGTCCTGCATAATCATGTTCAGCAACAGGACAACCAAAGTTTCTCCAGTGCCATCTGGTCATGGGAATTTCAAAAATTTCATGGTATTTATCTAGCAATTTTTCAAGGATGAAGTTGGCAGCATGTGGGTTTCAATTTATTCAGGGACCATTAAATGTTGTGGAAGTTCATTTCAAATGAAGTTCTGGAGAACTCTCACAGGCAAGGTTTCCCAAAGATTGGCCAAAGGGTCACATAAATCCAGGCCCATTGAGGTCTACAATGTAACGTCCATGTGTGTTTTGACTCTCAACTAAGACTGCCAAGTCGTTAAGAATAAAATCATGTGATATCAAGCCTGAGATTCCCAGTGGTCTCTGGAAAGCCACCATGGTCCTAGATCTCAGTTTCCAAGGGTGACTCTCATGCTTGGCCTTCTAAAATCCCAACTCAATTCATGGCAATACTTCTCTAAGTTCAGTTCCTGTACTCAGTCTCTAAGGGAATCACACCAGAGTTCAAACTCAGGTGGACTCAGTCATCCCTTTCACTGCCACAAAAATAACCACAATTAATACCAAAACACTCCCACATGGCCCTCACCTTCTTCCATATAGACACTCATCATAACCTCTGACTGTAGATTTCCATGAGGAATGCAGCCCAAGACAGTGTCCAAAATACGCTTTCTTGCCCCTCATTTACCTAAATTCTGAGTGACCTGGACACCCTTCCTGTGAACCAGGAGTGATCAAATAGGCCTGCCGTTTATACTGATCCACTTCTCAAATTTGAGACCTACTGACTGTGGGGTTTAGATTCTTTATGTGAATTGGAGTCATGAGAAAACCCAACCACCTATGTGCTATCCTCTGCAGGGAATTGAAGAACTCATTTGACCTAAAGGATCCCTATTCTCACTTGATTGATGTCAGAAATCTTAAAGAGGAAGGCGAAAGACTTCATCCACAATGACTGCTCTTTTGCTATTTTGGTTTTGGATGCACACATGGGATCTTTCTTTAAATCCATCAGTTGCTGAGAATCTAAGCTACAGCTTAACACAGGGCCAAGACCCTGATTCAGACACATCTCTTTGCAAAGCAATTAAGCAAAGAGCCACAGCTGATGCCCATTCTTTTTTATTTGAAAAAGGTTTTCTTCAGACTTCACAAAGCGTTTTCCTTAGGCAAAGACCTTCCTGACATTCAGGGAAACAGAACAATAGGTAAGCAAAAGGCCCAAAGCAGGGTTTCTCCAATGAGACTTTACGGGTCACACTGGTATGTGAGTTTTCTGAGATGCTCGCCATTCACTTCAGGTATTCAGTATATGGCCATGTCACAGAGCATGGAGGTGGTACATATCTTGTATACAAAACCATAAGCCTATTATGGAGAGTGACCAGATTTCTGGAAGAAAACAGGAACTTAGGAAGATCGTAGGTGTTGCCCATCATTATGGCAAGCCGCATTCTATTTATAAATTGGGCAGCATGAATGCTGGTAAGCTTTCTAAAAGACAGGACACATCCATTGATGCTTTCTCTTTTCTAATATCTACAATCACGGACACAGTGGGATACAGCGACACAGAAACACTCTCATTGTCAAATGACTTACTAGAAACAATTCCCCCCAAACCAAACAAACCTCATTTCCTACCTCTTCTCAGAACATGAGCCAAAACCACAAACCCACACCCACACCCACAAAGGCACCTCTTTCCTCCAAGTAGGTTGTGACTATTTGGAGTGTCCTCTGACTGTGGGCCATTCTAGGTTCCCCCAAAATGGCCTGTCCTGTCTCAGATTTTGTGTCCTTTGCCAAGTCTCTGAAGTTGTCAGGAGCCAGCAGTGAGCCACTACCTGTTTTCTCAGGAAAGGCCCCTCTTCAGAGTTTTCCTGCCATTTGGCCATCCTAACATCAATAGGTACCAAGAAAGACTGACTCTGTCCTTGGGAAATTCAAAAAGTAAAACCACTGAGACTGGAACTGGGGCTGTCAATGTTTGACTGGCTTCCTGGATCGCAAGTTCACAGAGTTCCATCACCAAGGAAGTGAGGTGAGGTCACTTCCGTCAGGAACTGAATGAGTTCACTGCCTTGGCAACCAATCTGTCCTAAGAGTTGCTTCCAAGCTTCCCATGAGATGGAGGCTGCCTCTGCTTCCTGTGACCCTTTCACAAGTTAGAATGGTATATCACCCATAGGCACCCAGGAGCAGCTCTCCACACAGGTATCATTTGGTCCATCTTCTCTACATTAAGAATGGAGAGGCTGATTCAGACAGAACCCTTCACCCTGACCAGGTTGTTTTCCATGGAAGATGACTTTTGCACTCTCAGGTCCTTAAGAGTTGCCTACATCTTCTCCAGAGATTATATCTGCATGGACCTTTGAGGTTATCAGCAGGTGGAAGATTCCCTATATTCCTGTATTGTAACACCAACTCTGTCCCTGCTCTTCTGTAACGTTAGATTGAGGGAACCATGTATGGTTAGGGTTAATAACATGTTTGATTTGGGTTAGGAATCATTATGCTGAATAAATAATGGTATTGGGAACCTGCAATATGTATAAAAATATATAGGTGAAATATATGTATAAAAACAGAAATCTAAGTAACATTTGAAGCCCAGAAGGGCACTGGGCCCTTGATTGGGATTCTTAGCTCTGAAAAAATTGATATACAATGGCATAGGAGCTTGTACTTTGGATCATAGAATGTAGAAGAGACCATCCAGTCAAAAAGGATAGTCGGTAGTGAAAGGTTAATAAAATAGGTACTTGTCACTTACTGTTTTTCTGTATGCTTAACAAAACGCTGTTGAAATCTTGAGAACTGTTTGCTAATCTTGTTCCCAGAATGTGCTGTCCCCAACTGCCAAAGTGTAGAATGTACTCCCTCACCCGGTTGCATGCAAACCGACCACTCGCCCTGACCCATCAGTATACTTCCCTCCCTGCCCTCTCCAAGGAAAATATATATGTTCTGCTTAAACTGTTCTCAGGGCTCTCTGCTCTATTCAAGTGAGCTCTGAGCCCCAGCGTGCTGGACCCAGAATAAACCCTTTGCTGTTGGATAAGACAGTCTGTTAGTGGTCTCTTCCTTCCATGCTCACCCGACCTTTACATACGGAGATTCCACCGAGTTTTGGCAGCGGCGGACAAAAGACCCTAACGGGTTCCTCTTGGGTTAAGTAAGGTGCCTCTTTCTTGTTTCAGTGTTAAGGTTAGTGCTGGGCAAAATGGCTGTCGATGAAGAGCCTGAGTTCTCTCCGATGGTGGCTGACAGACGTGTCACAGAGCCACAGGCCACGTCCCTGGGGAACTTCCCAAAGACTCGGGAAATCGAGGAACAATAGTCTCCTCGACTCAGTAATATTTTGTATCTGATTCGGAATTGCCAGCCCATTGGATTTTGCTGGCTACTCAGTCCTGGTCTCAGTTTTGGATGTCCATTGAATGTCTTTATTGTCTTGTCTTGTCTGTGTCGTGTGTCTTGCATTCACTCTTTGTGTATCTTTCATTATGGGACACAGCACTTCAATGCCCCTGTCCCTGACCCTTGATCACTGGACCAAAGTCCGCTTAAGGGCTCAGAATCTTTCTTTTTTAGTTAAACGCTGGACCTTTCAGAATCTCTGTGCCTCAGAATGGCCCACCTTTGAATTTGGATGGCCCTTAGAAGGATCTTTCTACTTCCCACTAATTTAAGAAGTCAGAGATATTGTCTTTCACCCGGGCACACATAGCCATCCGGATCAACAGCCATATATCTTAACTTTGCTGGACCTCTGCAAATCTCCTCCTCAATGGGTGAAGCCTTTCTTTGTCCCTTCCCCTGCTCCTACTCTTTCCCCCATGATCTCTCAAACCCTCTGCTCCTCCTCCTCCACCCTTTGTAATCCCTGAGTCAAAAGATTTGACTCTTCTGGACTCTCTTCCCCCTTATTATACCCTGCCTTCGTCCCCCAACCACCAACACCCTCTAAGTGATTCCCCTGCAGCTGACTCAGCCTCTCTACCACTGGAGGAATCTAAGCTGGCCCAGCGCCCTCTAGATAACTCCCCCGCAGCACACACAGCCCCTCCTCCACAGGAGGAAGCTAGCCCAGCTAAGGAAACTTGATGGTGGTGAATGATTGAAAACCCTGGAACTCCTGTGATGCTCCCACTATGTCTCTAGAGACCATTGATTGACGAAGGCCATTGGGGGAAAATGCAAGCCTACAAATATTGGCCTTTCTCCTCTTCCGACCTATATAACTGGAAATATAACAATCCCCCTTTTTCCGAGGACCCCACAGGGCTCACAGGTCTGGTTGAGTCATTGATATTTTCACATTTGCCTACTTGGGATGACTGTCAACAATTCCTAGGGACTCTCTTCACGACAGAGGAACAAAAGAGAATCTTCCTGGAAGCTATAAAAAAATGTCCTCCGACCAGATTGGAGAGTGATACATCTTCCCAACTTAATCAAAGCTGGTTTTCCTTTGAAACAGCCCAACTGGGACACCAACACCATTGAAGTTAGAAAGCATCTGTCCACTTATCGCCAGGTTCTAATAGTGGGCATCCGAGTGGCCACTAGGCGACCAACTAATTTGGCCAAGGTAATAGAGATTATTCAAAGGCCTGATGAATCTCCCTCTATGTTTCTAGAGAGAATTATGGAGGCAAGTAGGAGATATACTCCTTTCGATCCTCAGGCAGAGGATCAAAAGGCATCTGTCATGATGGCCTTTATTGGGCAAGCTGCCCTGGATATTAAAAGAAAGTCACAATGCTTAGATGGATTACAAGATATGACTTTGAGAGATTTAGTCAGAGAAGCCAAGAAAATATACCTTAAGAGAGAAACTGAGGAAGAGAATGAAGCAATTTGAGGATAAAAGAAACAAAAGACAGAATAAGGCGTTGACTAAGGTCCTGGTCACAAAAACAAAAGGGCCAGAAATTAAGAAACAGGGAGAGAGGAAGGGATACCTGGTCCCATGGCAGAGGCCACCCCTGGCCTCAGATCAATGTACCTACTGTACAAAAAAAAGGACACTGGGCCAAAGAGTGCACTAGAGAGGGACAGCCACGCCAGTCAGCCATTCTGACTCTGGAGGATGACTATGAAAGTCGGGGCTCAGATCTCCTCCCCGAGTTCAGGGTAACTTTTGAAGTGGAGGGGACACCAGTAATCTTTGAAGTGGATAAAGGGGCAATATACTCATCCCTAGTGTCACATTGGGCCCTCTATCAAATAAAAGGTCTCTAGTTCAAGGGGCTAATGACAGTAAATATCGGGCTTGGACAACTAAGAGGATCATGGACCTGGGGAAAGGAAAAATCCATCACTCCTTCCTAGTAATCCCAGAATTCCTAGCCCCATTGATGGGCAGAGATCTGCTCACCAAGTACCGGGCCAAAATAACTTTTAACCCTGAAGGCCCCCAAGTGGAATTTCTAAATCCTTCACTAAAAACTCCTATAGTCACAGCTCTAAATATGTCAGTAGAAAATGCACATCAACTCACTCACCTTGGTTCAAAGAAACTGCAGGTATTTCTGAAGTATCAAGAACAGAGTTTTCCACTAACTGACTCACAGCAAAAAGAAATAACTAAATGGGTAAAAAAAGCCTGTCGAGTCCATCAATTGGTAAATGCTTACCCTTCCAAGCTTCCTGCAGGAAAGCACCTACGAGGAACCAGACCAGGACATTTCTGGGCAGTTGACTTTACTGAAATTAAGCCAGCAAGGTATGGACATAAATATCTTCTAGTCTTTGTAGATACATTTTTAGGATGGATTGAAGCCTTCCCCACTAAAAGAAAAAAAAAAGAAACAGTGCAAATGGTGGTCAAGCAGATCCTGAAAGACATTTTTCAAAGATACGGCCTGCCAAAGGTAATACGGTCTGATAATGCACCGGCGTTCATGGCCCAAGTAAGTCAGGGGTTAGCCAGGAACCTGGGGATTCATTGGAAGTTTTATTGTGCTTACAGACCCTAGAGTTCAGGACAGGTAGAAAGAATGAATAGAACCATTAAAGAGACCTCAACAAAATTAAGCATAGAGACCAGCATAAATGATTGGACTATGCTCATGCCTTATACAATGTTTCGTGCAAGAAATACGCCCTCTGTTTCTTTGAGTAACCACACCCCCTGTGAATATCTAGGGTGCCTCTCCTCCAGTAATGGACCAAAGCCCAACTCTAAGACCTAACGATCCCTTTCACACCCCCTTGCTTGACAGACTTAAAGCTCTTGAAAGATCTCAGTGATACCTGTGGAAAAAGCTGGCCACTGCCTACCAAACTGGGGACGAGGGGACTCCACATCGATATCAAGTAAGAGATTCATCTACGTAAGATGATATCAGGTGTCATCCCTGGAACCCCACTGGAAAGGACCATACCAGGTGGTACTTATAACATCTACAGTGGTAAAGGTAGACGGAATCACTTCCTGGATCCTTGCCTCTCATCTCAAGCCTGCGCCCTGTCCACACTCTGGCTGGAAACTGGAAAAGACTGGTAACACTTTCAAATTGCATATTCACCATGTGGATAAGCCTATAGACTCTCCCCTCGGCCACAAGTAGTCCTAACCCTCATCAGCCCGTTCAGCAGCGTTGGCTGATCACAAATTCTACTGGAAAAGAAGTATAATCTATCTCGCATACAGCCCACTTAGGGACCTGGTGACCATCTCTCCACCCAGACATTTGTCAGCTGGCTATAGGTCTTTCCTAATGCGATATCCCTGATGAAGAGGATCCCACTAAAATTCCATTAAATCCCTTCCTTACCATAGATAATGGAAACAAACATTTTGGATGTAGGGACACACGAGCCAGATGCAGGTTGGCTAGCCTAGATTACTGTGTTTACCCGGCCGACTGTCAAAGCCATAAACAGCCATGGCTGTGTGGGGGAAAAGCCGACTTCTTCTGTAAGTCATGGGGATGTGAGCATACAGGGGCTGCCTGATGGAACCCAAACTCCGCATTAAATTCAGTACACAGCATTGGCCATATTACGAATTAGAAAACAAAAACTGATGGCAACCAGAGGGGACTCTAGATCCTCAAATCCTGTGTGACCTTTTTAACATCTGCTGGTGCTCAAAAGGGTAAAAGGAGATTCCACTATGTAGAGGCCTTTTCCCTTCTTTGCTCACATCCTGAACTATGCTTATCCAATAGATCCTCACCTTCAGCCTTCTGCTCCAGAGTCTCTGCTGTCACTCCCACCTCAGCAACCTGATTTCTCCACTACAATTATTAGATCAAAAACCCATATCTCTGCTGGTTCTCAGACCATTGCCCCCTTGCTGACGTAGCAGGTACTGAGGTACCCCTCCACCCACTCACTCCTCTCTTCTCCTGTCAGTGCCCGCACCGGGTCCCACCAGGTCCTCTTACCAACTAACCCAAAGCTCAAACCAGCTGAGGAGAGCCCTCAGACCCATATCCAAGATGTAATGAAAATGGCCTTTAAAGTTGCTTTGTCATCACTGAAAACAGTTTACTAAGAATTTAAAGTCCCTAACATGTGTTTTGGGATACTCACAACCATCTTCTTCTTTGCTCTACCTGTTCTACTGCTCAAATATTTGTTGCTAGGAAAATTCCAAACCACTTTCCAATTATTTTTTTACATCTCTCTTTTCTCATTCTCAGATACTCTGAGCTGCTCTCAGCCCCACCTTCTCCGTCTTTCCCCTCTGTACCAGGCCCAAAGAAAAGTCTTTAACTGACCTTCTCCAGAAGTCTTCACCATGGCTGACTTTAGGACTTTCAGCAAAAGAGTCCCTATAAAAAAGTTCAATGTAGTTAAACTTCCTATTTTCATGTTGCCCTGTTCTACTTGGCCACTGACTAAAAAAATTAGCACTCCTAATCAAGACACCCCCTTACTAGTTTTTCACAAAAATATGTGAACAAGGCCTCTGGCGTTGACATGGGGTTTCACAGAGATGGCTACATTTCTAAGTTAACGAAGTTAGCAACTGGGCTCCGTGGTAACAGCTGGCAATGGGAAAATAAGAAAGGGAAGAAAAAGCTCTTTCCCTCCCAGGTGTCCTTGAAAAGTTAACTTTCCCAGAACCGAGGAAAAAACAGAAACAAAACTGCTTTTTTCAACTTCTGCAGACTGTGAACTTCTGAGCCCCTTCCATTACATATTGGGTACAAAATTCTGAAACTACCTAAACTTGGGTTTCAGAGGATTACTTGATTACAACAGAATCAATGCCCTCTGAATCTGGTTGCCACCAAATAGGACTGTTTCCCTGTCTTCAGTGCTATCTTAGGTGAGTTGCCTTGTCCGTCCCTACTACAGCATGATTCTATATACTTAAACATTGTTAATGTTTTCATGAAATGGTCAACAGATGTGATTAATTGTGTAATCGTGCAGATGTTTCCCAGAGTGCTCTATCACAATGCAGGTTCATTTGAAGATCAAATAGGGGGGCATTCAACCCGGTTCCACTGAAAATATATATCCCTCAACTTAGCCATCATATTAGGAATAGAAATTGCTGCACTGGTGGCCACGGGAACCACTGCCTTTGTCCATGGGACTCAACAAATGACCCAACAAATGACAGCAATAGACCAAAACTAAGATATTAGAAACCTCCATCAGAGCTTTGCATGAGTCTTTTACCTCTCTCTCTGAAGTTGTTTTTCAGACCACTCGAGGGTTGGACCTCCTTGTCATGAGAGAAGGGGCCTCTGTGCTGCATTGAGAGAAGAAAGTTGTTTGTATGCCGAGCATACTGGAGTTGTAATAAAATCTAAGAGTAAATTAAAAAGATTCCTTGAAAAGCATCAAAGAGATAGAGAGGCCCAAAAAAGGTGGTTTGAGTCTTGGTTCACACAGTCTTCCTGGTTAACTACGTTTTTATCAACCCTGGCCGGTCCAATAATAATCCTCATATTATTGCTAACTATTAAACCCTGTTTTCTCAACCGTGTAATTTCTTTTCTCCAGGCTCAAATTGGACGAGTTAAACTTATGTTAATACCCCACTAGTATACATAGAATGTGACACCCCCAATGATCATTTTTATGATTAAAAGTAGCCAGAAGAAGAAGTGGGGAATAAAAGGTTAATAAAATAGGTACTTGTCACTTCCTGTTTTTCTCTATGCTTAACAAAACACTGTTGAAATCTTGAGAAATGCTTGCAAATCTTGTTCCCAGTATGTGCTGTCCCCAACTGCCCAACTGCAGAATGTGCTCCCTCACCCAGTTGCACGCAAATGGCCCACTCGCCCCGATCCATCAATAAACTTCCCTCCCTGCCCTCTCCAGGGAAAGGCCTGTCCTTTCTCAGATCTGGTCTCCTTGTCCAACTCTGTGAAGTTGTCAGGAGCCAGTGGTGAGCCACTACCTGCTTTCTCAGAAAAGGCCCCTCTTCAGAGCTTTCCTGGCATTTGGCCATCCACACATCAGTAGTTACCAAGAAACTCTGACTCTCTCCTTGGTAAATCAAAAATATTGAGACCCCTGGGACTGGGACTGTGACTGGCTCTGAGTGCCTGGCTTCCTGGATACCAAGTTCAGACAGTTCCATCACCAAAGAAGTGTGATGAGGTCACTTCCTTCAGGAACTGAATGAGGTCACTATCTTGGCAACCTCTTTGCCTTCACAGTTGCTTCCAAAGGTCCCATGATATGGAGCCTGCCCCTACTTCCTGTGATACTTTCACAGGTTAGAATGGTATATCAACCATAGGCACCTAGGGACAGCTCTCCACATAGGCCTGTTCTGGTCCATCTTATCTATATGAAAAAAAGAGAGGCTGATTCAGACACAACCCTTTATCCTGACCAGGTTATTCACCATGGAAGATGTCTTTTGCTCTCTCAGGTCCTTCATAGCTGCCTACATCTTCTCCATGGATCATTTCTGCATGGGCCTTTTAGGTTCTCAGCAGGTGGAGAATCCCCTACATGCCTGTATTTTGAGACCAACTCTGTCCCTGCTCTTCTGAAAAGTTAGATTGAGGGATCAGTGTATGGTTAAGGTTAATAACATGTTTGATTTGGGTTAGGAATCATTCCGCTCAATTAATAATGGTATTGGGAACCTGTGACATTTTTAAGAATATATAGGTGAAATATAAGTATGAAAACAGAAATCTAGGTAAGATTTGAAGCCCAGAAGGGCATTGGGCCTTTGATTGGGATACTTAACATTGAATTATGTTATGCACAGATGTCTCAGATAAATCGATATACAATGAAATAGGACCTTGTACCTTGGATGATTGAATGTAGAAGAGAACATCCAATCAAACAGGGATAGTCTGTAGGATCAGCAAGATAGTCGGTAGGTGTTGAAATGAGGGCGAGTATAGACTTTGGACCAAAAGTTCTTTAACAATAGGGTTTCGGTTAGAGAGTGAATGTCAATATCAGCACTTGTGTAGGGTCACTCACAATGATGAACTGGGGAAAATATGTAGCAAAGCAGATATCAATAGAGACATTAGGAAATCAGGTATAGTACAAAGTGAGTGATAATATTAGACATTTTCAACAGGGTTGAACTTGACTGTATAATCTTAGGGAAAAATAAATATGGAGTCACAAATAGATTGACATTTGAGAGCATTAGGCAATTTAGACATAGATGTTTTAGTAATCCATGGTCAATTTCCATTTAGGCTTTGGTACAATCATAAAGGTGAACTTTGCATTTTGTGTCCAGATTATTACAGTGATAAAATGTATATGTAGATCAGGTGGAGTATTTCTTCCACTGTTTCTGGGAGCAATATTTGAAGATGCATAAATTAGTATTGGGGGTACAAATGGGTGTACCATGTGTTTATGAATATTGAGATAATGCATGAAGAGACCATACTGAGAATTAAAAATATAACTGGTTCCAACTTTAAATAATGGAATGAATTGATATCTGAAAATATACATGAAATCTTATATTGATACACATACATTAATTACAACCATTTATACATCTAATGGAAATATTAGGGTTATGGATAATCATGAAAATTGTGTATATTTTGCTTCAAAAATCATTATGAAAATCAAAAATAATGTGTTTGGAAAGAAGTTTCATGATAAGACCAGTCAAGTAACCTGCAGGAATACGTGTGTTCTGAAGCAGGAAGTGATTGAAAGTGAAACAAATACCTGTAAATTTGATAACTTTTGGATTAAATATATATCCTATGATGTGCAAAAAAAGAAGAAATAGTAATTTACCACTGTTGAATAGAAATAAACGTCAAAATACATAACATGTCCCATAGGAATCAACTTGCTTTGATATTAAACTGGGTCAGTTACTATAAAAATATTAGGATTTGTGTGCACCGTTCACTGAAGTTAGCTTTCAGTACTAGGTAACAAATATGAATTTCAGGTGGATGAATATTTCTGGAATAATCTTCTGAAAAGTTGATTATAAATCCAAGTACATGAACATGAATAAATTTATGGAGTGTATAAAGACACATATATTTCATGTTTTGAAGAACCTGGAGAATATATATATATATATATATATATATATATATATATATATATATATATATATATATATAAATATACAAAAAACACACACAGAGACATTAAAAACTGGCAATATATATGCCAATAGAAATTCATCATGAAATATATATCATCCATTGAAGCAAAAATATTTATTTTACTAAACATGGATTTAAGTAAAATGTTCGTCAACTAGGAAGCTCACCCATAGGTTGAATTTTCAGTTCCAACAGTGTTTAGGAGGAGTGATCTCTTCTCACAATTTGTATCTGCCATGTCATCCACCTCACAAAAATATAAGTGTGATACCAGGTAGGATTCAATATGTGCATTAAAAATACATGTTCTGAATAGGCTTCAGAGAAAGGGAAACAAGAATTCACATATTTGTTAACTTTAAAAACACCTGGAGAACTTTTTCATTTAAAAATTGACTAGATTTGTAACACCTACCCTTTATCATGCAAAAGGCAAGTCCAACTATACAACAGGCCTCCTCTGAACTGGTTGTATTTCTATTTTGTTTGGGTTATTTTTCTCCATCATATTAGGATTAGTAGTGAGAGTCTAGTAGGGTATGGGTAAGTGTCAGGGATTCAGAATTTCGAATGGAAAATAGGAAAATTAATCTCATGTGTATTCAAATATGTGCTACACAAAAATCTCCCCACTCTGATCCAGAACAATGCCTTGACATTTCCTTCACCACAAGTAAGACACAATTAGAGGAGAAGAGTTAGAAAATTTGTGAATACATATCCGGAATGGAAAATGCTCAGGAGTTCACAACCTTGGAGTTGGGAGAGGAGTATCCAAAAGTAAGGGATAGGGTAAACACTCCACAAACATGAAGTTCTTTTGGCCTAAAGACTTCTTCACAAACTGCCTCTGAGTTTGGGCACTTAAAGTATATGTTGTTGTCAGGAGATTTAGCTTCCTTTGTAGTGAGACCATCAAATCTGGAATGGCATCTATGTGACCTGGAGGACATGGTTTCTTGTTTTCCAATGAACATTAGGCAGCAGTGATGAATTCTATCTTTGTTGGCAAACTTTGGCCACCTGGGTCTAAGTGTCTGCCCACGTGGACTGTGAAGTCATTTGGTCATCCTCCACTTTTCGTGGTGTTTCTGGCTGCTGCACTCGTAGTTTGGTGTTGCTTCAAAAAATACAAGGAGTTCATCAGGGACACAGTGCTGGAGGGAGTTCTGTCAGGTGTGGTGGGTCAGGGTTTACAGGAGAATGCACCAACCAGGCTTCTATCCCACATAGCTTGCCCCCTTGACAAGAGCAACCTGATTCTGAACATTGCCCTGAAACCCCTCTATATAATAAGATGCCTTTACATATAAGGTTCTGCTGGCAGCAGCATGTCAGTCACAAGCCATTTGGAAGTCAAAGACATATTCACATGGCCCTACCACAGATGTTTATCACACACCTTCACACCACAGCTCTAGGCCCAATACTCAGCAGGCTCCAACTTACAGGCATCTCTGTTCTACTCCATTTTCATGAAACCCAGTCAATCAAGGCATTGTCTGGTACACTCATGATCAGGAACCAGATATCCAAAGGTTCTCCAGTGCCACCTGGTCATGGGAATTTCAAAACATGCATGGTATTTATCTAGCCATTTTTCAAAAATGAATTTGAGACACTCTGGGTTTCAATTAATTCAGGAACCATTAAATGGTGAGGAAGCTCATTTCAATGAAAGCTCTAGAGAACTCTCATAGGCAAGGCTACAGAAACAGAGGCCAAATGGTAACATAAGCAAGGCCCATTGAGGTCTACAATGTTAGGTCCATGTGTGTTTTGACTCTCAACGATGGCTGCCAAGTCTTTCAGAATAAAATCATGTGATATCCTTGCAAAGATTCCCAGTTTTCTGTGCAAAGCCACCCTGGGCCTAGATCACAGATACCAAGAGCGAATCTCATGCGTGGCCTCCTAAAATCTCAAAACAATTCATGGCAATACTTCACTGAGGTCAGTTCCAGAAAGCAGTCTCTAAGTGGAATCACACAAGAGTTCAAGCCCAGGTGAACACAGTTATCTCTTCCAACTGACACACAAATGACCACAATTAAAACCAAAACACTTCGACATGGCCCTCATTTTCTTCCATATAGACACTCATCATAACCTCTGGCTGGAGGTTTTCATGAGGAGCTCAGTCCAAGACAGTGTCCAAAATAAGCTCCCTTGCCACTCATTTGCTAAAGTCAGGGTGGCCTGGACATACTTTCTGTGAACCAGGCGTGATGAAATAGGCATGTTGTGAAGACTACACCGCTTCTCTACTTTGAGGCCAACTGACTCAGAGGTTAAGATTCTTTATGTGAATTGGAGTCATGAGAAAACCCAAGCACCTCTGCAGGGTTTTGGAGAACTCCTCTGACCCAAAGGATCCCTATTGATGGAAGTCAGGAACCTCACAGAGCAAGGCGAGACGTCATCCACAAGGACTGCTCTTTTGGCCATTTTGGTTTTGGATGCACACATGGGATCTTTCTTTAGATCCATCAGGTGCTGAGAATCTAAGCCACAGCCTCACACAGGGCCAAGAGGCTAAATCACACACATCCCTTTCCAAAGCAATAAAGCAAAGGGCCACAGGTGATGCCCATTCATTTCCATTTGAGAACTGTTTTCCTCAGGCTTCACAAAGGGGTGGCCTGAGGCAAAGAACTTCTTGAAATTAAGGGCAACAGAACATTATGTAAGCAAAAGGCCCAAAGCAGGGTTTCTACACTGATACTTTACTGGTCACACTGATATCTGAGTTTTCTGAGATGCTCACCATTCCCTGCAGATATCCAGTACATGACCATGTCACAGAGCTTGGAGGTGGTACATATCTTGGACAAAAAAACATGAGCCAATTCTGGAGATTGGAAAGAATTCAGGAAGAAAATTGGTAATTAGGAAGATAGTAGGTGTTGCCCATCCTTAAGGAAAGCCGCAACCCATTCATAAATTGGGCAGGTTGAATGCTGGGAAGCTTTCTACTAGACAGGACAAATTCATTGATGCATTCTCGTTTCTAATGTATACAACCACGGACACAGTGGAATACACAGACATAGAAACACTCGCCTTGTCAAACGACTTACTAGAAACAGTACACTCCAAAAAAAAAAAAAAAAAAAAAACTAACCGCCTTTCCTACCTATTCTCAGAAGATGAGACAAAATCATAAACGCACAACCACACCCACAAACTCACCTCCTTCCCCCAAGTAGGTCTGTGACTCTACGGAGTGTCCTCTGACTGGTGGGCCATACAATGTTCCCCCGAAATGTCCTATCCTGTCTCAGATCTGGTCTACTTGGCCAACTCTTTTAAGTTGTCAGAAGGGAATTTTGAGCCACTACCTGCTTTCTCAGAAAAGGCCCCTCTTCAGAGCTCTCCTTGCTTTTGGCATCATAATATCAGTAGGAACAAAGAAAGACTGACTCTGTCTTTGGTAAATCCAAGCAACTGAGCCCACTGGGACTGGGACTGGGACTGGCTCTGTGTGCCTGGCTTCCAGGATCCCAAGTTCAGAGAGATCCATCACCAAGGAAGTGAGGTGAGGTCACTTCTTTCAGGAACTGAATGAATTCACTGTCTTGTAAACCATTTTGTCCTAATAGTTGCTTCCAAAGGTCCCATTAGATGGAGGGTTCCCCTACTTCCTCTGAAATGTTCACAAGTTAGAAAGGTATGTCAACCTTAGGAACCAGGGAATAGCTATCCACACAGGCCTGGTTTGGTCCTTCTCCTCTACATTAAGAAGAGAGAGGCTGATTCAGACACATCCCTTCATCCTAACCAGGGTGTTTGACATGGAAGATGACTTTTGCTCTCTCAGGTCCTTCATAGATGACTATATCTTCTCCAGGGTTCATTTCTACATGGATCTTTGAAGGACTCAGCAGGTGGAAGATCCCCTACATTCCTGTATTGTAAGACCAACTCTGTCCCTGCTTTTCATTAAATTTAGATTGAGGGAACAGTGTATTCTTAGGGTTAATAAAATGTTTGAATTGGGTTAGGAATCATTCTGCGGAATGAATAATGGTATTGGGAACCTGCGATATTTATAAAAATATAGAGGTTAAATATATGAATAAAAACAGAAATCTAGGTAATTTTGAAGCCTAGAGGGCATTGGGCCATTGATTGGGATACTTAACTTTGATTTACATTGTGCACAGATGTCTCAGAAAAATAGATATATAATGGCATAGAACCTTGTACCTTGGATGATTGAATGTCGAAGAGAACATCCAGTCAAAAACGGATAGTCGGTAGGATTAGGTAGAGAGTAGGTTTAGGAAGAAGTGTCAATATAGGATTTGGAATATATGTTCTATCGCAATAGTGTTTTGGTTAGAGAGTGAAAGTAAACATAACTTCATGTGAAGGGTCAGTCACAATGATGAACTGGGGAAAATATGTAGGAAACCACATATCAATAGAGACATAATGAAATCAGGCAAAGTATAAAGTGAGTGATATGATTAGGCATTTTCAACAGAGTAGAGTTTGAATATATAATCTTTGGAAGAAACAAATATGTAGTCACCAACAGGATTGATAATTGAGAGGATTAGGCAACATGGACAGGAATGTTTTTAGTAATCCATGTTCACTTTCCATTCAGACTCCGGTACAATCATAAGTGTGACATTTACTTTTTGTGTCCCGAATATTACTGTGATAAAATGTGTATGTAGATCTGGTGACATGAGTATTTCTTACACCATTTCTGGCAGTAATATTTAGAAGACATATACATAAGTATTGGTTGTACAAAGAGGTGTGCCCTGTGTCTATGAATATAGAGATAATGCATGAATTGACCACACTGTGAATAAATAATATAGCTGATTCCACTTTAAATAATGGATGGAATTGATATCTGAAAATATTTAAGATATCTTATATTGATATAAAATCATTCATTCCAACCAGTTATACATCTATTGTTAATATTAGTGTTATTGTTTATCATGAAGGTGTCTGAGTTTCGCTTCAAAAATGATTATGAAAATTGAAAATAATGTGTTTTGTAAAGAAGTCTCATGAAAAGACCAGTCAAGAAACATGGATGAATACATGTGTTCTGAAGAAGGAATTGATTGAAAGTGAAACAAATGCCTATAAATTTGCGAAACTGTGGATGAAAAATATATCCTATGATGTGCATAAACTGAAGAAATCATAATGTACCAGTGTTGAATAAAAATGAACGTCAAAACACACAGCATGTCCCATTGGAATCTACTCGCATTGATGTTAAACTGGGTCAGTTACTGTAGAAATATTAGGATTTGTATGCAACATTCACTGAAGTTAGTTTTCACTAGTAGGAAAAAATATGTATTTCAGGTGGATGAATATTTCTGAGAATAATCATGTGAAAATTTGATTATAAATCCACATACATGAATATGAATGAATTTAGGAAGTGTGTAATAAGACACATATATTTCATATTTTGAAAAATCTGGAGACTGTATATATATATATATATATATATATATATATATATATATATACACACACAGACATTAAAAAGTAGCAATATATATGCCAATCGAAATTCACCATGAAATATAAATCATCCACAGATGCAAAAATATTCATTTTACTGAACATGGATTTATGTATAATGTTGTTCATCTAGGAAGCTCACCCATAGGTTTAATTTTCTGTTCCAACAGTGTTTAGGAGCTGTGATGTCTTCTCGCAATTTGTATCTGCCAAGTAAGCCACCTCACAAGATTGTACGAGTGGTACCAGGTAGGATTCTGTATGTGCATATAAAAATACATGTGCTGAATATGCTACGGAGAAAGGGAGACACGAATTCATACATTTGTTTACTTTAAAAACACATGGAGAACTATTTCAATAAAAAAATTAACTAGTTTATACCTTCTACCCAATATAATGCAAAAGACAATTCCAACTACACACCATGACTTCTCTGAACTGCTTGTATTTCTATTCCGTTTGGGTTATTTTACTCCACCATATTAGGATTAGTAGTCAGAGTCTAATAGGGTATATGTTAGTGTCAGGGATTTAGTATTCTGAATGGAAAATTGGAAAATGAATCCAATGTGTATGCAAATATGTGCTACACAAAATTTTTCCCACTCTCATCCAGAACAATGCCTTGACAATACTTTCACCCCAAGTAAGACACAAATAGGGAAAAAGAGTTAGGAATTCTGAGAATACAAATCTGGAATGGAATATGATCAGGAGTTCACAAACTTGGAGGTGGTAGAGGAGTTTCCAAAAGTAAGGGACAGGGTCAAAACTCTCCATATAACAAGATGCCTTTACAAATAAGGGTCTGCTGGCTGCATCCTGTCAGTCACAAGGCATTTGGAAGCCAATGGCAGATCGAAATGGCCCCAGCGCATATTTTGTGTCACACACCTGCCCAACATTGCTCTAGGCCCACTGCTCAGCAGGCTCCAACTTACTGGCATATCTGATCTACACCATTTTCATGAAACCCAGTCAATCAAGGCACCGTCTGGTATACTCATGATCAGCAACAGGACATCCAAAGTTTCTCCAGTGCCACCTGGTCATGGGAATTTCAAAAATTTCATGGTATTTATCTAGCCATTTTTCAAGGATGAAGTTGGAGGCACTATGGGTTTCAATTAATTCAGGAACCATTAAATGGTGAGGAAGCTCATTTCAATGAATGCTCTGAAGAACTCTCACAGGTAAGTCTTCCCAAAGAGTGGCCAAAAGGTCACATGAAGCCAGACCCATTGAGGTCTACAATGTGAGTTCCATGTGTGTTTTGACTCTCAACTATGGCTGCCAAGTCTTTAAAAATAAAATCATGTTATATCCTGGCTGAGATTCCCAGTGCTCTGTGGAAATCCACACTGGCCTTAGATCTCAGTTTCCAAGGGTCACTCTCATGCGTGGCCTAATAAAATCCCGACAAAATTCATGGCAATACTGCTCTGAGGTCAGTTCCAGAACTCAGTCTCTAATGGGAGTCACACCAAAGTTCAAGCCTAGGTGGACCCAGTCATCTCTTCCAACCACGATACAAATGTCCACAATTAAAACCAAAACACTCCCACATGGCCCTCATCTTCTTCCTTATAGACACTAATCATTACCTCTGGTAGCAGGTTTCCATGAGGGGCGCATCCCACAACAGTGTCCAAAATAAGCTCCCTTTTTCCCTCATTTTCCTAAAGTCTGTGTGGCCTAGACACCCTTCCTGTTAACCAAGAGTGATCAAATAGGCATGCCGTTAATGCTGCTTTGCTTCTCCAATTTGAGGCCTAATTACTGTGCAGTTTAGATTCTTTATGTGAATTGGAATCATGAGAAAACCCATGCACCTATAGGCTAGCCTCTACAGGGCTTTAAATATCTCATTTTATCCAAAGTATCACTATTCTCACTTAATGGAGGTCAGGAACTTTACATAGGAAGGCGAGAGACTTCATCTACAATATCTGCTCTTTTAGCCATTTTTGTATTGGATGCATACATGAGATATTTCTTTGGATCCATCTAGTGCTGAGAATCTAAGCCACAGCCTCACACAGTGCCAAGAGGCTGATTCACACACAACCCTTTCCAAAGCAATTAAGCACAGAGCCACAGGTGATGCCCATTCATTTCAATTTGAGAACTCTTTTCTTCAGGCTTCACAAAGGGGAGGCCTGAGGCAGAGACCTTCCTGACATTCAGGGCAATAAAACAATAGGTAAGCAAAAGGCACAAAGCAGGCTTTTTCCACTGAGACTTTACTGGTCATACTGATATCTGAGTTTTCTAAGAAGCTCGTCATTCCCTTCAGGTATCCAGTACATGTCCATGTCACAGAGCTTGGAGGTGGTACATATCTTGGACACCAAAGCATGAGCCTATTCTTTAGAGAGGCCAGAATTCAGGAAGAAAACAGGAACTTTGGAGGATAGCAGATGTTGCCCATCCATAAGTCAAGCAGCAGTCCATTCATAAATTGGGCAGTATGAAGGCTGGCAAGCTTTCTACTAGACAGGACACATCCATTGATGCATTCTCTCTTCTTATGTCTACAACCACAAACACCGTTTTATATACAGACATAAAAACACTCGCCTTGTCAAAGTACTTACCAGAAAGAGTTCACTCAATCCAAACAAACCGCCTTTGATACCTATTCTCAGAACAAGTGAAAACCACAAACCTACACCTACACCCATAAAGGCACCTCCTTTCCCTAAGTAATTCTGAGACTATTTGGGGTGTCCTCTGACTAGTGGCCACAGTATGTTCCCTTTAAATGGCATGTTCTCTCTCAGATCTGTACTCCTTAGCCAACTCTGTAAAGTTGTCAGGAGCCAGCATTGAGCAACTACCTTTTTCTCAGGAAAGGCCCCTCTTCAGAGCTCTCTTGGCATTTTGCCATCCTCACATCAGTAGGTACCAAGAAAGACTGACTCTGTCTTTGGTAAATCCAAACAAGTGAGACCACTGGGAATGGGACTGGGACTGGCTCTGTGTGCCTGGCTTCCTGGATCCCAAGTTCAGATAGTTCCATCAACAAGGAAGTGAGGTGAGGTCAATTCCTTCAGGAACTGAATGAGGTCACTGCCTTGGCAACCACTTTGTCCTAACATTTGCTTCCAAGGGTCCCATGAGATGCAGGCTGCCCCTACTACCTGTGACAGTTTCATAAGTTAGAATGGTATATCAACCATAGGCACCCGGGAACAACTCTCCAAACAGGCCTGGTTTGGTCCATCTTCTCTACATTAAAATTTGAGAGCCTGATTCAGACACAACCCTTCATACTGACCAGGTTGTTTTCCATGGAAGATGACTTTTGCTCTCTCAGGTCCTTCATAGCTGCCTACATCTTCTCCAGTGATCATATCTGCATGGATCTTTGAGGTTCTCAGCAGATGAACAATCACCTACATTCCTGTATTGTAATACCAACTCTGTGCCAGCTCTTCTGTAAAGTTAGATTGAGGGAAGAGTGTATGGTTATGTTTAATAACATGTTTGATATGGGTTAGGAATTATTCTGCTGGATGAATAATGGTATTGGGAACCTGAGATATTTATAAGAATATAGAGTTGGAATATTGTAATGGTCGGGCAGGCATAGGAGGAAGAGACCACCAAGAGACTGTCTCATGCAACAACAAAGGGTTTATTGAGGGTCCAGCATGCTGGGGCTCAGAGCTCACTTGAATAGAGCAGAGAGTCCTGAGAACAGCTTAAACAGAGCTTATATACTTTCCTTGGAGAGGGCAGGGAGGGAAATTTATTGATGCGTCAGGGAGAGTGGACAGTTTGCTTTCAACGGGATGATGGAGTACATTCTGCAGTTTGGCAGTTGGGGACAGCACATTCTGGGAACAAGATTAGCAAACAGTTCTCAAGATTTCAACAGTGTTTTATTAAGCATACAGAAAAATAGGAAGTGACAAGTACCTATTTTATTAACTTTTTATTCCCCAATTCTTCTTCTGGTTACTTTTAATCATGAAAGTGATCATTGAAGGGTGTCACATTTTATGTCTCCTAGTGGGGTATATTGTTGTCTGATTACCATAAGTTTAAATTGTCCAATTTGAGCTTCGAGAAAGGAAACTACATGGTTGAGCCAACAGGGTACTACAGTTAGCAATAATATGAGGATTATTAATGGACAGGCCTGGGCTGATGAAAGCATAGTTAACCAGAGGGACTGTGTGAACCAAGACTCAAACCACCCTTTTTTGGGCCTCTCTCTCTCGTTGACACTCTTAAAGGCATTTTCTTAATATACTCATAGGTTCTTATACAACTCCAGTATGGTCGGCATAAAAACAACCTTCTTCCCTCAATGCAGCACAAAGTCCCCCTTCTCTCATGAAGAGAAGGTTTAACCCTCGCCTGTTCTGTAAAACAACTTCAGAGAGAGAGGTTAAACATTCCTGTAAAGCTGTGATGGAGGTTTTATTATCTTTAATTTTTGGTCTATTGCTGCTTCTAATTGGGTCATTTGTTGTGTCCCATGGACTAGGGTTCCTGTGCTCACTCCTGCAGCAACTCCTATTCCTAATAGGATGGCTAAAGTGAGAGATACAGGTTCCCGGTGGAAACAGGTTGTATGCCCTCCGATTTGATCTTTAAATGAACATGCATCATCCTAGAACACTCTGGGAAACATCTGCACCATTACATAATTAATCACATCTGTTGACCATTTCATGAAAACATAAACAATGTTTAAGTATATAGAATTATACTGTTGTAGGTACGGAAAAGGAAAGGAATCTAAGATAGCACCAAAGACAGGGAAACAGCCCTATTTGGTTGCAAACGGATTTAGAGGGTATTGCTTCTGTTGTAATCAATTAATCTTCTGAACCCCAAGTTTAGGTAGTTTCAGAATTTGTACCCAACATGTAAGGGAAGGGGCTCAGAAGTTCACAGTCTGCAGAAGTTCACAAAAAGCAGTTTTTGTTTCTGTTATTTTTTCCTCTGTTCTCGGCAAGTTAACTTTTCAAGGACACTTGGGACAGGGAGAGCTTTTTTTTTCCTCTTTTTTTTCTCCCTGCCAGCTGTTACCATGGAGCCTAGTTGGTAACTTCTTTACTTAGAATTGTAGCCATCTCTGTGAATCCCCAGCTCAAGGCCAGAGCCCTTGTTCACTTATTTTGTGAAAAACTCGTAAGGGGGTGTCTAGCTTAGGAGTGCTGATTTTTCCAGCCACTGGCCAAGTAGAACAGGGCGACATGAAAAAACGGAGTTTATCTACATTGAATTCTTTTATAGGGACTCTTTTGCTGAAAGTCCTAAAGTCAGCAATGGTGAAGACTTCTGGAGAAGGTCATATAAGACTTTTCTGTGGGCCTGGTAAAGAGGGGCAAGACGTGGAAAGCAAGGCTGAGAGCAGCTCCGTTTATCTGAGAATTAGGAAGGAGAGATGTAAAAGAATATTGGGAAAGGGGTTTGTGAGTTTCCTGGCAACAAAAACTTGAGCAGTAGAACAGGTAGAGCAGAGGGGACGACAGGAGTGAGTATCCCAAAAAGCCTGTGAGGGACTTTAAATTCTTAGTCACCTGTTTTCAGTGATGACAAGCAACTTTAAAGGTCACTTTCATTACATCTTGGATAGTGGTCTGAGGGATCTCCTCAGCTGGTTTGAGCTTTGGGTTAGCTGGTAAGAGGACCTGATGGGACCTGCTCTGGGCACTTACTGGAGAAAAGAGGACTGAGTGGGTGGAGGGGTACCTCAGTACCTGATACCTCAGCAAGGGCGCAATGGTCTGAGTACCGGCCGAGGTTTGGTTTTTTGATCTAGTAAATGGAGGGGAGAAATCAGGTTGCAGAGTTGGGAGTGAAAGCAGAGAGTCTGGAGCAGAAGGCTGAGGGTTAGGATCTATTGGAGAAGCATAGTTCAGGACGTGAGTGAAGGAGGGAAAAGGTCTTCACATAGGGGAATCTCCTTCCACCTTTTTGATCACTTGTAGAAGTTAAAAATGTCATGCATAATTTGAGGATCTAGAGAGCCTTCTGGGGTCCATCGGTTTTGGTTGTCTAATTGGTAATATGGCCAATGCTGTGTACTGAATTTGATGGGGAGTTTGGGTTCCACCAGGCAGTCCCTGTATGCTACCATCCCCATGACTTACAGAAGAAGTTGGCTTTTTCCCCTCACAGCCGTGGCTCTTTGTGGCTTTGATAGTCTGCTATGCAAACATAGTAATCTGGGCTAGCCAACCTGCATCTTGCTCGCGTGTCCCTACATCCATAATGTTTGTTTCCATTATAGATGATACAGAAGGTATTTAATAGAATTTTAGTGGGATCCACTTTATCAGATATATCCCAATAGGAAAAACCTATAGCCAGCTGACAAATGTCTGGGTGGAGAGATGGCCACCAGGTCCCTATGGGGGCTGTAAGCGAGATAGACCATACTTCTTCTCTAGTAGGATTTGTGATCAGCCATCGCTGATGAACCACCTGATGAGGTTTAGGACTACTGGTGGCCAAGGGGAGAGTCTATAGCCTTATTCATATGGTGAATACACAATTTGAAAGGGTTACTAGTCATTTCCAGTTTCCAGCAAGATTCTAGACAGAGCGCAGGCTTGAGATGAGAGGCATGGATCCAGGAATTGATTCCGTATACATTTACTGATGTAGGTGTTATAAGTAGTACCTGGTATGTTCCTTTCCATCGGGGTTCCAGGAATGAAACATGATGTCTTCTTATGTAGATGAAGTCTCTTACATTATATTGAAGTGGAGTCCCCTTGTCCCCAGTTTGGTAGGCCGTGGCCAGCTGTTTGAACAGATATCAATGAGTTCTTTCAAGAGCTTTAAGTCTGTCAAGCTAGGGGGTGTGGAAGGGATCCTTAGGTCTTAGAGTTGGGGTTAGGTCCCTTACTGGAGGAAGGGCACCATAGAGAATTTCACAGGTGGTGAGGTTACACAAAGAAAGAGAGGGAGTATTTCTTGCATGAAACAGTGCATAAGGCAGGAGCATAGTCCAATCTTTTATGCAGGTCTCTAAGATTAATTTCGTAAAGGTCTATTTAATGGTTCTATTTATTTTTTCTACCTGTCCTGAGTTCTGGGGTCTATAAGCATAATGTAACTACCAATTAATAACCAGGGTACTGGTTAACCTATTCTCAGAACATGAGACAAAACCAGAATCCCACACCCACACCCACAAAGGCACCTGCTTCCCCCAAGTACATCTGTGACTATCTGGAGTATTCTCTGACTGGTGGGTCATACTATGTTCCCCAAATATAGCCTGCCTTGTCTCAGATCTGGTCTTCGTGGCCAACTCTGTGAAGATTTCAGGAGCCAGCATGAGCCACTACCTGCTTTCTCAGGAAAGGCCCCTCTTCAGAGCTCTTCTGGCATTTGGCCATCCCCACATCAGTAGGTACCATGAAAGACTGACTCTGTCCCTGGTAAATCCAAAGAAGTGAGCCCACTAGGAGTAGGACTGGGACTGGCAATGGGTGCCTGGCTTCCTGGATCCAAAGTTCAGAGAGTTCCAACACCAAGGAAGTGACGTGAGGTCACTTCCTTCAGAAACTGAAAGAGGTCACTCCCTTGGCAACCACTTTGTCCTAACAGTTGCTTCCTATGGTCTCTTTAGATGGAGGATGCCCCTACTTCCTGTGACACTTTCACAAGTTAGAATGGTATATAAACCATAGGCACTCAGGAATAGCTCTCCACGCAGGCCTGGTTTGATCCATCTTCTCTACATTAATAAGAGAGAGGCTGATTCAGATACAAATCTTTATCCTTACCAGGTTGTATGCCGTGGAAGATGACTTTTGCTCTCTCAAGTCCTTCATAGCTGCCTACATCTTCTCCAGGAATGATTTCTGCATGGACCTTTCTAAGCAGAGTTTCTAAGCAGGTGGAAGATCCCCTACATTCCTGTATTGTAAGACCAACACTGTCCCCGCTCTTCTGTAAAGTTAGATTGAGGGAACAGTGTATGTTAGGGTTAATAACATGTTCAATTTGGGTTAGGAATCATTCTTCGGGATGAATAATAGTATTGGGAAACTCTCTCAGATCTGGTCTCCTTGGCCAACTCAGTGAAGTTTTCAGGAGCCAGTGGTGAGACACTGCCTGCTTTCTCATGAACTGGCCCTCTTCAGAGCTCTCCTGGCATTTGGCCATCCTCACATCAGTAGGTACCAAGAAAGTCTGACTCAGTCCTTGGTAAATACAAACATGTGAGCCCACTGGGACTGGGACTGGGACTGACTCTGGGTGCCTGGCTTCTTGGATCCCCAGTTCAGAGAGTTCCATCACCAAAGAAGTGAGGTAGGTCACTTCATTCAGAAACTGAATGAGGTCACTGCCTTGGCAAACACTTTGTCCTAAAAGTTGCTTCCTAGGTTCCCATGAGATGGAGCCTGCCCCTACTTACTGTGACACTTCAAGCTAAGAATTGTATATCAAAAATAGGCACCCGGGAAAAGCTCTCCACACATGCCTGATTTGGTCCAACTGCTCTACATTAAGAAGAGAGAGGCTGATTCAGACACATCCCTTCATTTTGACCTGGTTGTTTTCCATGGAAAATGAATTTTTCTCTCTCAGGTCCTCCATAGCTGTCAACATCTTCTCCAGGGATCATTTCTGTAAGGACCTTTGAGGTTCTCAGAAGGTGGAAGATCCCCTACATTCCTGTATTGTAAGACAAACTGTGTACCTACTCTTTTGTAAAGTTAGATTGATGGAAGAGTGTATGGTTAGGATTAATAACATATTCGATTTGAGTTAGGAATCATTCTGCAGGATGAATAATGGTATTGGGAATCTGCGATATTTACAAGAATAAATAGGTGAAATGTAAGTATGAAAACAGAAATCTAGGTAAGATTTGAAGCCCAGAAGGGAATTGGGCCTTTGATTGTGACACTTATCTTTGAATTATGTTCTGCACAGATGTCTCAGATAAATCGATATAAAATGGCATAGGACCTTGTACCTTGGATGATTGAATGTCGAAGAGAATATCCAGTCAAAAGGGGACAGTAGGTGGATTAGGAAGATAGTAAGTAAGTTTAGAAAAAAGAGTGAGTATAGGAATTGGACCAAAAGTTCTTTAGCAACAGGGTTTCGGTTAGTGAGTGAATGTCAATGTCAGCACATGTGAAGAATGAGTCACAATGATGAACTGGGGAAAATATGTAGGAAAGCAGATATCTATAGAGACATTATGAAATCAGACAAAGTATAAAGTGCGTGATAGTATTAGATATTTTCAACAGGGTTGAATTTGAATATATAATCTTAGGAAGAAACAAATATGTAATCATTAATAGGATTGACATTTGAGAGCATTAGCCAAATTGGACATGGATTTTTTTAGTAATCCATGTTTACATTCCATTTAGTCTTTGGTACAATCATAAGTGTGAACTTTGCATTTTGTGTCCAGAATATTACTGTGATAAAATGTATATGTAGATCAGTTGACAGAGTATTTCTTCCACCATTTCTGGGAGCAATATTTTGAAGACATATAAATTAATATTGGGGGTACAAAGAGGTGTACCCTGTGTCTATGTATGTAGAGATAATGCATGAAGAGACCATACTGTGAATAAATAATATAACTGATTACACTTTAAATAATCGATTGAATTTATATCTGAAAATATGCAGAAAATCTTATATTGATATACAATCATTAATTTCCAACCAATTATACATATAATGTTAATATTACTTTAATGGTTTATCAAGACGGGTGTGTGAGATTTGCTTCAAAGCGATAATGGAAATTGAAAATAATGTGTTTGGAAAGAAGTCTCATGGAACGAGCAGTCAAGAAACATTAAGGAATACATGTGTTCTGAATCAGGAAGTGATTGAAAGTGAAACAAATGCCTATCAATTTGATAAATTGTGGATGAAGTATTTATCCTATGATGTGCATTAACTGAAGAAATAGTAATGTACCAGAGTTGAATAAAAATGAACGTCAAAATACACTTCATGTCCCATAGGAATCTATACGCATTGATGTTAAACTGGGTGAGTTACTGTAGAAAGATTAGGATTTGTGTGCACCATTCACTGAAGTTTGTTTTCAGTACTAGGAAACAAATATGTATTTCAGGTGGATGAATATTTCTGATAATAATCTTGTGAAAAGTTGATCATAAATCCACATATATGAATATGAATGAATTTAGGGAGTGTATAATAAGACACATATATTTCATATTTTGAAAAATCTGGAGAGTATATATATATATATATATATATATATATATATATATATATATATAAAACACACACACACAGACATTAAAAAGTAGCAATATATATGGCAATCTAAATTAATCATGAAATTTATATCATCCACAGATCCAAAAATATTCATTTTGCTGAACATGGGTTTATGTATAATGTTTTTCAACTAGGAAGCTCACCCATAGGTTGAATTTTCAGTTCCAACAGCGTTTAGAATGAGTGATCTATTCTCACAAATTGTATCTGCCAATTCATCCACCTCACAAGAATGTACGTGTGGTACCAGGTAGGATTTGATATGTGCATATAAAAATACATGTGCTGAATAGGCTACAGAGAAAGGGAGACAGGAATTCAAATATTTGTTAACTTTCAAAACACATGGAGAACTATTTAAATTGAAAATTTGCTAGATTTATAACTCCTACACTACATAATGCAAAAGGCAAGTCCAACTATGCACCATGCCTCCTCTGAACTGCTTGTATTTCTATTTTGTTGGGGTAATTTATCTCCATCATATTTGCATTAGTAGTCAGAGTCCAGTAGGGTAGGTTTTAGTGTCAGGGATTAAGTATTTTGAATGAAAAATTAGATAATGAATCCAATGTGTATGCAAAAATTCTTCCCATTCTCATCCAGAACAATGCCTTGACATTACATTCGCCCCAAGTAATACACAATTAGAGGAGAAGAGTTAGAAAATCTGTGAATACATATCTGAAATGGAAAATGCTCAGGACTTCACAAGCTTGGATGTGGAAGGGGAGTTTCCAAAAGTAAGGGACAGGGTTGATAGACCCAACCTGATCATTTATTAAAATTGGGAGCCCACTTGCCAGAAAGCCATGAAAAGATAATTTTGGCTTTATTATAAATTACTGCAAATTCTGAACCTGCTTGGAATGTTTGCCCATGCCTTAAACTCACCCATGCCTGGCTCTCTGACCAGATTGCAGCCCTCTCTGAAACTTTAGTGACACCTCATAAATATTTTCTTTCCCTGGCCAGACAACGAGTCTCTGAGGCTCTAATGGTCCTCATAATTTCTGATGTTGGGGTGAGCTTAAAAAAAAATGTAAACTACCGTTAGTGTGATGCTTGTTAAAGTTCTGTTATCTGTAACCCCCTTTTTGTGCATCTTTCTGGGCTATATAGCTGGGCTATAGGAAAGGTGGGTTTGCTGTCTTGCTCCCGCCATTTTGGGAGGGAGAGGTAGCCTTTCCCTTTGAAATAATTAGCTTGCCTTTATTTGATTTTACTAGGAGTCAGTGGTCTTTACATGCGTTCCTGGTCTAATATTTTGGAGTTCCCCAGTGAGATGACCCTGCCGGACAAGATCACAAGACCAGACTGCTGTAAATTCTGAAGTTGGCCTTCCTTCCAGGGCTCCAAGCTTGAGAGCAACTCTAGGGTTTGTGCAACTTGAGATGGTCCAAGGCCTTGGAGTTAGCCTTCAGTTCAGGGAGCACTGCAGTGAACCACCGCATTAAAACTATTAGCAAGCACCTGGTGGAGGAGGCATCCATAGGTAATTGGTGCCTTTATAACATCTGATATCCGGTTAAGGGAGATCTCTTCTGATGACAGAGAGGTGGACTGAGGAGGCTCACATATACTCCTGTCTGGGACAGTAACAAGAATCATTCTGTCATCTGTTCTGTTCTCTAGGGAATTCATCTGGAAGGGTAGAGAGGTGCCAACGGGCACGCATGCGCTCCTACGGGGAGCTTTAGGAAGACATTGCATTGCTCCTCTGTTTTCCTGTTTCGGTGCCGGATTTCTGTTTTTTTTTTTTGTTGTTGTTGTTGTTTTGTTCTGTGTTGTATATGTTTTTTGTTTGTTTGTTTTTGTGCATTTTGTTGTGTGATTTCTGTGGTGAAAACTTAAGGATATCGGACATGAAAATAAAGCAAGTAAGCCTGACACCGTTTGGACTGAGTTTAAAGGAACCGCAATGAACTTTACACCCGTTTGTTAAGCAGTATGAGAGAAGCCCCTAGCTGGCTGCCTGGAGCACACTCACTGCAGAGGGCAGTGCCTGCGGGGGACCTAAGAACTGAGTATCTCCCAGGTTAATAAGTGAAACTCCTTTAAAATCCCTTGTCCCTCCAGATAAAGAGAGTCACAACCTTTTGGCAGAGTCCCTGTGTTTATCTTTGTTAGCAAAGCAATAAACCTTCGTTTTTCTTTTTCTCAAAACCCTGTCCTCATTTTTAAATTGGCATTAATTGGCTTCAAGTTCAGAAACCCAACTTTAAGTTACAAATTTTGATAACCCACCCGCACCCTGGAACTTTTTGAGAGCTGACTACAGAAATGTTAGGAGATGGAGCATGCTTGTGGTGGAACTGAAGCAGAGGAGCAAATCCTGTAAGTAAAACGAGGGACTGAGGGACTCCCAGCAGCTGCTGAAGCCTTATTTTTTCAGAGAATTCCCTAGGTCTTTCCCTGCAATTTAACGATAATGCCACCTCTGTCATCTTAAAAAAGAGGGAAAAAAAGGGGACACTAAATGCAGGAAAGTCACTATGGAGACCCTTGATTTTACATTTCAGGATGCTCCTCTGTGAAAACATCTGGTCCCCTTGTGGGGACATCTGTGGTGCAACTGGTGTAGGAGATTTTTCTCTTATCTGCTCTGTTTTAAAGGCTTCTGTCTGTCAGTCATAGTCTGAAGCTCCTTTCTGTCTGTCGTGTGTCTTTGTTTCTGGCACTTTAAGACATGTGCAATAATGTGTTGATATTATATATTGTTTCTTGGGAATGATTTTACCTGAATGTGTGTCTAAATGATGATGTTTTATTGTAACAATCTGGTAGCTTATTGGGTTTTTGAAGCATTGCAGAATCTTGCCGTTAAAAGTCAGATTCAGATAATTGTTTAGTTTATGATTTCAGATAATTCATGCCAGAGAACTTAAATACTTAGGATGGAAAACTAAAGAACTCTACTTCCAAGTTGGCAAGAAATTTTCCAATCATTCAGTCTTTTTTTTTCACCAGTTTTTAATTGGGTAGCCTGGGAAAATGTCACTGTGTGTACCAGTGCATTAATTTGGACAAGGATAGTAAATCATAGTATGGTATCTGTTGACAACACAAGATGTAAAGATATAAAATTTTGTAAATTTTGTCTTAAACTTGTATCAAAATTTTCAACATCCTATCTGGAAAATTATGGTTAAAATGCGTTAGGCCTGAGGTGTCTGCTCAGAATAGCAGTTTTTTCCTGCTCCTTCCAGACCTCAGCCAGGACTTAGATTGAAATGCAAATGAAAGAAGCCTGCAAGATCAGTAGGAGACTGATATGAGGCTTAAGGAAAAAAAAAAGTAAATAGTATGGTATTTACTAATTACTGGTCAGTTATTTTTTCTAGGACTCTTATTTTTTTCCTTAGATCCTTTAATTTTTCTAACTCATAATTTTGATCCTACAGACCTAGGTTAATGTTTTTCTGATCAGTTCTATCTTTGACCAACTGTGGAGTTTTTAAAACATGGCAATGGAGATTTCACCTGCTAAAAGCTACAAGGCCTTTACTATTATTATGTGTGCACACTTTTGTTATTTGTTGTATATATATATATATATATATATATATATATATATATATATATTCTTAATCATATATATGATACAGAAATTAACATATATAAGGAGCGCTCATAATAAAAAAAAGCACTCATAAAAACAAATTTTAAGGGATGCCCTCTCTCACCACTTCAGTTCAACATAGTTCTCGAATCACTGGCCAGAGCAATTAGACAGACGAAAGAAATTAAAGGCATAAAAATAGGAAAAGAACTCAAATTATCACTATTTGCAGATGACATGATTCTATACCTAGCAGACCCAAAAGGGTCTACAAAGAAACTACTAGAGCTAATAAATGAATTCAGCAAAGTGGCAAGATATAATATCAACACACATAAATCAAAGACATTCCTGTATATCAGCCACAAATCCTCTGAAATGGAAATGAGGACAACCACCCCATTCACAATATCCTCAAATAAAATAAAATACTTGGGAATCAACCTAACAAAAGAGGTGAAAGACTTATACAATGAAAACTACAGAAACCTAAAGAGAGAAATAGAAGAAGATCTTAGAAGATGGAAAAATATACCCTGTTCATGGATAGGTAGAACTAACATCATCAAAATGGCGATATTACCAAAAGTTCTCTATAGGTTTAATGCAATGCAAATCAAAATCCCAACGGCATTTCTTGTAGAAATAGAGAAAGCAATCATGAAATTCATATGGAAAAATAAAAGACCCAGAATAGCAAAAACAATGCTAAGCAGGAAGTGTGAATCAGGCGGGATAGCTATACCAGACTTCAAACTATACTACAGAGCAATAGTAACAAAAACAGCAGGGTACTGGTACCAAAACAGGTGGGTGGACCAATGGTACAGAATAGAGGACACAGAAACCAATCCACAAAACTACAACTATCTTATATTCGATAAAGGGGCTAAAAGCATGCAATTGAAGAAGGATAGCATCTTCAACAAATGGTGTTGGGAAAACTGGAAATCCATATGCAACAAAATGAAACTGAATCCCTTTCTCTTGCCATGCACAAAAGTTAACTCAAAGTGGATCAAGGAACTTGATATCAAATCAGAGACATGGCGTCTGATAGAAGAAAAAGTTGGCTATGATCTACATACTGTGGGGTTGGGCTCCAAATTCCTCAATAGGACACCCATAGCACAAGTGTTAATAACTAGAATCAACAAATGGGACTTACTGAAACTAAAAAGTTTTTTCTCAGCAAAAGAAAGAATAAGAGAGGTAAATAGGGATCCTACGTCCTGGGAACAAATCTTTACTCCTCACACTTCACACAGAGCCCTAATATCCAGAATATACAAAGAACTCAAAAAATTAGACAATAAGATAACAAATAACCCAATCAACAAATGGGCCAAGGGCCTGAATAGAAATTTCTCAGAGGAGGACATACAATCAATCAACAAGTATATGAAAAAATGCTCACCATCTCTAGCAGTCAGAGGAATGCAAATCAAAACCACCCTAAGATACCATCTCACTCCAGTAAGATTAGCAGCCATTAGGAAGTCAAACAACAACAAGTGCTGGCGAGGATGTGGGGAAAAGGGTACTCTTGTACATTGCTGGTGGGACTGCAAATTGGTGTGGCCAATTTGGAAAGCAGTATGGAGATTTCTTGGAAAGCTGGGAATAAAACCACCATTTGATCCAGCTATTCCCCTACTCGGTCTATTCCCTAAAGACCTAAAAAGAGCACACTATAGGGACACTGCTACATCCATGTTCATAGCAGCACAATTCACAAAAGCAAGACTGTGGAAGCAACCTAGATGCCATTCAATAGATGAATGGATAAAAAATATGTGGCATTTTTACACAATGGAGTATTACTCTGCATTAAGAAATGACAAAATCATAGAATTTGGAGAGAAATTGGTGGCATTAGAGCAGATTATGCTAAGTGAAGCTAGCCAATCCCTCAAAAACAAATGCCAAATGTCTTCTTTGATATAAGGAGAGTAACTAAGAACAGAGTAGGGACGAAGAGCATGAGAAGAAGATTAACATTAAACAGGGATGAGAGGTGGGTGGGAAAGGGAGAGAGAAGGGAAATTTCCTGTAAATGGAAGAAGACCCTCAGGGGTATACAAAATTACATACAAGAGGAAGTGAGGGGAAAGGAGGAAAAATATGAGGGGGGAGAAATGAATTACACTAGAGGGGGTAGAGAGAGAAGAGGGGAGGGGATGGGGGAGTGGGGATAGTAGAGGATAGGAAAGGCAGCAGAATACAACAGACACCAGAATGGCAATATGTAAATCAATGGTTGTGCAACTGATGTGATTCTGCAATCTGTATATGGGGTAAAAACGGGAGTTCATATCCCACTTGAATCAAGTGTGAAATATAATATATCAAGAACTATGTAATGTTTTGAACAACCTACAATAAAAATTAATTTAAAAAAAGTGGATCCAAAGATCTTTAATTCACGTGATTAAAATTGTTCAATTTAAATTGGATAAACAGATAAAAATAAATGTTTTTAAATTTAAGCTTACAAGTTTTTATAGGTGTTAAAAAATCTAGTAAAATATTAATATATACAAAATGTCTAAAATGCCTTGATTCTAGGACTTTTACTTCAACAAAAAAATGGTTTACACTGTTCAATACATTTGTCTAATATTTTAATAAATAAGTAAAGTAAATTTGATGTGGAATTTCTCATTCTTGAGTACGTTTGTTAGATACCTGATTGATTTACTAAGGTCTGTATCAGATTGTAAAAATCAGTCATGTGTTAAAGAGACAAAAATTTCTGAAAACATAAGTTTACCCATAACATTGTGTTTATTAAGTTTTATTTTTTCTAGAGCAAGCAACCATAAAAATTAAACAACTGATTAACTAAGAACTGTTATTTTAGAGCACTCTACTGCCATTTCTTTAAAAGCTAAACTTGGTTAATCTAGAAATATCAATGTAATATTGATGCTATTAATGTGCTCATATCTTCCAGGTATACAAGTCTGTAAGTTAGAAACATTTAAAGAGCATTATATCAAGCTGGTATTCTGAAGTTGCATGGTAAAAAAAATGTACTGGGGATTTATTTACCTGTTATCAATAAGATATGTAAAGTTTTATGTTACTTTTTTCATTGGGAAACAATTTAAATGTATTTTTAAGTTAATCAGAGCCTAATATATGTAAAGGTTAAAATCTTTCAGCCTTTCTTTAATCCATGTTTTAAATGTGATGTCATATGATGTTAGATAATGTTCATGTGACCTCAAACAATTTATGTAAACTTTGTAAAATGATATTTAAAAAACAATGATCAGCTTTAGAACTAAAACACTTAATATTTATAAAGAGGCCTGCCTTACCTGAGATAAGGCTCTGTGTCCCATCTTACTACATGTGAGAATGACTACAAAAGGAGTAGGTCATATTTTATTTCATTTAAAGTTATGTTCAAAAGTTCTTTTGTTTTTCTGTGAAGATTACTAGGATCTCAAACAGGGCATATAATGTATAACTCAGCCAAAAAATTCAGGGTAGCTATTACAGAAACTAAGTATTTTTACTCTTGTTAAAAAATTTTATTTTTAATTTGCTTATAAGTGATCTAAAGATTCCCTGTTAGTCTTTTACAGAAGTGTTGCTTTAATAACACAACATGGGTTAATTTAAGATAATAAGTCATCACCTACAAGACAGACAGAATAATACATATCCCAATTAATGAAAAGATAAATAATAATTAAGTTATAGATATTAAAGCCCAGTACTCTCAATATAAGGCTGTTAAAATTTATTTGCTGGATGTTTAAGATTAGGATTTAAAATTAAAGTTAAATGAATCGGCCAAGAAAACAAATATTAATATTTTAAGGTATACACTTTTTGTTAGCCTCCCAAAATAAGTAAGACTGGAGGTTACAAAGAAGGATTCTCAGACAGGAATGCCTGATAACTATAAAAAGAGACTATTAAGAGGAGCTGCCAGAGGCAGAAAATTTATTTTAGGGCCTACAGATCTTCCTAACCTACAGAGGTAGGCTTGGTATTTGCTAGTATGATTATCCAGCCCTGAGTAACAGAATTAAAGGTTTCTCTATTAGACACAGAGGTCATACTAGAAAAAGGATTTTGCAAGATCAGATGACATTAAATTAATAAACTGTATCTTATGGGGAGGGACAACTGTAAAACAAAAAATTAAATATTAAGTTGACAGTCCTGATAACTGAGGATATTAAAGAATGGTGAGGGAACTTCTATACGGTGACATGTTCCAGCTGCTGCAACATTTATTCATTACTCATGGTTTTTGTTACTCTCATAGAAGAACCCATTCCCAGATGACTTTACAACCTGTTCTTCCCCAACCAGACTTCAAACCAAGCTGAAATCTAAAAGGCAACTCATGTCCCTCAACTAAATTCTAAAAGGCAACTCATGTCCCTCATGCCATGACCCTTACGTCACCCTCTCTCAGCGCAGAAGAATCCAAAATGCGTGAGGCCTCCCTTCTTACAACAATGGAGCCAAAAATAAATAGACTATCAATATACGTAATTAATTAAGTCAGGTAAAATCAGGGAGACCCGTTTTGGGTGAGTTCTAGAAATTTGCAGACTGTTACCTGAGGGATTTAAATTTCCTCAGTGCACTTCCCTTAATCTATCAAAGATTTGAAAGGAACACATAAGAAAAGGGGGGAATGATAGGGCCAACCTGATCTTTTATTAAAATTGGGAGCCATCTTGCCACAAAGCCATGATAAGATAATTTTGGCTTTACTATAAATTACTGCAAATTCTGAACCTGCTTGGAATGCCTGCCCATGCCTTGAACTCACCCATGTCTGGCTCTCTGACCAGATAGCAGCACTCTGTGAAACATTAGCGACACATCATAAATATTGGCCTTCCCTGGACAGACAATGACCATCTCTGAGGGTCTAATGGTCCTCACAAATTCTGATGTTGGGGCCAGCAAAAAAAAAAAATATATATATATATATATATATATAAACTACCATTAGTGTGATGCTTGTCCGAGTTCTGTTATCTCTAACCCCCCTTTTGTGTAACTTTCTGGGCTTTAAAGCTGGGCTGTAGGTAAGTTGGGGTTGCTGTCTTGTTCCGGCCGTTTTGGGAGGGAGAGTTAGCCTGGCTGGTGAAAATAATAAGCTTAGTTTAATTTGATTTTAATTGGAGTCAGTGGTCTTTTCTTGCATCCTTGTCTAACAGGTAAACACTCCACAAACATGGAGCTCTGCTGGCCTAACGCCTTTTTGAGAAACTGCCTCTGAGGTTGGGCACTTGAAATATATGTTGTTTTCAGGAGCTTTAGCTTCCTTTGTTGTGAGACCATCAAAGCTGGCTCTGCATCTATGTGACCTGAAGAAATTGGTTTCTTATTTTCCAATGAAAATGAGGCAAAGTGCTGAATTCTCTCTTTGTAGGTAAACTGTGGCCACTGAAGGCTAAGTGTCTCCCTGTGTGGACTGTGTACCCATTTAGTCATCCTCCACTATTCATGGTGTTTCTTGCTGCTGCACTGGGAGTTTGGTATTTGCTCTACGAAATACAAGAAGTTCAACTGGGACACAGTGCTGAAGGTAGTTCTGTCACGTGTGGTCGGTCAGAGTCTGCAGGAGAATGCACCAACCAGGATTCTATCCCACATAGCTTGCCCACTTGAAGATAGCAACCTGATTCGGAACATTGCCCTGAAACCTCTCCATATAACAAGATGCCTTTACATATAAGGGTCTGCTGGCTGCACCATGTCAGTCACAAGCCATTTGGAAGTCAATGGTAGATCCAAATGGCCCCAACACAAATGTTTTATCCCACACCTGCACACCACAGTTCTGGGCCCAATACTCAGCAGGCTCCAACATACTGGCATTTCAGTTCTACATCATTTTCATGAAACCCAGTCAATCAAACCACTGTCTGGAACACTCCTGATCAGCAACAGGACATCCAAATGTTCTCCTCTGACACCTGGTTATGGGAATTTCAAAAATTTCTTGGTATTTATCTAGCATTTTTCACGGATGAAGTTGGAGGCACTGTAGGTTTCAATTCTTTCAAGAACCATTAAATGGTATGGAAGCTCATTTCAATGAAAGCTCTGGAGAATTCTCACAGTCAAGGCTTCCCAAAGAGTGGCCAAAAGATCACATGAACCCAGGCCCATTGAGGTCTAGAGTGTGAGGTTCATGTTTGTTTTGAATCTCATCTATGGCTGCCAAGTCTTTCATAATAAAATCATGTGATATCCTGGCTGAGATTCCCGATGCTCTGTGGAAAGCCACCCTGGGACTTGATCTCAGTTTCCAAGGGCGACTCTAATGCGTGGCCTCCTAGAATCCCAAGAGAACTCATGGCAATATTTCTCGGAGGTCAGTTTCAGAACTCAGTCTGTAAGGGGAATCACACCAGACTTCAAGCCCAGGTGGACCCAGTCATCTATTTCAACCACCACACAAATGACCACAATTAAAACCAAAACACTCCCACATGGGCCTCATCTTCTTCCATATAGACACTCATCATAACCTCTGGCTGGGGTTTTCCATGAGGGGCAAAGCTCACAACAGTGTCCAAAATAAGCTCCCTTACCCCTCATTTGCCTAAAATCAGGGTGGCCTGGACACCCTTTCTGTGAACCAGTAGTGATCAAATATGCCTGCCATTTGTACTGCCCAGCTTCTCCAATATGAGGCCTACTGACTGTTTGGTATAGATTTTTTATGTGAATTGGAGTCATGAGAAAACCCAAGCAATTACGGGCTAGCCTCTGCAGGGTTTTGAAGAACTCATTTGACCCAATGGATCCCTCTTCTCACTTGATGTAGGTCAGAAACCTTACAGAGGAAGGCGAGGGACTTCAACCACAATGACTGCCCTTTTGGCCATTTTGGTTTTGGAAGCACAAAAGGAATCTTTTTTTAGACCCATCAGGTGCTGAGAATCTAAGCCACAGCCTCACACAGGGCCAAGAGGCTGATTCAGACACATCCCTTTTGGAAGAAATTAAGCAAAGAGCCACAGGTGATGCCCATTCATTTCCATTTGAAAACTGTTTTCTTCAGGCTTCACAAAGGGTTGGCCTGAGGCAAAGACCTTCCTGACATTCAGGGCAACAGAACATTATGTAAGAAAAGGCCCAAAGCAGGGTTTCTCCACTGAGATTTTACTGGTCACACTGATATCTGAGTTTTCTGAGATGCTCGCCATTCCCTTCAGCTATCCAGTACATGGCCATGTCACAGAGCTTGGAGGTGGTACATATCTTGGACTCAAAACCATGAGCCTGTTGTGGAGAGTGGCCAGAATTCAGGAAGAGTACAGGAAATTAGGAATATTGTAGGTGTTGCCCATCCATAAGGCAAGCCACAGTCCTTTCATAAATTGGGCATGATGAATGCTGTGAAACTTTCTCCTGGAGAGGACAAATCCATTGATGCATTATCTTTTCTAATGTCTACAACCAGAGATACAGTGGGATACACAGATATAGAAACACTTGCCTTGTCAAACAAATTACTAGAAACAGTCCACTCAATACCAAACAAATAGCCTTTCCTACCTATCACGCCTTTCCTACTGTATCAACATACACTAGTTATTCATCACCCCCTGCCCCGGTTATTTTGCTGCAGTGGGACTGCTGCAGATGGTGGCCCATACAGGGAGCCCTGGGACACTTGGGGGTAAGTGACGAATAAAAGCTGCCCATCCATAGATAGGATGGGAGCAAATCTGCTCATCCCTACGCAGATAGGGGGAGAGGAAAAACGGTCATTTCAAAAAATGGAGAAGATTGATATATGATTGTGTCTTGTTTTATCTCAGTGTATTGTATTGTCTTTGTGATGAAAATAAGGAAGGGGTGAGAAGTAAATTGATAATGGAAAGAGGCACCCCAGTGGAAACAAGAGCAATTAGGGCATGTGTTGATGGAAGCCCAGGAAGTCTAATCAGAAAGAAAAAGAAAGTTAAGAAGAAGAAGGATTATCAGGAAAAAAGTTTCAGCAAAAGGCTGTTACTGAATACTTTTCGTTTCCGGAGTGTGTGTGAATAGGCGCCTCGGCTGCCACATGCTCAAGCCAGTCACTGTGCAGCAAGGGCTTTTCAAGCAGTGGCAGCCAGCAATTCCCCGCCCCCAGCCTGGGGAGCGGGGCCCCGTGGCAGTTTGAGTCCTGGAAACTCCCCAGGGCCATCTGTGGCTGCTCAGGATGCTACAGCCAGCCATAGATGCTACTGGCTTCCTGATGTTTGGTCATTTTCAATGCCAATAACTAAGCTACAATGGTTCTCCCACACCCGGAAGATAATAAATAATAAGCACTATTAAGGCTTTTTTCAAATGTAAAAAACCTTGAGATAATGTACTAAATTTTTCAGAAGGTTGTTTTCTTAGCACCTGGTGGAATACTATAGGATTTTCTTTAGCCAGTGGTAGGAGTTCCTGCCTTCATCCCAGTGCCGGTGAGGACAAGGGTGGAAGAATTTCCAGTGTTGCTGAAAACCGGAGGAGACTTCGGCTGAGAAACGGAGGAGACTTTGGATCAAGCTAGCTGCCTTCAGAACTTTCCTGGGCTGTGATTTAAGCTAGCTGCCTGCAGAATTTACATGGACTGTGATTTAAGCTAGCTGCCTGCAGAACTTACCAGGACTGTGATTTAAGCTAGCTGCCTGCAGAACATACCTGGACTGTGGTTTACCTGAACTGTGAGTTAATCTATTGAGACACTGCTTTACCTGGACTGAGACAACAAACTGTAATCTATAACAAATTTTAACTTGGTGTCTTTGCTAACAGTGTCATTGCTGGTATTATTTCTCCAAGTGCTTCATCAATTGGCTTGTATTGTGACATTTTGTATCCTCCCTTTCTGTTTGTAGCAGGTTATTTATGGTGTTTCTGTAAAAACCACTGTGGTCTTTATTTAAATTAAATAAAAGGGGGAAATGTTAGAGTCTGTAAACATGTCAAAATAACACCTGGCATTTTGCCAGGGGAATGTTAGAGTGTGTAAACAAGTCTGGATGATGCCTGGCAAAATGCCAGAGGGAGTGGTTTGAGATGTAACAAAAGCGAGCCATTAAGTGTGGAGATTCCTGATTGGTTGACTGCAGTATCTAGTTTATGTTAATTAGATAAGCTGGGTGGAATGTATAAATACCTCTATTGTCCTACAATAAATGGCTTCCACTCCTGCTATATCAACATACACATGTTATTCAAAACCCCCACCCCCCGGTTATTTTGCTCCAACCGGACCTCGGCAGTATCTGCCAAGTCAGAAACCTCTCAAGTATGAACATGTGATACCAGGTAGGATTCTATATGTGCATATAAAAATACATGTGCTGAATAGGCTACACAAAAAGGGAGAGAGGAATTCACATATTTGTTAACTTTAAAAACACATGGAGAACTATTTTAATTAAAAATTGACTAGATTTATAACTCCTACCCTATATAATGCAAAGGCAAGTCCAACTATACAACATGACTCCTCCGAACTGCTTGTATTTCTATTTTGTTTGGGTTATTAATCTCCATCATATTAGGATTAGTAGTCAGAGTCTAGTAGGGTATGGGTTAGTGTCCAAAATAAGCTCCCTTGCCCCTCATTTGCCTAAAGTCATGGTGGCCTGGACACCCTGCATGTGAACCAGGAGTGATAAAATAGGACTGCAGTTAATACGGCTCTGCTTCTCCAATTTGAGGCCTACTGACTGTCAGGTAACGATTCTTTATGTTATTTGGAGTCATGAGAAAACACAACCACTTCTTCAGGGCATTGAAGAATTCATTTGAACCAAAGGATTCCTATTCTCACTTGATGTAGGTCAGAAACCTAACAAAGGAACGCAAGAGACTTCATTCACCATAACAGATCTTTTTGCCATTTTGGTTATGGATGCACACATGGGATCTTTCTTTAGATCGATGAGGTGCTGAGAATCTAAGCCACAACCGCACACAGGGCCAAGAGGCTGATTCAGACACATCCCTTTCCAAAGAAATTAAGCAAAGAGCCACAGGTGATGCCCTTTCATTCCCATTTGAAAACTGTTTTCTTCAGGCTTAACAAAGGAGTGGGCTGAGGGAAAGAACTTCCTGACATTCAGGGCAACAGAAATATAGGTAAGAGAATGGCCAAAGCAGGATTTCTCCACTGAGACTTTCCTGGTCACACTGATATCTGAGTTTTCTGTGATTCTCCCATTCCATTCAGCTGTCCAGTACATGGCCATGGCACAGAGCTTGGAGGTGGTATATATCTTGGACACAAAACCATGAGCCTATTCTGGAGAGTGGCCAGAATTCAGGAAGAAAACAGGAACTTAGGAAGATAGTAGGTGTTCCCCATCCATAAGACACACCGAAGTCCATCCATCAGTTGAGCAGGATGAATGCTGGGAAGCTTTCTACTAGACAGGATACATCCATTGGTGCATTCTGTTTTTTAATGTCCAAAACCACGTACACAGTGGGATACACCGAACTAGAATCACTCACCTTGTCAAACGATTTACTAGAAACAGTCCATTCCAAACCAAACAAACCACCTTTCCTACCTATTTTCAGAACATGAGACAAAACCACAAACTCACACCCACACCCACAAAGGCATCTCCTTCCCACAAGTAAGTCTCTGACTCTCCAGTGTGTCCTCTGTCTGTTGAGCCAAACTATGTTCCCCGAAATGGCCAGTCCTGTCTCAGTTCTGGTTGCCTTGGCCAACTCTGTGAAGTTGTCAGGATCCAGTGGTGAGCCACTACCTGCTTTCTCAGGAAAGACCCTCTTCATATCTGTCCTGGCATTTGGCCATTCTCTCAGCAGTAGGTACCAAGAAAGACTGACTTTGTCCTTGGTAAATCCAAACAACTGAGCCCAGTGGGAGTGGGACTGGGACTGGCTCTGGGTGTCTGGCATCTTGGATCCCAATTTCAGAGAGTTCCAATACCAAGGAAGTGAGGTAGGACACTTCCTTCAAGAACTGAATGAGGTCACTCCCTTGGCAACCACTTTGTCCTAACAGTTGCTTCCAAGGGTCCCATGAGATAGAGGCTGCCCCTACTTTCTGTTACACTTTCGCAAGTTAGAATGGTATATCAACCATAGGCACCCTGGAACATCTCTCAACAAAGGCCTGGTTTGGTCCACCTTCTCTACATTTAGAATAGAGAGACTGATTCAGACACGACCCTTCATCCTGACCAGGTGATTTGCCATGCAAGGTGACTTTTGCTCTCTCAACTCCTTCATAGCTGCCTACATCTTCTCCAGGTATCATTTCTGCATGGACCTTTGAGGTTCTCAGCAGGTTTAAGATGACCTACATTCCTGTATTGTAAAAACAATTCTGTCCCTGCTCTTCTGTAAACTTAGATTGAGGGAAGAGTGTATGGTTAGGGTTAATAAAAGGTTCGATTTGGGTTAAGAATCATTCTGCAAGATGAATAATTGTATTGGGAACCTGTAATATTTACAAGAATGTAAAAGTGAAATATTAGAATGAAAACAGAAATCTAGGTAAGATTTGAAGCCCAGAAGGGTATTGGGCCCTTGATTGGGATACTTAGCTTTGAATTATGTTCTGCAGAGATGTCTCAGATAAATCGATGTATAATGGCATAGGACCTTGTACCTTGGATAATGGAATGTCGAAGAGAACTTCTAATCAAAAAGGGATACTCGGTATTATTTGAAAGATAGTCAGTAGGTTTAGAAAGCAGAGAGAGTATAGGATTTAAACCAAAAGTTCTTTATCTATAGGGTTTCGGGTAGAGAGTGAATGAAAATGTGAGCACATGTGAAGAGTCAGTCACAATGATAAACTGTGGAAAATATGTAGGAAAGCAGATATTAATAGAGACATTAGTAAATCAGGCAAATGATAAAGTGATTGATAGGATTAGACATTTTCAACAGGCTTGAGGTAAAATATATAATCTTAGGAAGAAACAAATATGTAGTGACCAATAGGATTGACATTTGAGAGCGTTAGGCAACCTGGACATGGATGTTTTTAGTAATGCATACTCACTTTCCATTAAGGCTTTGGTAAAATCATAAGTGTGAACTTTGCTTTTTGTGTCCAGAAAATTACTGTGATAAAATGTATATGTAGATCAGATGACATAAGTATTTATTCCACCGTTTCTGGGAGCAATATTTTGAAGATATATAAATTAGTACTGGGGTTACAAATGGGTGTACCCTGTGTCTAGGAATATAGAGATAATGCATGAATAGACAAAACTTTGATTAAACAATGTAACAAGTTCTAAATTTAAATAATGGATTGAATTCATATCTGAAAATATACAGGAAATCTTATATTGATATGCAATCATTCAATCCAACCAGGTATCCATCTTATTTTAATATTAGGCTTATGGATTATCATAAAGAGTGTGTGAATTTTGTTTCAAAGGTGATTATGGATTTCAGAAATAATGAGTTTGGAAAGAAGTCTCATGAAGAGACCAGACAAGAAACCTGAAGGAATACAAGAGTTTTGAATAAGGAAGTTATTGAAAGCGAAACAAATGCCTATAAATTTGTGAACTTGTTAATGAAATATATATCCTATTATGTGCATAAAATGAAGAAGTAATAATGTACCAGTTTTGTTAAAAAATGAACGTCAAAATACACATCATGTCCCATAGGAATCTACAAGCATTGATGTTAAACTGGGACAGTTACTGTAGAAATATTTGGATTTGTATGCACCATTCACTGAAGTTTGTTTTTAGTACTAGGAAACAAATATGTATTTCAGGTGGATGAATATTTTTGAAAATAATCTTGTGAAAAGTTGATTATAAATCCACATACATGTACATGAATGAATTTAGGGAGTATATAATAAGACACATATGTTTCATATTTTCAAAAATCTGGAGAGTGTATATCTATCTATCTATCTATCTATACACACACACACACACACACACACTCAAACAGACATTAAAATGTAGCAAAAAAAAAAAATATATATATATCATGAAATATATATAATCCACAGATCCAAAAATATTAATTTTACTAAACGTGGATTTATGTATAATGTTGTTCAACTAGGAAGTCACCCATAGTTTGAATTTTCACTTCCAACAGCATTCAGAGGAGTGATCTCTTCTGACAATTTGTATCTGCTAAGTCAGCAACCTCTCAAGAATGTACATGTGATACCAGGTAGGATTCTAAATGTGCATATAAAAATACATGTTCTGAATAGGCTACAGAGAAAGGGAGAGAGGAATTCACATGGTTGTGAACTTTAAAAACACATGGAGAACTGTTTCAATTAAAAATTGACTAAATTTATAACTCCTACCCTATATAATGCAAAAGGCAAGTACAACTATACAACATGAATCCTCAAAACTTCTTGTATTTCTATTCTGTTGGGGTTATTATTCTCCATCATGTTAGGATTACTAGTCAGAGTCTAGTAGGGTATGGGTTAGTGTCCAAAATAAGCTCCCTTGCCGCTCATTTGCCTAAAGTCATGGTGGCCTGGACACCCTGCATGTGAACCAGGAGTGATAAAATAAGACCGCAGTTAATACTGATCTGCTTCTCCAATTTGAGGCCTACTGACTGTCAGGTATAAATTCTTTATGTGAATTGGAGTCATAAGAAAACCCAAGCACTTCTTCAGGGCTTTCAAAAATTTATTTGAACCAAAGGATCCCTATTCTCACTTGATGTAGTTCAGGAACCTAACAAAGAAAGGCAAGAGACTTCATCCATCATAACTGATCTTTTTGAAATTTTGGTTTTGGACGCACACATCGAATCTTTCTTTAGATTCATCAGGGGCTGAGAATCTAAGCCACAACCGCACACAGGGCCAAAGGGTGATTCAGACACATCCCTTTGCAAAGAAATTAAGCAAAGAGCCACAGGTGATGCCCATTCATTTTCATTTGAAAACTCTTTTTTTCAGGCTTCACATGAGGGTGGCCTGAGGCAAAGAACTTCCTGACATTCAGGGAAACAGATACATAGTAAGAGAATGGCCCATAGCAGGGTTTCTCCACTGAGACTTTCCTGGTCACACTGATATCTGAGTTTTCTGAGATTCTCCCATTCCCTTCAGCTGTCCAGTACATGGCCATTTAACAGAGCTTGAGGTGGTACATATCTTAAACACAAAACTATGTGCCTATTCGGGAGAGTGGCCAGAATTCAGGAAGAAAACAGGAACTTAGGCAGATAGTAGGTGGTGCCCATCCATGAGGCAAGCCGCAGTCCATTCATCAATTGGGCAGGATGAATGCTGCGAAGCTTTCTACTAGACAGAACACATCAACTGATGCATTCTCTTTTCTAATGTCGACAACCATGGACACAGTGGGATACACAGACATAGAAAGACTCGCCTTGTCAAACGACTTACTAGAAACAGTTCACTACAATCCAATCAAACCGCCTTTCTTTCGTATTCTCAGAACATGAGACAAAACCACAAACCCACACCCACACCCGCAAAGGCACCTCCTTCCCCCAAGTAGGTCTGTCATATCCGGAGTGTCCTCTGACTGGTGGGCCATACTATGTTCTCCCAAAATGGCCTGTCCTGTCTCAGATCTGCTCTACTTTGCCAACTCTGTGAAGTAGTCAGGAGCCAGCGGTGATCCACTACCTGCTTTATCAGGATAGGACCCTCTTCAGAGGTTTCCTGGCATTTGGCCATCCTCAAATCAGTAGGTACCAAGAAATATTGACTCTGTCCTTCGTAAATCCAAACAAGTTAGACCACTGGGACTTGGACGGGTTATGGCTCTGGGTGCCTGGCTTCCTGGATCCCAAGTTCAGAGACTTCCATCACCAAGGAAGTGAGGTGAAGTCACTTCCTCGAGGAACAGAATGAGGTCACTGCCTTGGAACCCACGTTGTCCTAACATTTGCCTCCAAGGTTCCCATGAGATGGAGGATGCCCCTACATCCTGTGACACTTTCACAAGTTCGAATCGTATATCAAACATAGGGACCAGGGAACAGCTCTCCACACAGGCATGGTTTGGTCTATCTTCTCTGTATTAAGAAGAATGAGGCTGATTCAGACACATTCCTTAATTCTACCAGGTTGTTTGCCATTGAGATGACTTTTGCTCTCTCAGGTCCTTCATCGCTGCCTACATCTTCTCCAGGGATCATTTCTGCATGTACCTTTGAGGTTCTCAGCAGGTGGAAGATCCCATGCATTCCTGTATTGTAAGACCAACACTGTCACTGCTCTTCTGTAAAGTTAGATTGAGGGAACAGTGTATGGTTAGGGTTAATAACATTTTCATTTTCGGTTAGGAACCATTCTGCTGGATGAATAATATTATTGGAACCTGTGATATTTATTAGAATACAGACGTGAAATATATGTACATAAACAGAAATCTAAGTAAGATTTGAAGCCCAGAAATCATTGGGCCCTTGATTGGGATACCTATCGTTGAATTACATTCTGCAAAAATGTCTCAGAGAAATCGATATACAATGGCATAAGACCTTGTAACTGGATGATTGAATGTAGAAGAGAACCTCCAGTCAAAAAGTGATAGTCGGTAGGATTAGGAAGATAGTAGGTAGGTTTTAAGAAGAAGAGTGAATATAGGATTTGGACCAAAAGTTCTTTAGCAATAGGATTTCGATTGGAGTGTGAATGTAAGTTTCAGAACATGTGAAGATTTAGTCACAATGATGAACTGTTGAAAAGCAGATACCAATAGAGACATTACAAAAACAGGCAAAGTATAAAGTGAGTGAGAGGATTAGACATTTTCAACAGGGTTGAGTTTGAATATATAATCTTTGGAAGAAACTAATTTGTAGTTACCAATAGGATTTTCATTTGAGAGCATTAGGGAACCTGGACATGGATGTTTTTAATAATCCATGTTCACTTTTCATTTAGCTTTGATACAATCATAAGTGTGACCTTTGCTTTTTGTGTCCAGAATATTTCAGTGATAAAATGCATATGTAGATCAGGTGACATGGGTATTTCTTCCAACATTTCTCTGAGCAATATTTTGAAGACGTATAAATTAGTGTTGCGGGTACAAAGAGGTGTACCCTGTGTCTATGAATATAGAGATAATGCATGAAAATACCACATTGTGAATAAATAATATAACTGGTTCCACTTTAAATAATGGATTGAATTGATATCTGAAACTAAGTAAGAAATCTTATATTGATATACAATCATTCATTCCAACCAGTTGTACATCTAATGGTAATATTAGGGTTATGGTTTATTATGAGGGGTGTGTGAGTTTTGCTTCAAATGTGATAATGGAAATCGAAAATAATGTGTTTGGAAAGAAGTTTCAAGAAAAGACCAGTCAGAAACGGAGGAATACATGTTTTCTGAAGCAGGAAGTGATTGAAAGTGAAATAAATGCCTATAAATTTGTGAACGTGTGGATGAAATATATATCCTATAATGTGCATAAACTCAAGAAATAGAAATGTACCAGTGTTGAATAAAAATAAACTTCAAAGTACATATCACGTCCCATAGGAATCTACTTGCATTGATGTTAAACTGGGTCAGTTACTGTAGAAATATTAGGATTTTTTTTTTTTTTTGGTGTTATACTACAATTTATTTTAGCACTAGAATGCCACAGAATGTAGAGGAAAGAGCAATGGATGTTTAGTTATAGCACTAATAATCTAACATTTAATGACTCTTTTGGGGAGTCTAGAAATTACATAAGGCTATGTAAAATATATTTTATTATTTAACATTCATAAATGCTTGGGATTTTAGTAATATTTCTAGTTTTTTATTTTTTATTTTTTAAGTTGTTGATGGATCTTCATTTTGTTTATTTGTTTATGTGGTGCTGAGAATAGAACCCAGTTCCTCACACATACTAGGCAAACATGTTAACACTGAATCACAAACCCAGCCGCTCCACTTTTGTCTTAACATCGAACACGCCTCTCCCTCTTTTTTACTCACTTTTTTCCTCATTTTTCCCCTTCTCTCTCTTCCTTTTTCGTTTTTCCTCCATATCTATTTTTCTTTCATGGCATTACAAACAGTTGTATGCTATGAAATTTAAATTTGAGACTGTTTTTTATAGTCACTATTTTTTAAAAAAAAAATTAATAATTATAATCACCTGATAGATATATTACAATAAATTTATTATACATATGTGTCTATATTCATGCATATGCATTACACATATTATGTATATATATATATACATATATATTTAAAAGTACTTTGATTAGCCTGTTAGAAATAATATACACCAAGACTTTCTTAATTCTGAAGTCTTCCAGAATTAACATCTTACAATGAAAATCAAATAAACATATTTAAGAAAAAAGGTATCATTCTTTATTATCAATATTGATAATTTAATGTTTTTTATCATGTTACGCTGTAATATGGCATATTATATCTTATGAATTAGAGAAATTTTTTTGAACAACCTATTATTTAAGGACCATATGCACTGACATTTTAAATGGCTTTCTTATGATTTCAATTTCTATCAATTATGTATTAATTGCCAAATACTTATTTTAGTACTTTTCATATTCATAATTGATATAAAGTGAATTGTTTAATTTTTCTGGTAATTAGTTACTTATTACAGTAGGGACATTATTAATAGTTCTAAATTTTTATAAGTAAATGGTACAAACATATTTTCATGCAAAATTAAGAATAATTGCATGCTCTAAATGTTTGATTGTTGATACATATAATACAGAGCTTTTGATGAGTCTCTTCCCAGTAAAACATAAAATGCAAAGATATCGTTGGGTATGTATGTCCAAATAAAGATAATGAAAAATACACATTATCAGCTAGAAACTATTAAATAAAAGATGAAAAGAACAATCCAACACATTGTACCAACTTATCAGATGAGGCAGTATTCTGAAAGAATAGCCTAAGACTAGACCTGGTCCATGACAAAATATTTACCAAAAAATGAAATATGAAAAATATAGGAAATGCTATGAATTTTTCATGAAGGTAGGTGGATGATCCTTTAATCTCAATTAAGTGTATTTTCAAAAGCCAGTTCTGGTAAAATAAATTTGTGATAGATACAACTACACAAAACAAAGTTTCTGCTTAGCAAAATGAATGCATCTCAACACTTTTTTAGCTGATTTCTTGCCACTCAATTTTAAACCTTTATTTATTTATTTATTTTTATTGATTGTTCAAAACATTACAAAACTCATGATATATTATCTTTCATACATTTGACTCAATTGGGTTATGAACTCCCATTTTTCCCCAAATACGAATTGTAGAAGCACATTGGTTACACATTCACATTTGTACATAATGGCATAATAGTGATGTTGTATTCTGCTACCTTTTCTATCCCCTACTATCCCCCCTCCCCTCCCCTCCCATCTTTCCTCTCTACCTCATCTGCTGTTGTTCAATTCTCTCCATTGTTTTCCCCCCATTTCCCCTCACAACCTCTTATATGTAATTTTGTGTAACATTGAGGGTCTCCTACCATTTCCATATGCTTTCCCTTCTCTCCCCCTTTCTATCCCCCCACTCGTCTTTGTTTAATGTTAATCTTTTTCTCATGCTCTTCCTCCCTGTTCTGTTCTTAGGTGCTCTCTTTATATCAAAGAAGACATTTGGCATTTTTTTTAAGGATTGGTTAGCTTAGCTTAGCATAATCTGCTCTAATGCCATCCATTTCCGTGCAAAGTCTATGATTTTGCCATTTTTTAGTGCTGAGTAATACTCCATTGTGTATAGATGCCACAGTTTTTTAACCATTCATCTATTGAAGGACATCTAGGTTGGTTCCACAGTCTAGCTATTGTGAATTGTGGCGCTATGATCATTGATGTGGCAGTATCCCTATAGTACGCTCTGTTAAGACCCTCTAGTCCGAGAAGGGTGATAGCTGGGTCAAATGGTGCATTCATTCCCAGCTTTCCAAGAAATCTCCATACTGCTTTACAAATTGGCCTTATCAATTTTCAGTACCACCAGTAGTGTACAAGTGTACCCTTTTCTCCACATCCTCGCCAACACTTATTGTTGTTTAACTTCATAATGGCTGCTAATCTTACTGGAGTGAGATGGTATCTTAGGGTGGTTTTGATTTGCATTTCTCTGACTGATAGTCCTCCTCTCTGAAGTGTCTGTTCAGGTCCTTGGCCCATTTGTTGATTGGGTTATTTGTTATCTTATTGTTTAATTTTTTGAGTTCTTTGTATATTCTGGATATTAGGGCTCTATCTGAAGTGTGAGGGGTAAAAAATTGTTCCCAGGATGTAGACTCTCTATTTACCTCTCTTATTGTTTCTCTTGCAGAGAAAAAACTTTTTAGGTTAAGTAAGTCCCATTTGTTTATTGTTGTTATTAACTCTTGGGCTATGGGTGTCCTATTAATGAATTTGGAGCCCGACCCCACAGTATGTAGATCATAGCCATCTTTTTCTTCTATCACATGCAGTGTCTCTGATTTCATCACTAGCTCCTTGATCCATTTTGAGTTAACTTTTGTGCATGGCGAGAGAAAGGGATTCAGTTTCATTTTGGTGCATATGGATTTCCAATTTTCCCAGCACCATTTGTTGAAGATGCTATCCATCTCCCAATATGCTTTTAGCCTCTTTATCATATATAAGAATGTTGTAATTTTGTGGATTGATTTCTGTGTCCTCTATTCTCTACCACTGATCCACCTGGCTGTTTTGGTACCAGTACCACGCTGCTTTTATAACTATTACTTTGTAGTACAGTTTGAACTCTGGTATCGCAATACCTCCAGATTCAAATTCCTGCTTAGAATTGCTTTTGCTATTCTGGGTCTTTTGTTTTTCCATATGAATTTCATGATTGCTTTATCATTTCTACAAGAAATGCCGTTGGGATTTTGATTGGCATCCATTTTAACCTGTAGAGAACTTTGGGTAATATCACCATTTTGATGATGTTAGTTCTGCCTATCCATGAACAGGGTACATTTTTCCATCTTCTAAGATCTTCTTCTATCTCTCTCTTTAGGGTTCTGTAGTTTTCATTATATAAATCTTTCACCTCTTTTGTTAGGTTGATTTCCAAGTATCTTATTTTCTTTGAAAATATTGTGAATGGAGTGGTTTTCCTCCTTTCCATTTCAGAAGTTTTGCTCCTGATATACATAAATGCCTTTGATTTATGCGTGTTGATTTTATATCCTGCCACTTTGCTTAATTCATTTATTATCTCTAGCAGTTTCTTTGTAGACCCTTTTGGGTCTGTTATATATATTATCATGTCATCCACAAATAGTGATAATTTAAGTTCTTGTTTTCCTATTTTTATGCCTTTAATTTCTATTGTCTAATTGCTCTGGCTAGAATTTCAAGAACTAAATTGAATAGAAGTGGTGATAGAGGGCATCCCTGTCTTATTCCAGATTTTAGAGGCAATCCCTTTAGTTTTTCTCCATTTAGGATGATGCTAGCCTGAGGTTTAGCATATATAGCTTTTACAATGTTGAGGTAAGTTCCTGTTATCCCTAGTTTTTCTAGTGTTTTGAACATAAAGGGATGCTGTACTTTGTCAAATGTTTTTTTCTGCATCTATCGAGATGATCATATGGTTCTTGTCTTTAAGTTTATTGATGTGGTGAATAGTATTTATTGATTTCCGTATATTGAACCAGCCTTGCATCCCAGGGGTGAATCCTACTTGATCATGGTGCACAATTTTTTTTGATATGCTTTTGTATTCGATTCATCAGGATTTTATTGAGAATTTTTGTATCCAAGTTCATTAGAGATATTGGTCTGTAGTTTTGTTTCTTTGAAGTGTCTTAGTCTGATTTCAAGATCAGGGTGATTTTGGCCTCATAGAATGAATTTGAAAGAGGTCCTTCTTTTTCTATTTCTTGAAAGAGCTTGAAAAGAATCAGTATTAATTCTTCTTTGAAGGTTTTGTAGAACTCCGCTGTTTACCCATCCGGTCCAGGGCTTTTTTTCGTTGGTTATCTTTTGATGGCTTCTTCTATTTCTTCCTTTGTCATTGGTCTGTTTAAATTGTGTGTGTCTTCCTGACTCAATCTGGGCAGATCGTATGACTTAAGAAATTTATTGATATCTTCACTATCTTCTATTTTATTGGAATATAGGGTTTCAAAATACTTTCTAATTATCTTCTATATTTCTGTAGTGTCTGTTGTGGTATTGCATTTTTCACCCCCTATGTTAATAATTTGAGTTCTCTCTCTTCTTCTCTTCGTTATCATGGCTAAGGGCCTGTCAATCTTATTTATTTTTTCAAAGAACCAACTTTTAGTTTATCAATTTTTTCAATGATTTTTTGTTTCAATTTCGTTGATTTCTGCTCTTATTTTAATGTCGTCTACTACATTTGCTGTTGTTTTGCTCTTCCTTTTCTAGGTTTTTGAGGTGTAGTGTGAGTTCATTTATTTGTTGTTTTTTTTTTTTCTTTTTTTGAGGAAAGAACTCCAAGAAATGAATTTTCCTCTTAAAACTGCTATCATTGTGTCCCATAGATTACACTAGGTTGTGTCTGTATGGTCATTTGTCTCTAAGAATTTTTTTGTCTCCTCCTTAATTCTTCTGTAACCCATTGATCATTCAGTAGAATATTGTTCATTTTCCATGTGATGTAGGATTTTTCCTTCCTTCTTTTATCATTGATTTCCAGTTTCATTTCATTATGATCTGATATGGTGCATGGTATTATCTCCACGCCTTTATATTTACTAAGAGTTGCCCTATGACCTAATATATGGTCTATCTTTGAGTAGGATCCATCTGCTGCTGATAAGAAGGTGTATCCACTTGATGATGGTTGATATATTCTATATATGTCGGTTAAGTCTAGGTTATTGATTGTGCTGTTGAGTTCTATAGTTTCTTTATTCAGTTTTTGTCTAGAGGATGTGTCTAATGGTGAGAGCGGTCTGTTGACGTCACCTATAATTATTATGTTGTAGTCTATTTGACTCTTGAACTTGAGAAGAGTTTGTTTTATGAGTGTGGCAGCTCATTTGTTTGCTGCATACAAATTGGTAATTGTTATGTTATGTTGGTGGATGGTTCCTTTTAAGGTTATATAGTGTCCTTCTTTATCCCTTTTGATTAACGTAGGTTTGAAGTTGATTGTATTTGATATGAGTTTGGCCACTCCTGCTTGCTTCCGTGTGCCCTGTGAGTGGTATGATATTTCCCAACCTTTTACTTTCAGCCTGTGTATGTCTTTACCTATCATATGAGTCTCCTGAAGGCAGCATATTGTTGGATTTGTTTTTTTGATCCAGGTTACTACCCTATGTCTCTTGAATGGTGAGTTTAGGCCATTAACATTTAAGGTTACAATTGAAATATGATTTGTACATCCATTCATGTTAATTTATTTATTTATTTTAGTTTGGCTAGTTTTTCCTTTTTGGTTATTTTCCTCCCCCTTTACTGAGATACCTCCCACTGTTAGTTTGGGGCACTATTTTTCAATTCTTCTTCTTGTAGTATTTTGCCCAAAATCCTTTGCAGTGCTGGTGTTATGGGTGTGAATTCTTTTAGTTTTTATTCATTGTGAAAGACTTTAATTTTATTGTCAAATCTGAAGCTTAATTTTGCTGGATACAGTATTCTTTGTTGGAATTCATTATTTTTCAGTGTTTGAAATACATTGTTCCAGGATCTTCTCACTTTCAAAGTTTGTGATGAAAAATCAGTCGTTAATCTAATTGGTTTACCCCTGAATGTAATCCGCCTCCTTTCTTTCGTAGCTTTTAATATTCTCTCCTTGTTCTGTATGTTGGCTATCTTCATAATTATATGTCTTGCAGTTGGTCTATTATGGTTTTGAATGTTTGGGGTCCTGTAGGCTTCAAGGATTTGGCAATCCATTCCATCTTTCATCTCTGGGAAGTTTTCTAGAATTATTTTATTTAATATGTTGTCCATTCTTTCGGTTTGAATCTCTATGGCTTCTTCTATCCCGATGACTGTGAAATTTGTTTTTTTTATGACATCCCATATCTTTTGAATAGACTGCTCTTGGGACTTAAGCATCTTTTCTGTGTTGACTATATTCTTTTCAAGTTGATAAACGTTGTCGTCATTATCTGATGTTCTGACTTCTATTTGATCTAGTCTATTTGTAATATTCTCGTTTGAGTTTTAATTAATAGTTTCCTGCATTTCTAGGATTACTGTTTGATTTTTTTAAGATCTCTATCTCCTGGTAAAGCTTGTTCTTTGCCATTTGAATTTGTTTAATTCATTTTCAAAATATACTTTTATTGCTAGGACTTGCTGATTCATGTATTCTCTAATATCCCTTTCCATCTGAGTTAGGTAAGCCTTGAGTTTTTTTCCCTATCCCTGTTTCTGATGATTCTAGGTCCTCCTGTAGAATTAAGTTGTCCTGCATTGTTTGTACACATTTTTTCCTTTGTTTTTTCATGATGTTCACGTTGTTTTCCATCTCTATTTGATTGCTGTTTTTCTGCTCTATTCTATAGATTTGTTTTGGTTTAATATATCTGTTGTCTCTCCTTTGTGTTGGTAGACTATGCCTGCTAAAGTGAATTCTGCTTGGAAGGAATTGCGATGGCCGAGCTCCAGTGATGTCACCTGTCTGCTATGGCGGGCCCCAGGCTCCTTGCCAGCGTGTTCAAATGGGAGTGGGCTGGGACTGATCTGTCTCTGTTTGTTTTCAACTCCCGGTCGCCGGCGGGCGGGCGGTCTCCAGCTGTCCAGTCACACAGTCAGCGGGTGGGCTGTCACTGGTGGGCGGGAGATCTCTAGCCACCCAGTTGCACGTGCAGCCAGCGGGCGATTGGTCGCTGGTAGGCAGGCGAGCACAAGCCACCCAGTCGCACCAGCAGCGGGCTGTTTGTGACCAGTGGGCGGGCGTTCTCCAGCCGCCCAGTCACGCGGGCCTGGCCTCTAGTCCCCTGTTATCTCCTGCTAGTCCTGGTTTCTCGTGCTAGACCAGATTTCCCCTGAGTGATGCCTCTCGGCAGCTCATACTGTCCTCTGGGCCTGCCGTTTCTTGGGTGTGGATGGTGTCTATGGGGAACCCCGGCACTCTATTGTTTTGATTTTTTCCTCTTGCCCCTCTCCCAGCTCTGGCTAGACAGGTTTCGTTTTCGCCGCTGATGGGAGGGGAAGTTGAAGGTCAGGTGCCTCTAGTTTTCCCGACGTCTTTATGCAGGCTCTTTCTGATAATCTCTCCAATGGAAAGCCTAAGAGAGATTTTATGTGAATTCCCTGCTGTATGGGAGATGAGCTGAGTAACACAAACCTGTTTTATTGTTGCAATCTGTTGGAGAGTGGCGGTGGTTACTTCTGCTCTCCAAGATGGTGGCCGTTGGTTTCCTTGGTGGAGTTTTTATTGTTGGGGGATAGAACTGTAGCACTTCCTTCCCCGTCTGAAATCCCAAACTCAGCCCGGGGCTCAGTTGGAGGTCGGCCAGCAGGATTCCACAGAATCTGCAGAAACGTTTCTCCCTGCCGGCTGGTCGCTTCTACGTGGTGCCCTGCTGTCTCTAGCCACGGGGCAGGCCACACAGATTTGTCAGCCCGGATCTCCGGTCGCACATTTGGCTCGTGTTTGAGACTCAATTACCGGACCTCATTTGTGGAAATCATTCTTCTAGGTTTCGGTGCACACCCATTTTTCTGTAAGATCCTAACAAGATAATTTTTTGTCATTCTAACTCGTTATTCACCTGTGAAGTGGCGCAGTTCACAGGGTGTGAGTGGCAGATTCAGAGACATCCCTTCATCCTGACCAGGTTGTTTGCCATGGAAGATGACTTTTGCTGTCTCAGGTCCTTCATAGCTGCCTACATCTTCTCCATGGCTTATTTCTCCATGGACCTTTGAGGTTCTCAGCAGGTGAAAGATCCCCTACATTCCTGTATTATAAGACCAACTCTGTCCGTGCTCTTCTTTAAAGTTAGATTGAGGGAACACTGTAGGGTTAGGGTTAATAACATGTTTGATTTGGGTTAGAATCATTCTGTTTATGAATAATTCTATTGAGAAGCTGCGATATGTATAAGAATATATAGTTGAAATATATGTAGGAAAACAGAAATCTAAGTAAGATTTGAATCCCAGAATGGCATTGGGCCCTTAATTGGGATACTTAGCGTTGAATTACGTTCTGCACAGATGTCTCAGGTAAATTGATATACAATGTCATAGGACCCTGTACCTTGGAAGATTGAATGTAGATGAGAACATCCATTTAAAAAGGTATAGTTGTTATTGAATGGTTAATTAAATAGGTACTTGTCACTTCCTGTTTTTCTCTATGCTTAACAAAACACTGTTGAAATCTTGAGAACTGTTTGCTAATCTTGTTCCCAGAATGTGCTGTCCCCAGTTTTCAAACTGCAGAATTTACTCTCTCACCTGGTTTCATGCAAACTGCCCACTCCCACTGACCCATCAATAAACTTCCCTCCTTGCCCTCGGCAAGGAAAGTATATAAGCTCTGCTCAAGCTCTTCTCAGGGCTCTCTGCTGTATTCAAGTGAGCTCTGAGCCCCAGCATGCTGGAACTCCAATAAACCCTTTGCTGTTTCATGAGTCAGTTTCTTGGTGGTCTCTTCCTCCAATGCACGCCCGACCTTCATACATGAAGTTTCCACTGATATCTGGCAGCGGCGGATGAGAGACCCCAACGGGCTACTCTTGGGGTAAGTAAGTCTCCTATTCCTGGTTTCAGGTTTCAGGTTAGGACTTGGAAAAATGGCTATTGATGAAGAGTGTGAGCTCTCTCCGACAGTGGCTGACAGACATGTCACAGAGCCACAGGCCACGTTCCTGGAGGACGCCCCAGATGACTTGGGAAATTTAGTTATAATAGATTCCTCGACTCAGTGATATTTTGTTTTGGATTCGGTATTGCCAGCCCATTGGTTATTGCCGGCTACTCAGTTCTGATCTCAGTGTTGGACGTCCATTGCCTGTCATTATTGTCTTGTCTTGTCTGTTTCATGTGTCGTTGCTTTCACTGTTTGTGGATCTTTCATTATGGGACAGAGCACTTCAATGCTAGATCTCAGTTTAAAGGGCGACTCTTATGCGTGGTCTCATAAAATCCCAACACAATTAATGGCAATACTTCTCTGAGCTCAGTTCCAGAACTCAGTCTCTAAGGGGAATCACACCAGAGTTCAAGCCCAGGTGGACCCAGTCATCTCTTCCAAATGCCACACAAATGACCACAATTAAAACCAAAACACTCCCCAATGGCCCTCATCTTCTTCCATATAGACACTCATCATAACCTCTGGCTGGACGTTTCCATGAGGAGCATAGCCCAAGACAGTGTCCAAAACATGATCCCTTGCCGCTAATTTGCCTAAAGTCAGGGGGGCCTGGAAACCCTTCCAGTGAACCAGGATTGATCAAATACGCCTGCCATTAATACTGATCTTCTTCTGCAATTTGAGGCCTACTGACTGTCAGGTGTAGATTCTTTATGTGAATTTCAGTCATAAGAAAACCGAACCACATCTGCAGTGCTTTGAAAAACTCATTTGACCCAAAGGATCCCAATTCTCACTTGATGGACGTCAAGAACCTAACAGAGGAAGGAGAGAAACTTCACCCACAATGACTGCTCTTTTGGCCATTTTGGTTTTGGATGCACACATGGGATCTTTCTTTAGATCTATCAGTTGCAGAGAATCTAAGACACAGCCTCACACAGGGCATAGAGTTGGATTCAGACACATCCATTTCCAAAGCAATTAAGCAAAGAGCCACAGGTTATGCCCATTCATTTCCATCTGAAAACTGTTTTCTTCAGGATTCACAAAGGGGTGGCCCGAAACAAAGAACTTCTTGACATTCAAGGCAACAGAACATTATGTAAGCAAAAGGCTCAAAGAAGGGTTTCTCCACTGAGAGTTTACTGGTCACACTGATATCTGTGTTTTCTGAGATGCTCGCCATTCCCTTCATCTATCCAGTACATGGACATGTCACAGAGCTTGGAGGTGGTACATATCTTGGACACAAAACCATGAGCCTATTCTGGAGATTGGCCAGAATTCAGAAAGAAAATTGGAAATTACTAAGATCGTTGGTGTTGCCCATCCTTAAGGAAAGCTGCAATCCATTCATTAATTGGGCAAGATGAATGCTGGGAAGCTTTCTACAAGACAGGACAAATCCATTGATGCATTCTCTTTTCTAATGTCTACAAGCACGGACATAGTGGGATACACAGACATAGAAACACTCGCCTTGTCAAACGTCTTACTAGAAACAGTTCAACCCAAAAAAACAAACCACCTTTCCTACCTATTCTCAGAACATGAGACAAAATCATAAACCCAAAACCACACCCATATTGGCACCTCCTTCCCGCAAGTAGGTCTGTGACTCTAGGGAGTGTCCTCTGACTGGTGGGCCATACAATTTTCCCCTGAAAAGTCCTGTCCTGTCTCAGGTCTGTTCTCCTTGACCAACTCTGTTAAGTTGTCAGAAGCTAGTGTTTAGCCACTACCTGCTTTCTCAGGAAAGGCCCTTCTTCAGAGCTCTCCTTGCTTTTGCCATCCTAACATCAGTAGGTACAAAGAAAGACTGACTCTGTCCTTGGTAAATCCAAACAAGTGAGCCCATTGGGACTGGGACTGGAACTGGCTGTATGTGCCTGGTTTCCAGTATCCCAAGTTCAGAGAGATCCATCACCAAGAAAGTGAGGTGAGGTCACTCCCTTCAGGAACTGAATAAATTCACTGCCTTGTAAACCATTTTGTCCTAATAGTTGCTTCCAAGTGTCCCATTAGATGGAGGCTTCCCCTACTTCCTTTGAAACTTTCACAAGTTAGAATGGAATGTCAACCTTAGGAACCCGGGAATAGCTATCCACACAGGCCTGGTTTGGTCAATCTCCTCTACATTAAGAAGAGAGAGGCTGATTCAGACACATCCCTTCATCCTGACCAGGGTGATTGCAATGGAAGATGACCTTTGCTCTCGCAGATCCTTCATAGCTGACTATATCTTCTCCAGGATTCATTTCTGCATGGACTTTGGAGGTTCTCAGCAGGTGGAAGATCCCCTACATTCCTGTATTGTAAGACCAACTCTGTCCCTGCTTTTCTTTAAATTTAGGTTGATAGAACAGTGTATTCTTAGGGCTAATAAAATGTTTGATTTGAGTTAGGAATAATCCTGCGGGATGAATAATGGTATTGGGAACCTGTGATATTTATAAAAATATAGAGGTTAAATATATGAATGAAAACAGAAATCTAGGTAATTTTGAAGCCCAGAAGGGCATTGGGCCCTTGATTGGGATACTTAACTTTGATTTACATTGTGTACAGATGTCTCAGATAAATAGATATACAATGGCATCGGACCTTGTAGCTTGGATGATTGAATGTTGAAGAGAACATCCAGTCAAAAACGGATAGTAGGTAGAATTAGGTACAGAGTTGGTTTAGGAAGAAGAGTGAGTATAGGATTTGGAACAAAAGTTCTGGAGCATTAGGGTTGTGGTTAGAGAGTGAAAGTGAACATAAGTTCATGTGAAGGGTCAGTCACAATGGTGAACTGGTGAAAATATGCAGGAAACCACATATCTTTAGAGACATTATGAAATCAGGCAAAGTATAAAGTGAGTGATATGATTATGCATTTTCAACAGGGTTGAGTTTGAATATATAATCTTAGGAAGAAACAAATTTCCCCTTCCTCTCCTGTTTTCTCTTTTCTTTCCACTATACAAAGTCTAATCTGGGACAGAAAAGATCCGTCCTTTATAGGGCATATCAGGACATATACAGGATTGCCTGGAGCCCTTAGTTTGGGTAATGATTTAGCAGATAAAACTACGCATGACATACATATTTTCTCTACAGTAGAAGAAGCTACAAATTTTCATAAAAAATTCCATGTCAATGCTAATACTATACATAAGCGCTTTAAAATAACTAAGGAACAAGCTAGACAAATAATAAAACAATGTCAAAATTGTGTGACCATTTTACCACAAGTTAATCTTGGAGTCAATCCTAGAGAATTGATACCTAACCATATTTGGCAGATGGACGTCACAAACTTGCCAGAATTTGGAAAATTAAAATATTTGCATGTTACAGTTGATACTTCTTCTGAATTTTTGATGGACTCCCTTCATGCTGGAGAAAAAAAACTAAAGATGTTATAGCTCATTGCTTACAAAATTTTGCCACTGTGGGCATTCCAAAACAGTTAAAAACAGATGTTGCCCCTGGTTATACTTTTACCTCTTTTAAAGAATTTTGCTCATCATTTTGCATTACTCATATAACAGGAATCCCATACAATCCGCAGGGACAAGGCATAGTTAAATGAGCTCATCAAACTATTAAAACGTACTAATTAAACGAAAAAAAAGGAATTGGGAAGGGGTATATATTCCCCAAAGATAAACTTAAAATAACCCTTTTTACTCTAAACTTTGGAAATTTGGATTCATCAGGGCTTAGTCCTGTGGAAAGGCATATGTGTCCAAAAAATGTACATAAGCCCAAGGTACTTTGGAAGGATATTCTAACAGGACAATGGAAATGTCCTGACCCAGTAATTGTCTGGAGTTGGAGGTCTGTTTGTGTGTTTCCACAGGGAGAACAGCAGCCGATTTGGATTCCAGAGAGACTAACTAAAGCGATTTCTGCAGATTAAAAGAATATGATTTGGCTCAAATTCATAACAGCTGATATCCAGAACTCCAGTTTGGCTATTCTTACATCTGTGACAAATCCAGGATGCTTTTTTCAATATCTATTTTATTATTACCCTTTCCCATGTCATGAAGTTCTATTTTGTTTTTTGAGCTCATACAAACCTAGGTTAATGTTTTGCTGATCAGTTCTATTTTTGGACTATAGAGTTTTTAGACATTGCAATGGAGATTTCACCTGTAAAATGTTATAAGGCCTTTACTCTTATGTTATGTGTTGTATGTATTATATTACGTGTGCACACTTGTGTTTTTTGTTATATGTTTGAATGTACGTATGTCCATATATCATATATGATGAGCGCTCATGAAAAAATGGATCCAAATATATTTTTATACACTTGATGTAAATGTTTTAATTTAAATTGGGTAAACACCTGCTGAGGATTGTTTTAAAATGTGTACAAAAAAGGAGGTTAACAGATCTGTTTGTTTACTTTCACCTTTTCTTTTCATTATATTTAATAATTCTCTTCAAGACAATGTAAATTGTTAAGAAAATTGTTTTCTTTTAGTACCTTCTGGAATGTTACATAATTTTTCTTTGGCCATTATTGACAAAATTCCTATCTTCATCCCAGTGCCTGTAAAGACAAAGATAAAACCAATCTACAGCTTCTGCAATAGCCATCACTGAACTGCTTGCAGAACTTGCCTGGACTATGTATCACCTGTATGCATTGTGAACTCACCTGCATGCATTGTGAACAATATGTTGGTGAATTGACTTGTGGTAGTGTTGGGGTATTTTTGCTGATGATGTCATCGGTGGTACAATTTTTCCAAAAGGAGCCGTCAATTGGCTTGGTGTATCTTCCTCCCTTCTGCTGTCATGGTCGTTCAGCTAAAATTTGGGGGCCAACAGAGGTGAGACAAAGAACCTCACCCCCCGCTGGTACAAAGACCTCTCCACAGGTGTGACTGTATACTGGACCTGTAGCTAGTGACGGGTAAGATCCAATTGCAATGGTACCAATCTAAGACTGGAGGCTGATACCTTGAGGTCAGCTCATTCGATAATGGGTAAGCACCATATGTACTATTGGACAACCTAAGGCAGGCATGGTCCCTAAGCCACATGCTTGTTGTTTAAACAGAGAGGGGGAGGTGTTGAGAGGCACAGCCCAAGGGGCCAAACAAACTTTCAGACTGCCAGCTGATGATTGGCTAACAGTGGCCCCAGCAACATCAAGCTAATTGGCTCCTCTGCGGTGATGCTCATTGGAGATGCTCATGGAGCAGTTTCCCCACCCTTTCAGACTGCAAGCTGATGATTGGCTCACAGCAGCCCCAGCAATATCTAGCTGATTGGCTCCTCTGTGGTAATGCCATTGGGCTGTTTCCCCACCCTTTCAGACAACGGAGCTGCTCATTGTGGGACTTTTTGGGCTCTGCCCACACGACCCAGCCAATCGACCTCAAGAGAAGGAGTGTGGAGGTTGAGAGCTTGTGGGAAGCCAGTAGTGGCAGTTGGGCTCTGAGGGTTTTTCCCGAGGAGCTAATTTTTAGTCATGTGTGGTTCTAAAAGTAATTTTAGTTTCTTTTGACAAGTGGCTCCTGAATTGTGCCCAGCCAGATTGCAGCAATCCTAAAGTGATGGAGAAAAAGAACCCAAACAGACTAGAAATACAAGCAGTTTAGAGAGGCATGGTGTATAGTTGGATTTACCTTTTGCATGATAAAGGGTAGGTGTTATAAATCTAGTCAATTTTAAATTGAAATAGTTCTCCATGTGTTTTATAGTTAACAAATATGTGAATTCCTATCTCCCTTTATCTGTAGCCTATTCAGCACATGTATTTTTGAATGTACATATAGAATCCTACCTGGTATCACATGTACATTTTTGTTAGATGGCTGACTTGGCAGATACAAATTTTTAGAAGAGGTCACTCCTCCTAAACGTTGTTGGAATTGAAAATTAAAACTATGGGTGAGCTTCCTAGTTGAACAATATAATACATAAATCCATGTTCAGTAAAATGAATAGTTTTGGATCTGTGGATGTTATATATTTCATGATGAATTTCGATTGGCATATATATTGCTACCTTTTAATGCCTCTCTCTTTCTCTCTCTCTCTCTCTCTCTCACTCTCTCTCTCTCTTTCTATATATATATATATATATATATATATATATATATATATACACACACACACACACTCTCCAGATTTTTCAGAATGTAAAATATATGTGTCTTATTATACAATCCCTAAATGCATTCATATTCATGAATGTGGATTTATAACCAAATGTTCACAAAGTTATTTTCAGAAATATTCATCCACCTTAAATACATATTGTATCCTAGTACTGAAATCAAAATTCAGTGAATGGTGCATAGAAGTCCTAATTTTTCTACAGTAACTGACCCACTTTAACATCAATGCAAGTAGATTCCTATGGGACATGATGTGTATTTTGACCTTCATTTTTATTCAACACTGTTACATGACTATTTCTTCAGTTTATGCACATCATAGGATATATATTTCATTCACAATTTTGCAAATTGATAGGCTTTTGTTTCACTTTTAATCACTTCTTGCTTCAGTACACAAGTATTACTCTATGTTTTTTGACTGGTCTTTTCATGATACTTCATTTTATTTTAGATTTCAATAATCACTTTTAAAGCAAAACTCACACACTCTTCATGATAAACCATAAACCTAATATTACCATTAGATGTATAAATGGTTGTAATGAATGTATGTATCTCAATATAAGATTTCCTGTAAATTTGTAAATATCAATTCAATCCAATATTTAAAGTTGGAACCAGTAATACTATTTATTCACAGTATGGTCTATTCATTCATTTTATCTATATTCCTAGACACAGGGAACACCTATTTGTACACCCTATACTAATTTATACACCTTCAAAATATTGCCCACAGAAATGGTGGAAGAAATACTCATGTCACCTGATCTACATATGCACTTTATCACAGTAATATTCTGGAAACAAAATGCAAAGTTCACACTTATGACTGTGCCAAAGCCTAAATGGAAAGTGTGCATGGATTACTAACAATATCCATGTCCAGATTGCCTAATTCTCTCAAATGTCAATCCTATTGGTGACTAAATATTTGATTCTTTCTAAGATTTTATACTCAACCTCTACCCTGTTGAAAATGTCTAATCCTATCACTCAATTTATACTTTCCCTGATTTCTTAATATCTCCATTGATATCTGCTTCCCCATATATTTTCCCCAGTTCATCATTGTGTCTGACTCTTCACATGTGGTGACATTTACATTCACTCTCTACCGCAAACCCTATTGCTAAAGAACTTTTTGTCCAAATCCTATACTCACTTTTCTTCCTAAACCTACTGACTATCTTCCTAATCCTACCAACTATGCCTATATGAGTGGATGTTCTCTTCTACATTCAATCATCCAATTTTCAAGGTCCTATGCCATTGTATATCGATTTATCTGAGACATCTGTTTAGAAGATATTTAAAAGCTAAGTATCCCAATCAAGGGCCCAATGCTCTTCTGGGCTTCAAATCTTACCTAGATTTCTGTTTTTATACTTATATTTCACCTATATATTCTTGTAAATATCACAGGTTCCCAATACCATTATTCATCCAGCAGAATGATTCCTATCCCAAATAAAACCTGTTATTACCCTAACCATACACTGTTCCCTCAATGTAACTTTACAGAATAGCAGGGAAAAAGTTGGTCTTACACTACAGGAATGTAGGGGATCTTCAACCTGCTGAGATCCTCAAAGGACCATGCAGAAATGATTTCTGGAGAAGTTGTAGGCAGCTATGAAGGACCTGAGGGAGGAAAACTCAACTTCCATGGTAAACAACCTGGTCAGAATGAAGGGATGTGTCTTTATCAGCCTCTTTCATCTTAATGTAGAGAAGATTGACCAAACCAGGCCTGTGTGGAGAGCTGTTCTCGGGTGCCTATGGTTGATATACCATTCCAACGTGTGAAAATGTCACAGGAAGTAGGGGCACCCTCCATCTCATGGGACCCTTGGAAGCAACTCTTAGGACAAAGTGGTTGCCAAGGCAGTGACTTCATTCACTTCCTGATTGAGGTTACCTCACATAACGTCCTGGGTGATGGAACTCTCTAAACGTGGAATTCAGAAAGCCAGGCAAGCACAACCAGTCCCAGTCCCAGTCCCAGTGGTCTCACTTTTTTTGGATTTACCAAGGACAGAGTCTGTCTTTCTTGGTACCTACTGATGTGAGGATGGCCAAAAGACAGGAAAGCTAAGAAGAGGGGCCTTTCCTGATAAAGCAGGTAGTAGCTCACCACTGGCTTCTGACAACTTCACACAACATTCTTCCCTCAATGCAGCACAAAGGTCCCTTTCACTCATGAAGAGGAGGTCCAACCCTCAACTGTTCTGTAAAAGAACTTCAGAGAGAGAGGTTAAAGATTCCTGCAAAGCTGTTATGGAGGTTTCTAATATATTTAAGTTTTGGTCTATTTCTGCTTCTAACTGGGTCATTTGTTGTGTCCCATGGACCAGGGCAGTGGTTCTTGTGCCCACCCTTGTGGCAACTCCTATTCTTTATAGGATGGCTAAAGTGAGGGACATATGTTCCCAGTGAAACCGGGTTGTATGTCCCACCTATTCGATCTTCAAATGAACCTGCGTCATGATAGAGCATTCTGGGTAACATATGCACCATTACACAATTAATCACATCCGTTTTTCATTTCATGAAAACATCAACAATGTTTTAGTATATAGAATTATACTGTTGTAGGGACGGACAAGGCAAGGCACCTAAGATAGCACCAAAGACAGTGAAACAGTCCTATTTGGTTGCACCCAGATTCAGAGGGCATTGCTTCGGTTGTAATCAATTAATCTTCTGAATTCCAAGTTTAGGTAGTTTCAGAATTTTGTACCCAACATGTAAGAGAAGTGGCTCAGAAGATCACACTCTGCAGAAGTTCACAAAAAGCTGTTTTTGTTTCTGTTTTTTTTTTTCTCTGTTCTGGGCAAGTTAACTTTTCAAGGACAACTTGGTGGGGGAGAGCTTTTACTTCCCTTTCTTTTTTTCCCCCTGCCAGCTGTTACCATGGAGCCCAGATGGTAACTTCTTTATCTTAGAAATGTTGCCATCTCTGTGAAGCCCCAGTTCAAGGCCAGAGGAATTGTTCACATATTTTGTGAAAAACTAGTAAGGGGGTGTCTAGCTTAGGAGTGCTGATTATTTTTAGCCAGTGGCCAAGTGGAACAGGGCAACATTAAAAGAGGAAGGTTATCTACACTGAAATCGTTTATAGGGACTTTTTTGCTGAAAGTCCTAAAGTCAGCCATGGTGAAGACTCCTGGAGAAGGTCAGTGAAAACTTTTCTGTGGGCCTGGTACAGAGGGGGGAGACAGAGAAGTCGGGGCTTAGAGCAGCTTCATGGATCTGAGAATGAGAAAGGAGAGATGTAAAAGAATAATGGGAAAGGGGTTTGGGATATTCCTAGCAACAAAACTTGAGCAGTAGAACAGGTAGAGCAGTGGGGAAGAAGGGAGTGAGTATCCACAAAGCCTGTGAGGGAATTTAAATTTTTAGTAACCTGTTTTCAGTGATGAAAGAGCAACTTTAAAGGCCATTTTCATTACATTTGGATAAGGGTCTGAGGGCTCTCCTCAGCTGGTTTGAGCTATGGGTTAGCTGGAAAGAGGACCTGGTGGGACCCAGTGTGGGCAGTGACAAGAGAAGAGAGGAGTGAGTCGGTGGAGGGGTACCTCAGTACCTGCTTCTCAGCCAGGGGGCAATGGTCTGAGAACCGGTGTTGGTTTGGGTTTTTGATCTAGTAATTGAAGGGAAGAAATCAGGTTGCTGAGTTTGGAGTGACAGCAGATAGTCTGGAGAAGAAGGCTGAGGGTGAGGATCTATTGGAGAAGCATAGTTCAGGATGTGAGCGAAGGAGGGAAAAGGCCTCCACATAGGGGAATCTTCTTTTACCCTTTTGAGCACTTGCAGAAGTTAAAAAGGTCACACAGTATTTGAGGATCTAGAGACCCTTCTGGGGGCCATGGGTTTTGGTTATCTAATTGGTCATATGGCCAATGCTGTGTACAGAATTTGATGAGGAGTTCGGGTTCCATCAGGAAGCCCCTGTATGCTCACATCCCCATGACTTACAGAAGAAATTGGCTTTTCCTCCACACAGCTGTTGCTGTTTGTGGCTTTGATTGTCTGCCGGGCAAACATAGTAATCTAGGCTAGCCAACCTGCACCTGGCTTACCTGTCCCGACATCCATAATGTTTGTTTCCATTATTTATGGTACAAAAGGTATTTAATGGAATTTTAGTGGGATCCTCTTCATCAGGGATATCCTAATAGGAAAGACCTATAGCCAGCTAACAAATGTCTGGGTGGAGAAATGGCCACCAGATCCCAAAGTGGGCTATATGTGACATAGATTATACTTCTTCTCCAGTAGGATTTGTGATCAGCCATCGCTGCTGAAAGGGCTGATGAGGGTTAGAACTACTGGTGGTCAAGGAGAGACTCTATAGCTTCATCCACCTGGCGAATACACAATTTGAAAGGGTTACCAGTCTCTTCCAGTTTCCAGGCAGAGTCTGGACAGGGTGCAGGCTTGAGATGAGAGGCCAGGATCCAGGAAGTGATTCTGTCTACCTTTACCACTGTAGGTGTTATAAGTAGAACCTGGTATGGTCCTTTCCAGTGGGGTTCCAGGGATGACACCTGATGTTGTCTTACATAGACAAAGTCTCCTACTTGATATTGATGTGGAGTCCCCTCATCTCCAGGTTGGTAGGCAGTGGCCAGCTGTTTTCACAGGTATCGCTGAGTTCTTTCAACAGCTGTAAGTCTGTCAAGCATGGTGGTGTGGAAGGGATCGTTAGGTCTTAGAGTTGGGGTTAGGTCCCTTACTGGAATAGGGGCCCCATAGGGAATTTCATAGTGGGTGAGGTTACACAAAGAAACAGAGAGAGAATTTCTTGCATGAAACATTGCATAAGGCAGAAGCATTGTCCAATCTTTTATGACGGTCTCTAAGCTTAATTTCATTAAGGTCTCTTTAATGGTTCTATTCATTCATTCTACCTGTCCTGCACTCTGTGGTCTATAAGCACAATGTAATCCCCAGGGTACTGGCTAACCCCTAATGTACCTGGGTCATGAATGCAGGTCCATTATCAGACTCTGTTACCTTAGGCAGGTCGTATCTTGGAAAAAAATCTTCCAGGATCTTCTTGACCACCATTTGTGCTGTTTCTTTCTTTCTTTCTTTCTTTCTTTCTTTTTTTTCGTGGGGAAGGCTTTAATCCATCCTGAAAATGTATCTACAAAGACTAGGAGATATTTAAGTCCATACCTTGCATGCTTAATTTCAGTAAAGTTCACTTCCCAGAATTGTCCTGGTCTTTTTCCTCCTAGGTGCTTTCCTCCAGGAAGCTTGGAAGGGTAAGCATAAACCAATTGATGGACCCGACAGGCTTTTGTTACCCATTCAGTCCTTTTGCTGTGATTTGGTTAGTGGAAAACTCTGTTCTTGATCCTTCAGGAATGCCTGCAGTTTCTTTGAACAAAGTTGAGTGAGTTGATGTACATTTTCTACTGACATAGTTAGAGCCATGACTATAGGAGTTTTTACTGAAGGATTTAGAAATCCCACTTGGTTGCCTTCAGGGTTAAAAGTTATTTTGGCCCAGAGCTTGGTGAGCAGATCTCTGCCCATCAATGGGGCCAGGCATTCTGTGATTACTAGGAAGGATTGATGGATTTTCCTTTTCCCAGGTCCATGGTCCTCTTAGTTGTCCAAGCCCGATACTTACTGCCATTTGCCCCTTGAACTAGAGACCTTTTATTTGATAGATGGCCCAATGGGGCCTTAAGGGCTGAGTATATTGCCCCTGTATCCACTTCAAAGTTTACTGGGGTCCCCTACACTTCAAAAGTTACCCTGAGCTCCGGGAGGGGATGTTAGCCCCGACTTTTGGAGTCATCCTCAAGAGTCAGAATGGCTGGCAGGAGTGGCTGTCTCTTTCTAGGGAACTCTTTGGCCCAGTGTCCTTTTTTTTACAGTAGGCACAGTGATCTGAGGCAAGGAGTGGCCTCTGGCGTGGGCCCAGGTATCCCTTCCTGTCTCCCTGTTTCTTAATTTCTGGCCTATTTGTTGTTGTGACCAGGACCTTAGTCAGCGCCTTAGTCTGTTTTTTGTTTCTTTTATCCTCCCTTTGTTCCCTTCTCTTCCTCAGTTTCTCTCTTAAAGTATACCTTCTCGGCTTCTCTGACTAAATCTCTCAAAGTCATATCTTGTATTCCATCTAAGCATTTTAACTTTCTTTTAATATCCGGGGCAGCTTGCCCAATAAAGGCCATTGTGACAGATGACTTTTGATCCTCTGCCTGAGGATTGAAAGGAGTATATCTTCTATATGCCTCCATAATTCTCTCTAGAAACATAGAGAGAGGTTCTTCAGGCCCTTGAATGATCTCTCTTACCTTGGCCTAATTTGTTGGTCGCCTAGCGGCCGCACGGAAGCCCACTATTAGAGCCTGGTGATAAGTGAACAGATGCTCCCTACCTTCAAAGATTTGGGGGCCACAGTTGGGTTGGTTCAAAGGAAAGCTGGCTTTGATTATCTTGGGAAGTTGTGTCAGTCACGCATCTGGTCAGAGGATATTTTTTTCCAGCTTCCAGGAGTATTCTATTTTGATCCCCTGTCATGAAGACAGTCCCTATGAGTTGTTAGCAGTCATCTCAAGTAGGCTAGTGTGAAAACATCAATGACTCAACCAGACCTGTGTGCCAGGTGGGGTGCTCAGAAAAAGGGGGATTGTTATATTTCCAATTATGTACGTCTAAAGAGGAGAATGGCCAAAACTGGTAGGCTTGCATTTTTTCCCCCATGGCCGTCGTCAATCTTTGGCCCTTAGGGATGGAGGGGGAGCATCATGGGAGTTCCAGTGTTTTCAACTATTCACTGCTGGCGAGTTCCTATAGCTGGGCCAGCTTCCTCAAGGGAAGGAAGGGCTGTGTGTGCCACTGGGGAGCTATCTGGAGGGTGCTGTGCTCCTCCAATTGCAGAGAGGCTGAGTCAGCAGCAGGGGAATCACTTAGAGGTTGTTGGGGATTGGGGGAAGAGGGCAGGGGATAAGGAGGGGGAGGAGAATCCAGTAGAGTCAAATCTTGTGACTCAGGGAGAACAGAGGGTGGAGAAGGAAGAAGAGCAGAGGGTTTGAGAGATCATGGGGGAAGGAGTAGGAGCAGGGGCAGCGGTAAGGAAAGGCTTCACCCATGGAGGAGGAGATTTGCAGAGGTCCTGCAAAGTTAAGATATATGGCGGAATGATCCAGATGGCTATGTGGCCCTGGCTAAAAGACAATATCTCTAACTTTTTAAATTAGTGGGAAGTAGAAAGATCCTTCTACAGGCCATCCGACTCGAAAGGTGGGTCATTCTGAGGCACAGAGCGTCTTCCACGTCCAGTGTTTTACTAAATAAAAAAGATTCTGAGCCCTTATGTGGACTTTGGGCCAGTGATCAATGGTCAGGGACAGAGGCATTGAAGTGCTCTGTCCCATAACGAAAGATACACAAATAGTGAAGGCCACGACACATGGGGTCTCACATTCGCCGCTGCTGGATTTCAGTGGAACCTCCATATGAAAAGGTCGGGCAAGCCTTGGAGGAAGAGACCACAAAGAGATTGTCACATGCAACAGCAAAGGGTTTATTGGGGGTCCAGCATGCTGGGGCTCAGAGCTCAATTGAAAAGAGATGAGAGCCCTGAGAACAACTTAAGCAGAGTTTATATAATTTTCTTGGAGAGGGCAGGGAGGAAAGTTTATTGATGGGTCCGGGTGAGTGGGCAGTGTGCGTGCACACGGGTGAGGGAGTACATTCTGCAGTTTGGCAGTTGGGGAGAGCACATTCTGGGAACAAGATTAGCAAAGAGTTCTCAAGATTTCAATAGTGTTTTGTTAAGCATACAGAGAAACAGGAAGTGACAAGTACCTATTTTATTAACCTTTCACTACCGACTATCCCTTTTTGACTGGATGTTCTCTTCTACATTCAATCATCCAAGGTACAAGGTCCTAGGCCATTGAATATTGATTAATCTGACACATCTGTGCAGAACCTAATTCAAAGCTAAGTATCCCAATCAAGGGCCCAATTCTCTTCTGGGCTTCAAAACTTACCTAGATTTCTGTTTTCATACATGTATTTCACCTATATATTCTCATACATATCACAGGTTCCCAATACCATTATTCATCCAGCAGAATGATTCCTAACCCAAATCGAAAATGTTATTAACACTAACCGTACACTTTCCCCTCAATCTAACATTACAGAGAGGAGGGACAGAGTTAGTCTTACAATACAGGAATGTAGTGGATCTTCCACCTGCTGAGAACCTCAAAGGTCCATGCAGAAATGTCCTCTGGAGAAGACGTAGGCAGCTATGAAGGACCTGGGAGAGTAAAAGTCATCTTACATGACAAACAACCTGGCCAGGATGAAGGGTTGTGTCCAAATCAGCCTCTCTCGTCCTAATGTAGAGAAGATGGACCAAACCAGGCCTCTGTGGAGAGCTGTTCCCAGGTTCCTATGGTTGATATACCAATCTAACTTGTGAAAGTGTCACAGGAAGTTGGGGCAGCCACCATCTCATGTGACCCTTGGAAGCAACTGTTAGGACAAAGTGGTTGCCAAGCCAGTGAACTCATTCAGTTCCTGAAAGAAGTGACCTCACCTCACTTCCGTGGTGATGGAACTCTCTGAACATGGGATCCAGGAAGCCAGGCATCCAAGCCACTCTCAGTCACAGTCCCTGTGGGCTCACTTGTTTGGATTTACCAAGGACAGAGTCAATCTTTCTTGGTACCTACTGATGTGAGAATGGCCAAATACCAGAAAAGCTCTGAAGAGGGGCCATTCCTGAGAAAGCAGGTAGTGGCTCACCACTAGCTCCTGACAACTTCACAGAGTTGACCAAGGAGACCAGATCTGATAAAGGACAGGCCATTTTGGGAGAACATAGTATGGTCCAGAAGTCAGAGGACACTCTGGATAGTCACAGACCTACTTGAGGGAAGCAGGTGCCTTTTTGGGTGTTGGTGTGGGTTTGTGGTTTTGTCTCATGTTCTGAGAATAGGTAGGAAAGACGGTTTTGTGGTTTGGAGTGAAATGTTTCTACTAAGTCGTTTCACAGGGCGTGTGTTTCTATGTCTGTGTATCTCACTGTGTCCGTGGTTGTAGACATTAGAAAAAAAGAATGCATGAATGGATGTGTCCTGTCTATTAGAAAGCTTCCGAGCATTCATCCTGCCCAATTAATGAATGGACCAGGGCTTGCATAATCAATGGGTAACACCTGCTATCTTCCTAAGTTCCAGTTTTCTTCCTGAATTCTGGCCACTCTCCAGAATAGGCTCATGGTTTTGTGTCCAAGATATGTACCACAACCAAGCTCTGTCACATGGCCATATACTGGATAGCTGAAGGGAATGGCGAGCATCTCAGAAAACTCAGATATCAGTGTGACTACTAACATCTCAGTGGAGAAACCGTGGTTGGGCCTTTTGCTTAACAATTGTTCTTTTCCCCTCAGTCAGGAAGGACTTTGCCTCAGGCCAACCCGTTTGTGAAGCCTGAAGAAAACCGTTTTCAAATGGAAATGAATGGGCATCACCTGTGTCTCTTTGCTTAATTGCTTTGGAAAGGGATGTGTCTGAATCAGGCTCTTGGCCCAGTGTGAGGCTGTGGCTTAGATTGTCAGCACCTGATGGATGTAAAGAAAGATCCCATGTATGCATCCAGCACCAAAATGGCCAAAAGAGCAGTCATTGTGGGTGAATTCTCTTGTCTTTCTCTTTAAGTTTCCTGACCTCCATCAAGTGAGAATAAGGATCCTTTGGGTCTAATGAGTTCTTTAAAGCCCTGCAGAGGCTAGCCCATTGGTGCTTGGGTTTTATCATGACTCCAATACACATAAATAATCTAAATCCCACAGTCAGTAGGCCTCAAATTGGAGAAGTGGAGCACTATTAAATGCAGGCCTATTGGATCACTCCTGTTTCACAGGAAGGGTGTCCAGGCTACTCAAACTTTAGGCAAACGAGGGGCAAGGAAGCCTATTTTGGATACTGTCTTGTACTGTGCTCCTCATGGAAACCTCTAGCAAGAGGTTATGTTCAGTGTCTATATGAAATAAAATGAGGGCCATGTGGGATTTATTTTGGTTTCAATTGTTTTCATTTGTGTGGCGGTTGGAAGAGGTGACTGGGTCCACCTGGGCTTGAACAGTGGCGTGATTCCCCTTAGAGAGTGAGTTCTGAAACTGACCTCAGAGAAGTATTGCCATGACTTGTGTTGGGATTTTAGGAGGACACGCATGAGAGTCGCCCATGGAAACTGAGATATAGGCCCAGGGTACCTTTCCACAGAGCACTGGGAATCTCAGCCAGGATATCACATGATTTTATTCTTAAAGGCATGTCAGCCATAGTTGAGAATCAAAACAAACATGGACCTCACATTGTAGACCTCAATGAGCCTGGCTTCATGTGACCTTTTGGCCACTCTTTGGAAAGTCTTGCCTGTGAGAGTTCTCGATAGCGTTCATTGAAATGAGCATCCTCACCATTTAATGGTTCCCGAATGAATTAAAACCCACAGTGCCTCCAACTTCATCCTTGAAAAATGCCTAGATAAATACCATGAAATTTTTGAATTTCCCATGACCTGGTCGCACTGGGAACATTTGGATGTCCTACATCATTCATGAATCTATCAGGCAGTGCCTTGATTGACTGGGATTCATAAAAATGGTGTAGAACAGAGATACCAGTAAGTTGGAGCCTACTGAGTGGTGGGCCTAGAGCAGAGGTGGGAAGGTGTATGATAAAATATCTTTGTGAGGCCATGTCAATCTGCCAATAGCTTCCAAATTGCTTGTGACTGACATGGTGCAGCCAGCAGAATGTTCAATGAAATGGCATATTGTTATATGGAGAGGTTTCAGGGCAATGTTCAGAACCAGGTTTCTATGGACAAGGGGGCAAGCTATGAGGGATAGAAGCCTGCTTGGTGCATTCTCCTGAGAACCCTGACCCACCGCACAGAACAGAACTCCCTCCACCACTGTGTCCCATTTGAACTCCTTGTATATCGTGAAGCAAATACCAAAGTCCCAGTGCAGCAGCAAGAAACACCATGAAAATTGGAGGATGACCAAATGGCTTCACAGTCCCCCAGGGAGACACTTAGGCCACAATGGCCACAGTTTACCTACAAAGAGAGAATTCAGCACTGCTACCTCATGTACATTGGAAAATAAGAATCCATGTCCTCCAGGTCACATAGATGCAGACCCAGCTTTGATGGTCTCACTAGAAAGAAATCAAAAGCTCCTGAAAACAATATATATTTCAAGTGCCCAACCACATTGGCAGTTTCCCAAGAATTCTTTAGGGCACCAGAGCTCCACATTTGAGAAATGTTTACTGTGTCCCTTACTTTGGGAAACTCCTCTAACACCTCCAAGGTTGTGAACTCCTGAGCATATTCCATTCCAGATATGTATTCACAGATTTTCTAACTCTTCTTCTCTAATTCTGTATTACTTGGGGCGGAGTTAATTACAATAAATTTTTCTGGAAGAGAATAAGAAGATTTTTGTGTAGCACATATTTGCATACACATTGTGTTCATTTTCCAATTTTCCATTCGAAATACTGATTCCCTGACACTAACCCATAGCTTGCTAGACTCTGACTACTAATCCTAATGTGATGGAGAAAAATAACTCAAACAAAATAGAAATACAAGCAGTTCAGAGGAGGGGTGGTGTATAGTTGGGCTTGCCTTTTGCAATATATAGGTTTGGAGTTATAAATCTAGTCAATTTTTAATTGAAGTAGTTCTCCGTGTGTTTTTAAAGTTAACAAATATGTGAATTCCTGTCTCCCTTTCTCTGTAGCCTATTAAGCACATGTATTTGTATATGCACATATTGAATCCTACCTGGTATCACACGTACATACTTGTGAGGTGGCCAACTTGACAGATACAAATTGTGGAACAGAAAATTCAACCTATGGGGGAGCTTCCTAGTTGAACAACATTATATATAAATCCATGTTCAGTAAAATAAATATTTTTGGATATGTGGATCATATAAATTTCACGATGAATTTTGATTGGCATATATATTGCTACTTTTTAATTGCTCTGTGTGGGTTTTGTGTGTATATATATATATATATATATATATATATATATATATATATATATATATATTCTCCAGATTTTTCAAAATGTAAAATATATGTGTCTTATTATACACTCCTAAATTCATTAATGTTCATATATTTGGATTTCTAATCAACTTTTCACAAGATTATTCTCAGAAATATTCATCGACCTGAACTACATATCTGTTTCCTAGTACTGAAAACTAAATTCAGTGAATGGTATATACAAATGCTAATATTTCTACAGTAACTTACCCAGTTTAACATCGGTGCAAGTAGATTCCTATGTTCCATGATGTCTATTTTGACGTTCATTTTTATTCAACACTGGTATATTAGTTTTCTTCATTTTATGCACATCATACGATATATATTTCTTCCACAATTTAGCAAATTTATAGGCATTTGTTTCACTTTCAATCACTTCCTGCTTCAGAACACATGTATTCCTCCAGCTTTCTTGACTGGTTTTTTCATGAGACTTCTTTCTGAACACATTGTTTTCGATTTCCATAATCACTTTTGGGGCAAACTCACACACCCATCATGATAAACCATAACTCTATTATTACCATTAGATGTATAACTGTTTGGAATGAATGATTGTATATCAACATAAAATTTCTTATGTATTTTCAGATATCAATTCAATCCAATATTAAAAGTGGAACCTGTTATATTATTTATTCACAGTATAGTCTATTAAGGCATCATCTCTATATTCATAGACCCAGGGTCTATGTATTTGTATCCCCAATACTAATTTATAAGTCTTTAAAATATTGCTTTCAGAAATGGTGGAAAAAATACTCTAGTCACCTGATATACATATACATTTCATCACAGTAATATTCCTGACACAAAATGCAAGGGTCACACTTATGACTGTACCAAAGCCTAAATTGAATGTGAGCATGTATTACTAACAATATCCATGTCCTGGTTCCCTAATGCTCTCAAATATTATTCCTATTGGTGACTACATATCTGTTTCTTCCTAAGATTATATATTCAAACTCAACCCTGTTAATAATGTCTTATCCTACCACTCACTTTGTACTTTGCCTGATTTCCTAATGTCTCCATTGATATCTGCTTTCAAATACCTTTTCTCCAGTTCATCATTGGGAATGACCCTTCAAATGTGCTGACATTTACATTTACTCTCTCACCAAAACCTTATTGCTAAAGAACTTTTGGTCCAACTCCTAGACTCACTCAAATGGGTTCTTCAAAGCCCTGCAGAGGGAAGCCCAGAGATTCTTGGGTTTTCTCATGACTCCAATTCACATAAAGTATCTAAACCCCACAGTCAGTAGGCCTCAAATTCGAGAAGCAGAGCAGCATTAATGGCAGGCCTATTTGATCACTCCTGGTTCACAGGAAGGGTGCCCAGGCCACCCTGACTTTAGGCAAATGAGGGGGAAGGGAGCTTATTTTGGACACTGTCTTGGACTGTGTCCCTCATGGAAACCTCTACCAAGGGATTATGATGAGTGTCTACATGGAAGAAAATGAGGGCCATGTGGGAGTGTTTTGTTTTTAATTGTGGTCACTTGTGTGGCGGTTGGAAGAGATGAATGGGTCCACCTGGGCTTGAACTCTGGTGTGATTCCCCTTAGAAACGGAGTTTTGGAAATGACCTTAGAGATGTATTGCTATGAATTGTGTTGGGATTTTCGGAGGCCAGGCATGAGAGTCGCCCATGCATGACAATACGCCTCAAATTGGAGAAGCAGAACTTAATGTCCAAATCCTTTACTCACCCTTCTTTTTAATCCTACCATCTATCTTCCTAATCCCAGATAAATACCATGATATATTTGAAATTCCTATGACCAGGTGGCACTGGAGAATCTTTGGATGTCCTGTTTCTGATCATGAGTGTACCAGACAGTGGCTTAATTGACTTGGTTTTATGAAAATGGTGTAGAACAGAGATGCCAGTAAGTTGGAGCCTGCTGAGTAGTGGGCCTAGAGCAGTGGTGTGCAGATGTGTGATAAAATATCTGTGGTGGGGTCATGTGGATCTTCCATTGGCTTCCAAATGGCTTGTGACTGAAATAGTGTAGCCAGCAGACCCTTATATGTAAAGGCATCTCGTTATATGGAGAGGTTTAACGTCAATTTTAAGAAACAGGTTGCTATGGTCAAGGGGACAAGCTATGTTGGATAGAAGACTTGTTGGTGCATTCTCCTGGAGAACCTGACCCACCACACATGACAGAACTCACTCTAGCATTTTGTCCCAGTTGAACTCATTGTATTTCGTTAAGTAAATACCATACTCCCAGTGCAGCAGCAAGAAACACCACAAAAAGTGGAGGATGACCAAATGGCTTCACAGTCCACATGGGGAGACACTTAGACCCGAGTGGCCACAGTTTACCTACAAAGAGAGAATTCAGCACTGCTCCCTTATGTTCATTAAAAAAAAAGAAACCATGTTCTCCAGGTCACATAGATGCAGACCCATCTTTGATGGTCTCACTACAAATGAAGCTAAAGCTCCTGACAACAACATATATTTCAAGTGCCCGAACTCAGAGACAGTTTCTCAAGAAGTTTTTAGGCCAGCAGAGCTCCGTGTTTGTGGAGTGTTTACCCTGACCCTAACTTTTGGAAACTCCTCTACCACCTCCAAGGTTGTGAACTCCTGATTATGTTCCATTCCATATATGAATTCACAGATTTTCTAACTCTTCTCCTCTAATTGTGTCTTATTTGGGGTGAAGGTAATGGCAATTCATTGTTCTGGATGAGAGTGGGAATATTTTTGTGTGGCACATATTTGCATACACATTGGATTCATTTTCTTATTTTCCAATCAAAATACTGAAACCATGACACTAACCCATACCCTACTAGACTCTGACTACTAATCCTAATATGATGGAGGAAAAATAACCAAAACAAAATAGAAATACATGCAGTTCAGTGGAGGCATGGTGTATATTTGGACTTGCCTTTTACATGATAAAGGGTAGGTGTTATAAATCTAGTCAATTTTTGGTTAAAATAATTCTCCATGTGTTTTTAAAATTAACTAATATGTGAATTCCTTTCTCCCTTTCTCTATAGACTATTCAGCACATGTATATTTATATGCACATATAGAATCCTACCTGGTATCACAGGTTAATTTTTTTGTGTTGTCTGACTTGGAAGATACAAATTGTGAGAAGAGATCCCTCCTCCTAAACGCTGTTGAAACTGAAAATTCAACCTATGGGTGAGCTTCCTAATAGAAAAACATTATACAAAAATCCATGTTCAGTAAAATAATTATTTTTGCATATGTGAATTATATATATTTAATGATGAATTTCGATTAGCATATGTATTGCTACTTTTTACAGTCTGTGTGTATGTTTTGTATATATATATATATATATATATATATATATATATATATATATATATATACATACTCTCCAGATTTTTCAAAATATGAAATATATGTGTCTTATATATACTCCCTAAATTTATTCATGTTGATGTATTTAGATTTATAATCGATTTTTCACAAGATTATTATCAGAATTATTCATCAACTTGAAATATATATTTGTTTCCTAGTACTGAAAACTGACTTCAGTGAAAGCTGCACACAAATCCTAATATTTCTAGAGTAACTGACCCAGTTTAATATAAACGCAAGTAGACTCCTATGAGACATGACATATAATTTGACGTTCATTTTTATTCAACAATGGTACATTACTATTTCTGCAGTTTATGCACATCGTAGGATATATATTTTATCCACAAGTTCACAAATTTTTAGACATTTGTTTCAATGTCAATCACTTCCTGATTCAGAACACAAGTATTCCTCCATGTTTCTTGACTGGTCTTTTCATGAGACTTCTTTCCAAAAATATTATATTTGATTTCCATAATCAGTTTGAAGCAAAACTCACACACACTTCAGGATAAACCACAACCCTAATATTACCATTAGATGTGTTACTGGTTGAAATGAATGTATGTATATCAATATAAGATTTCCTGAATATTTTTAGATATCAATTTAATCCATTATTTAAAGTTGGAACAAGTAATATTATTTATTCACACTACGCTCTATTCATGCATTATCTCTATATTCATAGACACAGGGTACATCTATTTTTACCCACAATACTAATTTATACATCTTCAAAATATGGCTCCAAGAAATGGTGGAAGAAATACTCATGTTACCTGATCCACATATACATTTTATCACAGTAATATTCTGGTGAGAAAATGCAAACATCACACTTATGATTGTACCAAAGTCTAAATGGAAAATGAACATGGATTACTAAAAACATCCATGTCCAGGCTTCCTAATGCTCCCACTTGTCAATCTTTTTGGGGACTACATATTTGTTTTTTCCTAAGATTATATATTGAAACTCAATCATATTGAAAATGTCTAATCCAATCACTCACTTTACACTTTGCATGATTTCCTAATGTCTCTATAGATATCTGCTTTCCTACATATTTTCCCCAGTTCATCATTGTGACTGATTCTTCACACGTTCTGACATTCATATTCACTCTCTACCCGAAACCCTATTGCTAAAGAATTTTTGGTCCAAAACTTATACTCACTCTTCTTTTTAAACTTACAAACTGTCTTCCTAATACTACCAACTATTGCTTTTATCCTGGATGTTCTCTTCGACATTCAATCATCCAAGGTACAAGGTCCTATAACATTGTATATCGATTTATCTGAGACATCTGTGCAGAACATAATTCAAAGCTAAGTATCCCAATGAAGGTCCCAATGTCCTTCTGGGCTTCAAATCATACCTAGATTTCTGTTTCCATACTTATATTTCACCTATATATTCTTGTAAATATCGCAGGTTCCCAATACCATTATTCATCCAACAGAATGACTCCTCACCAAAATCGAACCTGTTATTAACCCTAATCATACACTGTTCCCTCAATCTACCTTTACAGAAGAGCAGGGACAGAGTTTGTCTTACAATACAGGAATGTAGGGGATCTTCCACCTGCTTAGAAACTCAATGGTCCAAGCAGAAATGATCCCTGGAGAAGTATTAGGCATCTATGTAGGACCTGAGAGAGCAAAAGTCATCTTCCATGGCAAACAACCTTGTCAGGATGAAGGGTTGTGTCTGAATCAGCCTCTCTATTCTTAATGGAGAGAATATGGACCAAACCAGGACAATGTGGAGAGCTGTTTCTGGTTCCATATGGTTGATATACCATTCTAACTAGTGAAAGTGTCAGAGGAAGTAGGGTATCCTCCATCTCATGGGACCCTTGGAAGCAACTGTTATAAAAAAGTGGTTGCCAAGGCAGTGAACTAATTAAATTCTTGAAATAAGTGACCTACCTCACTTCCTTGGTGATGGAACTCTCTGAATTTGGGATCCAGGAAGCCAGGCACACAGAGCCAGTCCCAGTCTCAGTCCCAGTGGGCTCACATGTTTGGATTTACCAAGGACAGAGTCTGTCTTTTTTGGTACCTACTGATGTGAGGATGGCCAAATGCGAGGAGAGTTCTGAAGACGGGCCTTCCCTGAGAAAGCATGTAGTGGTCAGAACAGGCTCCTGACAACTTCACAGTGTTTGACAAGGAGACCAGATCTAAGACAAGACAGGCCTTTTCGGGGGAACATAAAATGGTCCACCAGTCAAAGGACACTCTGGATAGTCACAGACTTACTTGGGGGAAGGAGGTGCCTTTTTGAGTGTGTGTGTGAGTTTGTGGTTTTTGTCTCATATTCTGAGAATAGGTAGGAAAGGCGGTGTGTTTGGTTTGGAGTGGACTATTTCTAGAAAGAACTTTGACAAGGCAAGTGTTTCTGTGTCTGTGTCTCCCACTGTGTCCATGGTTGTAGACGTTAGAAAAGAGAATGCATCAATGGATGTGTCCTGTCTAGTAGAAAGCTTCCCAGCATTCATCCTGTCCATTTTAGTAATGGACTGCAGGTTGCCTTATCCATGGGCAACACCTACTATCTTACTAAGTTTCTGTTTTCTTCCTGAATTTTGGCCACTCTCCAGAATAGGCTCATGGTTTTGTGTCCAAAATATGTACCACCTCCAAACTCTGTGACATGGCTATGTTCTGGATAGCTGGAGGGAATTAGAGCATCTCAGAAAACTCAGATATCAGTGTGACCAGAAAAGCCTCAGTGGAGAAACCCTGTTTTGGGCCTTTTGCTAACCTATTGATCTTTTGCCCTGAATGTCAGGAAGGTCTTTGCCTCAGGCCACCCCTTTGTGAAGCCTGAAGGAAACAGTTTTCAAATGGAAATGAATGGGCATCACCTGTGGCTCTTTGCTTAATTGCTTTGGAAAGCCATGTGTCTGAATCAGCCTCTTGGCCCTGTGAGAGGCTATGGCTTAGATTTTAAGCGCCTGATGGATCTAAAGAAACATCCAATGTGTGCATCCAAAACCAAAATGGCAAAAACATAAGTCATTGTGGATGATGTCTCTTGCCTTCCTCTGTTAGGTTCCTGACCTTCTTCAAGGGAGTATAGGGATTTTTTGGGTCAAATGAGTTCTTCCAAGCTCTTCAGAGGTGCTTGGGTTTAATCATGAATCCAAATCACATAAGGAATTTATACCTGACAGTCAGTAGGCCTCTAATTGGAGAAGTAGAGCAGTATTAGCGGCAGACCTATGTGATCAATCCTAGTTCACAGGAAGGGTGTCCAGGCCACCCTGAGTTTAGGCAAATGAGGGGCAAGGAAGCTTATTTTGGACACTCTCTTGAGCTGCGCCATTCAAGGAATCCTCCAGCCAGAGGTTATGATGAGTGACTCTATGGAAGAAGATGAGGGCCATGTGGGATTGTTTTGGTTTTAATTGTGGTCATTTATGTGGTGGTTGGAAAAGATGACTGGGTGCACCTAGCCTTGAACACTGGTGTGATTCTCCTCAGAGACTGAGTTCTGTAACTGACCTCAGAGTAGTAATTGCTTTGAAAATGGTTGTGTCTTAATTAGCCTCTTGGTCCTGTGTGAGGCTGTGACTTAGATTATCAGCACCAGATGGATCGAAAGAAAGATCCCATGTGTGCATCCAAAACCAAAATGGCCAAAAGAGCAGTCATTGTGGATTAAGTCTCTTGCCTTTCTCTGTAAGGTTCTGAAAGAATAAAAGAAATTGAAATTGAAATTGAAATGTAAAGAACCAGGTTTGTAAACTTTCCAAGCTGCACTTTCCTGTGGCAGTTTAGACAATTCCCGGATCTGCCCATTAGATGTGTGTTGAAATCTTCCCTGACTACCTAGTTACTTAACAACCCTTTCCCAGAATCCCTGCAGCTGAGCAAGTATACATCTCAGGTATTCAACCAATCAGTTTAAATGTATACCCCTTCTTAGGGCTGACCAATCACCCCCTGCCCGAATTGTTCCCGCAAATGAAAGTGCTAATCATGCTTTAGAGTTGTTATTTGATTTTCCCATGGTATATGATGAATTGCTAAAGGAGGCTATGATGTATGTAAAGTCCCTGCCCTCTCTAAAGAATGTATATAAACTCTGCTCAAGTTGTTCTCAGGGCTCTTTGTTCTTTGCTCCTCTAAAGTGAGCTCTGAGCCCCAGCATGCTGGACCCCCAATAAAACCTTTGCTGTTGCATGAGAAACCCTCTTGGTGGTCTTTTTCTCTGACGTTCGCCCCACCTATTCATCTGGAGGCCCCAGGTGAGATATCCGGCAGCGGCGGACGAAAGACCCCAATGGACTCCTCTCGGGGTAAGTAAGGCACCTCTTTCTGGTTTGGGGTTTCAGGTTATGGATTGTCAAAGTGGCTGTCAGTGAAGAGCATTAGCTCTCTCTGATGGTGGCTGACAGATGTGTCACAGAGCTACAGGCCACGTTCCTGGGGGACACTCCAGAGGACTAGAGAAATCAAGGAATACTAATTTCCTCAACTCGTTTATATTTTGCTTCAGGATTCGGTTCGCCAGCCCATCAGGTTTTGCCGGCTACTCAGTTTTGGTCATTGTTCTGAACTCATGTTGAGTTTACGGGCTGTCTTTATTGTCTAACCCATCAGGTTTTGGCAGTTACTCAGTTCTAATCTTTGTCTTGGACTCATGTTAAACGTTTACTGTTTGTCTTTGTCTGTGTTGCGTTTGTGTCTTCACTGTCCCTGTTTGAGTAACTCTCATTATGGGACAAAGCACTTCCACTTCTCTGTCCCTGACACTTGATCATTGCACTGATGTCCGCTCAAGGGCCCAGAATCTTTCTTTTTCAGTAAAATGCCGTACCTGGCAGATTCTCTGTGCTTCAGAATGGCCCATTCTCGGAGTCAGGTGGCCCCCCAGAAGGATACTTCTACTTCCCTCTAATCCGAAAAGTCAGAGATATTGTCTTTCAGCCGGGGCCACGTGGCCACCCATTCAACAGCCATATACCCCTTCCCCCAGCATCCTATCATTCAAACCTTCCACTCCTCCGCCTCTTCCTTCCATTCTCCCTGAGTCACAAGACTGGACACTCCTCCCCCTCCTTATCCTCTACCCTCGCTCTCCAACCCCCAACACGTTCCAGATGATATTCTTGCTGCTGACTCAGCCTCTCCACCGCTAGAGGCAATTGGGCCAGACCCAAGCACTCCAGGGGACTTCTCTGCAGCAGCAGCAACCCCTCCTCCCGTGGAGGAAGCTGGGCCACCTAAAGGAACCCGCCGGTGACGGATAATAGAAAACTCGGAAGCCCCTATGATGCTTCCTCTCCGTCCCTACGGGCCAATGAACCGATCCAACTGGCACCCAAACACCTTTAAATGTAGGTAGCATCTGTCCACTTATTGCCAGACTCTAATAGCGGGTCTCCGAGTGGCCGCCAGAGGGCCGACTAATTTGGCCAAGGTAAGAGAGATTATCCAAGGGCCTAATGAGTCTCCCTCTATGTTTCTGGAGAGAATTATGGAAGCATATAGGAAATATACTCCTTTTGATCCTCAGGCAGAGGATGAACAAGCATCTGTTGCAATGGCCTTTATCGAGCAGGCTGCCCTAGATATTAAGAGAAAGTTACAACGTCTAGATGTATTACAAGATAAGACCTTGAGAGATTTAGTAAGAGATGCTGAGAAAGTATATTATAAGAGAGAAACTGAGGAGGAAAGGGAACAGAGGAGAGGGACGGAAAGGGAACAAAAGGAGGATGAAAGGAGCAAAAGGCAGACTAAAGCATTGACTAAGGTTCTGGTCAGAGCATCAAATATGCCAGAAGTTAAAAAGCAGGGAGACAGAAAGGGATATCTGGGCCCCCGCCAATGGCTGCCCCTGGCCTCAGATCAGTGTGCCTACTGTAAAGAAAACAGGACACTAGGCCAAAGAGTGCCCCCGAAAGAAGCAGAGATGCCAGTCCGCCGTGCTGACTCTAGAAGAGGACTAGGAAAGTCGGGGCTCGGATTCCCTCTCCGAGCTCAGGGTAACATTTAAAGTGGAGGGGACCCCAGTGAACTTTGAAGTGGATACAGGAGCAGTATAATCAACCTTTAAGACCCCACTGGGCCCCCTATCAAATAAATGGTCCCCTGTTAAAGGTACTAATGGCAGTAGATATTGGGCTGGGACAACTAAGAGGACTATGGACCTAGGAAATGGAAAAGTCCACCACGCTTTCCAAGTAATCCAAGAATGCCCAGCCCCATTGATGGGCTGGGATCTGCTTACCAAACTCTGGGCTAGAATAACCTTTAACCCTGATGGTCCCCAAGTGGAGTTTCTAAAGCCTTCAGTAAAAACTCCCATAGTCATGGCTTTGACAACATCCGTAGAAGATGAACATCAACACTTCGCGCCTCCTAGGACTGATCAAACAGGCAAACTACCCCAGAAATGGATAAAAGATTTTCCTAATGCCTGGGCAGAAACTGCTGGGTTAGGTCTAGCCATATAACAACCTCCAATAGTAGTAGAATTAAAAGCCTCTATCTCTCCAATCAGTGTTAAACAATATCCTCTAATCAAAGAAGCTAAGGATGGGATAAGGGCCCATATTCAGAAATACCTGGCTCTTGGCGTCTTAAGGCCCTGTCATTTGTTCTAGAATATCCCCCTGCTACCAGTAAGAAAGCCAGGAACTGGGGAATACCGGACGCTTCAATACCTAAGAGAGATCAACAACAGAGTGCAGGACATTCACCCCACTGTACCGAATCCATATAATTTGCTTAGCGCTCTGAATCTGGAGCAGGAATGGTACACTGTGCTAGACTTAAAAGATGCTCACTTTTGCTTGCCCGTACATAAGGACAGTCAGTTGCTGTTTGCTTTTGAGTGGATAGACCCCGAAAAAGGAACATCTGTCCAACTAACCCAGACTAGACTCCCACAGGGGTTCAAAAACTCTCCCACTCTCTTTGATGAACCCCTCCACAAGGACTTCAATGACTTCAAAACTGCACACCCCGATGTCACCATACTCCAATATGTGGATGGTCTGCTACTGGCAGCCGACACCAAAGAGAACTATGAGTCTGGGACCCAAGCATTATTTTCCAAGCTTGCTCGGCTTGGATATAGGGCTTCTGCCAAAAAGACCCAAATTTGTCAGCAAGAAGTAATCTTCCTGGGTTATTCTCTTAGGGGTGGCAAAGGATGGCTCACTGAGCCCACAAAACGAACCTTTGTGCAGATACTGCCCCCATCTAATAAGAGACAACTCAGGGAGTTTCTTGGGACTGCCGGCTTTTGCAGGTTATGGATTCCTGGGTTCGCGTCTCTGGCTGCCCCTTTATACCCGCTGATAAAGGGGAATGCCCACTTCCAATGGACCCCTGAGCACCAACAAGCTTTTGATAATGTCAGAAAAAAGGTGCTGATATCTGCTCCGGCCTTAGCACTCCCAGATATAGAAAAACCCTTCAGTCTCTACATCGAGGAAAAGAAAGGAATAGCACGGGTTGTGCTCACTGAGACTTTGGGACCTTGGAAAAGGCCGGTAGAATACTTATCAAATAAACTGGACCCAGTGGCTAGTGGGTTGCCCCATTGCTTAAGAGCTATAGCAGCAGCAGCCCTTCTAATAAAAGATGCTGATAAATTAACGTTGGGACAGAAGCTAACGATTATAGTCCCCCATGCCCTGGAGTGCATCATCTGTCAGCCTCCAGAGATGTGGCTATCAAACTCTAGAATAACCCACTACCAGAACCTCTTGCTTGACAAAGACAGAATCACGCTGGGACCCGCTGCTCCACTCAACCCGGCTACACTGCTGCCAGAAGAATCATCAAGACCCGTCGCTCATGAGTGTCAACACATACTGGCAGAGGAAACCAGTATACGACGAGACTTGAAGGATCAGCCACTGCCTTGCCCTGAAGTTGTATGGTTTATGGATGGCAGCAGCTTCCTCCAAGATGGTAAGCGGTGGGCTGGAGAAGCAGTAGTTAGCAAAATTAATGTCATCTGTTCCTCTGGTCTCCCAGAACTGACATCAGCCCAAAAAGCAGAACTGATTGCCCTTACGAAAGTATTGGAACTAGCAACAGGCAAAAGGGCCACCATATACACTGATAGCTGCTATGCATTTGCCACTGCAAATGTGCACGGGGCTATTTACCAGCAAAGGGGGTTATTAATCTCCACCTGGAAAGAAATAAAGAACAAAGATGAGATCCTCCAACTTCTCTCAGCAGTGCAGGGCCCTAAGGAACTAGCTATAGTGCACTGCCCAGGGCACCAGAAGGGAAACGAACCCGTGGCGGTTGGAAAAAGAAGGGCAGATGAGGAAGCTTAATTTGCAGCCCTAAATGGAGTGACTGTGTTAACTTTTTCCACACCAGGGGGAACAACAATCAGGAGACTTGGCCGCACTGGAACATTCAGGCAACTTATCATCTGAGGAGACAGATACAGAACTCTGGGATCCTACAGAGCCAAGTTTACAATTTCAAAAAGCCCACCTTTATGTCAAAGACGTACACCAGCTCACCCACTTAGACTCAGAGAAGATATAGGTACTCTTAAAGGACCGGAGAAAGGACTTATTATTGACTGACTCACAGAGGAAAGAAATAGCTGAGCAGGTGACTAGAGCTTGTCAAGTCTGCCAAGTAGTTAATGCTTACCCATCCAAGCTTCCTGCAGGGAAGCGCTTACAAGGAACCAGACAAGGACAATTCTGGGAATTGAACTTTACTAAAATTAAGCCAGCAAGGTATGAACTTAAATATCTCCTAGTCTTTGTAGATACTTTTTCAGGATGGGTCGAAGCCTTCCCCATGAAGAAAGAAACAGCTCAGATGGTAGTCAAAAAGATCGTAGAAGACATTTTTCCAAGGTTCGGCCTGCCTAAGGTAATAGGGTCCGCTAACGGACTGGCATTCATGCCCCAGGAAAGTAAGGGATTTGCCAGGACCCTGGGGATTAATTGGAAGTTACATTGTGCTTATAGACCCTATAGCTCAGGACAGGTAGAAAGGATGAATAGAACCATCAAAGAGTACTTAACAAAATTAAGCTTGGATACTGGCATAAAAAATTGGACTATGCTCCAACCTTATGCACTGTTTTGTGAAAGAAATACCCCCTCCGCCTCTTTGTGTAACCTCACCTCTTATGAAATTCTCAATGGTGCCCTTCCTCCAGTAGGGGACCTAATCCCAACTATGAGACTTAATGATTCCTTTCACACCCCTTTGCTTGACAGATTTAAAGCCCTTTAACAAACCCAGCACCCAGCGATACCTGTGGAAACATTTGGCCTCTGCTTATCAGACTGGAGACGAGGGAACCCCACATTGATATCAAGTGGGAGGCTTCATCTACGTGAGATGGTGTCAGGTGTCATCCCTGGAACTCCACTGGAAAGGACCATACCAGGTGCTGCTTATAACACCCACAGTGGTGAAAGTGGATGGGATCACTTCCTGGATCAATGCCTCCCATCTCATGCCTGAGCCCTGTACAGACTCTGGCTGGAAACTTCTACAGACTGGTATCCATCTCAAGTTGCGTGTCCATCATGTGGGTAGGGCTATGGATTCTTCCCATGACCACCAGCAGCCCTAATCCCCATCAGCGTGCTCAGCAACAAGGGCAAGTAATGAATCCTAATGGGCAAGTAGTGTGATCTATTTCACAAACAGCCACCTTATTGACTTGGTGGCCATCTCTCCACCCGGACATTTGTCAGCTTGCCATAGGCTTCCCTGACTGGGATCTCCCTGACATAGAGGACCCCACACAGATCCCACTCAAACCCTAACCAGGGCAACATAGACCACCTTAACCCATGAATTATGGATGTCATCTCCCCCAGCTCAGGTGTAAACTAGCCAGTCTTGACTATTATGTGTGCCCACCTGATTTCCAAAGTCATAAAACAGGCCCAAACCTGTGGAGGACCCAGTGACTTTTATTGTAGATCTTGGGGTTGTGAACAAACGAAAGCTGCATGGTGGAACCCAAACTCCCCAGAAAGGTAGATTCCGGTAGGATGAAATGACACCTGGATTGATCCCAAGAAATGTGCTGCTAGCCCAGTGGTGTCAAAAACTCGCTGTGGAAAGAATACTCTATGTTACCCCCTCAATATAACTTTCACTTCCAAAGGAAGGGGCTACCTCAGAAAAACCTGGCCTATGGGAAATACGTGGGGAATGCGATTCTATATTTATGGCCCAGGTGATGAATTTGGTCTCTGGTTCACCGTCTGGCTTAAAAAGAAAGAAAATCCCACAGCAATAGGACCCAATCCCCTCAAGCCAGGAATTAAGCCTCCTAAACCTTCCATGCCTAGATCTACCAGAACCCCTCTACCATCTAATGCTTCCTGGATTCCGTCTTTGCCTACTTCCCCAGTCCAGAGTACATCTGACTCCTCCCCCTGGGAACTAATTAAAGGAACCTTTATGGTACTGAACTCCACACAGTCAAAACTCCTTGTATTTCAGCCCAGGTCTTTGACAGCCCTGTAAATTATTGTGTAATGGTGCAGATACTCTCCAGGGTACTCTATCATAATGCCTAATCATTTGAAGGTCTACTAGGGGGACAAACAACCCGATATCAAGGGGAACCATTGTCCCTTACTCTAGCCATCCTATTGGGGATAGGAGCTGCTGCAGGAGTGGGTATGGGAACAGCTTCTATGATGCGTGGTTAACAACAAATGGCCCAATTAGAAACAGCAATAAATCAAGACTTGAAGACGTTAGAGACCTCCATCACAGCTTTGCAGGAATCCTTAACCTCTCTCTCTGAAGTTGTTTTACAGAACAGGTGAGGATTAGACCTCCTCTTGATGAGGGAGAGGGCCTCTGTGTTGCACTGAGAGAAGAATGTTGTTTTTATGCTGACCATATTGGAGTTGCAAAATAATTCATGAGTAAATTAAGAAAATACCTTGAAGAGCGCCAGAGAGAATGGGAGATTCAACAAGGGTGCTTTGAGTCATGGTTAACCCAGTACCCCTGGTAACTACACTAATATCAGACTTAGCTGGACCCCTGATCATCCTTATGGTGTTGCTAACTGTGGGACCTTGTTTGCTTAACCACATAGTTTCCTTTCTCCAGGCTCAGATTAGGCAGGTGAAACTCATGATAATCAGACAGAAATATGCTGCACTGGTAGGAATAGAATGTGAAACCCCACAATAATTTTGATTCATTACTTTTAAGATTAAAAGTAGTCAGAAAAAGGGGTGGGAAATGAAAGAATAAAAGAAATTGAAATTGAAACGTAAAGAACCAGGTTTTGTACATTTTCCAAGCTGCACTCAGAACCTGAAATTCCTGTGGCACTTAAGACAATTCCCGGATCTTCCCATTAGATGTGTGTTGAAATCTTCCCTGACCACCTCGTTACTTAACCACCCCTTCCCAGAAACCATGCAGATCTGCACGTATACATCTCAGTGCTTCAACCAATCAGTTTAAATGTATACTCCTTCTCACGGCTGACCAATCACCCGCTGCCCAACCTGTTCCCGCCAATGAATGTGCTAATCATGTTTTAGAGTTATTATTTGATTTTCCCGCGGTATATGATGATTTTCTAAAGGAGGCTATGATGTATGTAAAGTCCCTGCCCTCTCTAAAGAATGTATATAAACTCTGCTCAAGTTGTTCTCGGGGCTCTTTGTTCTTTGCTCCTCTGAAGTGAGCTCTGAGCCTCAGCATGCTGGACCCCCAATAAACCCTTTGCTGTGGCATGAGACAGTCTCTTGGTGGTCTTTTCCTCCGAAGTTCGCCCGACCTTTTCAGTTCCTGACTTCCGTCAAGTGAGAATAGGGATCATTTGGGTCAAATGAGTTCTTCAAAGACCTACAGTGGATAGCCCATAGGTGCTTGGGTTTTCTCATGACTCCAAATCACATAGAAAATCTACACCTGACAGTCATTAGGCCTCAAATTGGAGAAGCAGAGCAGTATTAAAGGCAGGCTTATTTGATCACTCCTGGTTCAAAGGAAGGGTGTTTAGGCCACCCTGACTTTTGGCAAATGAGGGGCAATGGAGCTTATTTTGGACACTGTCTTGGGCTGCACCCCTCATGAAAACTTCCAGCCAGAGGTTATGATGCGTGTCTGTGTAGAAGAAGATGAGGCCCATGTGGGAGTGTTTTGATTTAAATTGTGGTCATATGTGTGGTAGCTGGAAGAGATTACTGGCTCCTCCTGGGCCTGAACTCTGGTGTGACTCCTTTTAGACACTGTGTCCTGGAACTGAGCTTAGTGAAGTATTGCCATGGGTTGTGTTGGGATTTGAGGAGGCCATGCATGAGAGTCGCCCTTGGAACCTGAGATGTAGGCCCAGGGTAGCTTTCCACAGAGCACTGGGAATCTCAGTCAGGATACCACAAGATTTTATTCGGAAAGACTTGGCAGCCATAGTTGAGATCAAAACACTCATGGATCTCAATTGTAGACCTCAATAAGCCTGGCTTCAGGTGACCTTTTGGACACTCTTTGGGAAGCCTTGCCTGTGAGAGTTCTCCAGAGTTTTCATTGAAATGATCATACTCACCATTTAATGGTTCCTGCATGAATTGAAATCCACTGTGCCTCCAACTTCATCCTTGATAAATGGCTAGATAAATAGTTTAAATTTTTGAAATTCCCATGAACAGGTGGCATACAGAACCTTTGGATGTCCTATTTCTGATCATGAGTGTACCAGACAGTGCCTTGATTGATTGGGTTTAATGAAAATGGTGTAGAACTGAGATGCCAGTAATTTGGAGCCTGATGAGTAGAGGGCCTAGAGCAGCGGTAGGCAGGTGTGTGATAAAACATCTGTGATGGGGCCATGTGGATCTGCCTTTGGATTCCAAATGTCATGAGACGGACATGGTGCAGCCAGGAGACCATTATAAGTAAACACATCTTGTTATATGGAGAGGTTTTAGGGTAATTTACAGAATCAGGTTTCTATGGTCAAGGGAGCAAGCTATGTGGTATAGAGGCCGGTTTCATGAATGCTCATGTGTGAGCCACCACATGTGATAGAACTCCCTCCAGCACTGTGTCCCAGTTGAACTCCTTGTATTTCATGAAGCAAATACAAAACTCGCAGTGCAGCAGCAAGAAACACCAGGAAAAGTGGAGGATTACTAAATGGCTTCACAGTCCACACGGGCAGACACTTAGACCACTGTGTCCCAGTTGAACTCCATGTATTTCGTGAAGCAAATACCAAAGTCGCAGTGCAGCAGCAAGAAACACAATGAAGAGTGGAAGAGGAACAAATGAATATACAGTCCACGCGGGGACACACTTAGCCCCAAGTGGCCATAGTATACCTACAAAGAGAGAATTCAGCACTGCTCCCTCATGTTCATTGGAATATTACAATTTATGTCCTCCAGGTCACATAGATGCTGACCCAGCTTTGATCGTCTCACTAGAAGGAAGCAAAAGCTCTTGAAAACAACATATATTTCAAGTGCCCAAACTCAGAGGCAGTTTCTCAAGAAGTCTTTAGGCCAGCAGAGCTCTGTGATTGTGGAGTGCTTACCCTGTCCCTTACTTTTGAAAACTCCTCTACCACCTCCATGGTTGTGAACTCCTGATCAAATTCCATTTCAGATATGTATTCACATATTTTCTATCTCTTTTCCTCTAATTGTGTCTTACTTGGGGCGAAGGTAATGTCAAGGGATTGTTCTGGATGAGAGTGGGAAGATTTTTCTGAAGCACATATTTGCATACACATTGGATTCATTTTCCTATTTTCCATTCAAAATACTGAATCACTGACATTAACACATACCCTACTAGACTCTGACTACTAATCCTAATATGTTGGAGAAAAATACCCCCAAAAGAATAGAACTACAAGCAGTTCAGAGGAGGCATGGTGGATAGTTGGGCTTGCCTTTTGAATTATATAGTGTAGGAGTTTTAAATCTTGTCAATTTTTTTGAAATAGTTCTCCATGTATTTTAAAAGTTAAGAAATATGTGAATTCCTGTCTCCCTTACTCTGAAGCCTATTCAGCACCTGTATTTTTATATGCACATTTAGAATCCTACCTGTTACCACACGTACGTTCTTGTGTGGTGGCTGAATTGGCAGATACAAATTGTGAAAAGGGATCACTCCTCCTAAACGCTGTTGGAACTGAAAATTCAACCTGTGGGTGAGCTTCCTAGTTGAACAACATTATACATAAATCGATGTTCAGTAAAATGAATTTATTTGGATCTGTGGATGATATATATTTCATGGTGATTTTAAATTGGCATATAGTGCTACTTTTTAATGTCTGTGAATGTTTGTGTGTGTGTGTGTGTGTATATATATATATATATATATATATATATATATATATAAATATATATATATATACACACTCTCCAGATTTTTCAAAATATGAAATATATGTGTATTATTTTACACATCCTAAATTTTTCATATTCATGAATGTGGATTTATAATCATCTTTTCACAAGATTATTCTCAGAAATATTCACATACCCTACTAGACTCTGACTACTAATCCTAATATGATGGAGAAAAGTAACGCAAACAGAATAGAAATGCAAGCATTTCAGAGGAGGCATGTTGTATATTTGGACTTGCCTTTTGCATGATAAATGGTAGGTGTTATAAATCTGGTCAATTTTCAATTGAAATAGTTCTCCATGTGTTTTTAAAATTAACAAATATATGAATTCCTGTCCCTTTCTCTGTAGCCTATTCATCACATGTATTTTTATATGCATTTATAGTATCCTACCTGGTATCACAAGTACATTTTTGTGAGTTGGCTGACTTGGTAGATACAAATTGTGAGAAGAGATCACTCCTCCAAATCGTTGTTGGAACTGAAAATTCCACCTATAGGGGAGCTTCCTAGTAGAAAAACATTATACATAAACTCATATTCAGTAAAATAAATATTTTTGCATCTTTGGATGATATATATTTATAGATGAATTTTGAGTGGCATCTATATTGCTACTTTTTAATGTCTGTGTGTGTGTTTTGTGTAATATATATATATATATATATATATATATATATATATACACTCTCCAGATTTTTGAAAATATGAAATATATGTGTCTTATTTACACTCGCTAAATTTATTCATGTTCATGGACTTGGATTTATAATCAACTTTTCACAAGATTATTCTCAGAAATATTCATCCACCTGAAAAACAGATTTAACTAATATTTCTACAGTAACTGACCAAGTTTAACATCAATGCACCTCGATTCCGATATGACAAGCTGTGCATTTTGACGTTCATTTTTATTAAACCCTGGTACATTAATATTTATTCGTATTATGGACATCATAGGATATATATTTCATCCACAAATTCACAAATTTATGGGCATTTGTTTCACTTTCAATCAATTCCTGCTTCAGAACACATGTATTCCTCCAGGTGTCTTGACTGGTCTTTTCATGTGACTTCTACCCAAACACATTATTTTCGATTTCCATAATCAATTTTGAAGCAAAACTCACACCCTTTATGATAAACCATAACCCTAATATTACAATAGACGTATAATTGGTTTGAATGAATGTATGTTTATCAATATAAAATTTTCTTTATATTTTCAGATATCACTTCAATCCATTTTTTAAAGTTGAAACCAATTATATTCTTTATTCACACTATTGTCTATTCATACATTTTCTCTATATTCAGAGACACAGGGTGCACGTATTTGTACCCCCAATACTAATTTATATGTCTTCAACATATTGCTTCCAGAAATGGTGGAAGAAATACTCATGTCACCTGATATAAATATACATTTTTTCAGTGTAATATTCTGGACACAAAACGCAAATGTCACACTTATGATTGTACCAAATCCTAAATAGTAAGTGAGCATGGATTACTAAAACCATCCATGTCCAGGTTGCCTAATGCTATCAAATGTCTATCCTGTCGGTGACTACATATTTGTTTCTTCCTAAGATTATATATTAAATCTCAACCTGTTGAAAATGTCTAATCCTATCACTCACTTTATACTTTGCCTGATTTCCTAATGTTTCTATTGATAAATGCTTTCCTACATATTTTTTCCAGTTCATCACTGTGAACAACTCTTCACATGTGCTGACATTTACATTCACTCTCTAACCAAAACTCTATTGCTAAAGTACTTTTGGTCCAAATCCTATTCTCACTCTTCTATCTAAACCTACACTATCTTCCTAATCCTACCGACTATCCCTTTTTGACTGGATGTTTTCTTACACATTCAATCAACCAAGGTACATGGTCCTTTGCCATTATATATCGATTTATCTGAGATATCTGTGCAGAACATTGTTCAAAGCTAAGTTTTCCACTCCAGTGCCCAGTGCACTTCTGGGCTTCAAATCTTATCTAGAATTCCATTGTCATACTTATATTTCACCTCTATATTCTTTTAAATACCACAGGATCCCAATATTCTTATTCATCCAGCAGAATGATTCCTAACACAAATCGAACCTGTTATTAACCCTAACCATATACTGTTCCCTCAATCTATCTTTACAAAAGAGCAGGACTGAGTTGGTCTTACAATACAAAAATGTAGGGAGACTTTCACCTGCTGAGAAGCTCAAAGGTCTATGCAGATATAATCCCTGGAGAAAATATAGGGAACTATGAAGTACCTGAGAGAGAAAAAGTCATCTTCAATTGCAAACAACCTGGTCATGACGAAGGGATGTGTCTGAATCAGCCTCTATCTTCTTAATGTAGAGAAGATGGACCAAACCAGGCCTATGTAGAGAGCTGTTCCCAGGTGCCTATGGTTGATATAACTTTCTATCTTGTGAAATTGTAACAGGAAATAGGGGCAGCCTCCATCTCATGAGACCCTTGGAAGCAACTGTTAGGACAAAGTGGTTGCAAAGGCAGCAAATTCAATCAGTTCCAGAAAGAAGTGACCTCATCTAATTTTCTTGGTGAAGGAACACTCTAAACTTGGAATCCAGGCACCCAGAGGCAGTCCCAGTTCCAGTCCCAGTGGGCTCACTTGTTTAGATTTACAGAGGACAGAGTCCGTCTTTCTTGGTAAATACTGATGTGAGTATGGCCAAATGCCAGGTGAGCTCTGAAGAGGGGCCTTTCCTGAGAAAGCAGGTAGTGTCTCACTGCTGGTCCCGGACAATTTCACAGAGTTAGCCAAAGAGACCTGATCTGAGACAGGACAGGCCGTTTCGGGGGAACATAAAATGGTCCACCAGTCAGAGGGCTCTCCAGATAGTCACATACCTACTTGGAGGAAGGAGGTGCCTTTGTGGTTGTGGGTGTGAGTTTGTGGTTTTGTCTCATGTTCTGAGAATAGGTAGGAAAGGCAGTTTGTTTGGTTTGGAATGGACTGTGTCTACTGAGTCCTTTGACAAGGCAAGTGTTTCTATGTCTGTGTATCCCACCGTGTCTGTGGTTGTAGACATTAGAAAAGAGAATGCATCAATGGATTTGTCATGTCTAGTAGAAAGCTTCTCAGCATTCATCCTGCCTAATTTATGAATGGACTGTGGGTTGCCTTATGGATTTGCAACACCTACTATCTTCCAAAGTTCCTGTTTTCTTCGTAGAATTATGGCCACTCTTCAGAATAGGCTTATGATTTTATGTCCACCATATGAACCACCTCCAAGATCTGTGACATGGCTATGTACTGGATAGCTGAAGGGAATGAGAGCATGTCAGAAAACACAGATATCATTGGGACCAGGAGAGTCTCAATGGAGAAACCCTGCTTTGGGTCTTGTGCTTACCTATTTGTCTGTTGCCCTGAATGTCAGGAAGTTCTTTGACTCAGGCCACCCCTTTTTGAAGCCTGAAGAAAACAGTTTTCAAATGAAAATGAATGGGCATCACCTTGGGCTCTTTGCTTAATTGCTTTAGAATGGGATGTGTCTGAATCAGCCTCTTGGCCCTGTGTGAGGCTGTGGCTTTGATTCTCAGCACCTGATGGGTCTAAAGAAGGATCCCATGTGTGCATCCAAAACCAAAATGGCCAAAAGAGCGGTCATTGTGGATGGAGTCTCTCGTCTTCCTCTGTAATGTTCCTGCCTCCATCAAGTGAGAATAGGGATCCTTTGGATCAAATGAGTTCTTCAAAGCCCTGCAGAGTCTAGCCCATAGGTGCTTGGGTTTTCTCATGACTCCCATTTACAAAAAGAATCTAAACCCCACAGTCACTAGGCCACAAATTGCAGAAGTGGAGCAGTATTAACGGCAGGCCTATTTGATCACTCCTGGTTCACAGGAAGGGAGTCCGGGCCTTTAGGCATATGAGGGGTAAGGAAGCTTCTTTTGGACATTGTCTTGTGCTGTGCCCCTCATAGAATCCTCCAGCCAGAGGTAATGATGAGTGTCTATATGGAAGAAGATGAGGTCCATGTGGGAGTGTTTTGGTTTTAATTGTGGTCACTTGTGTGGCGGTTGGAAGAGATGAATTGGTCCACGTGGGCTGGAACTCTGGCGTAATTACCCTTAGAGACTGCATTCTGGAACTGATCTTAGAGAAGTATTGCAATGAGTTGTGTTGGGATTTTAGGAGGCCACGCATGAGGGTAGTCCTTGGAAAATGAGTCTTGACCCAGGGTTGCTTTCCACAGAGCACTGGGAATCTCAGCCAGGATATCACATGATTTTATTCTGAAAGACTTGGCAGCAATAGTTGAGAGTCAAAACAAACATGGACCTCATATTGTAGACCTCAATGGGCCTGGCTTCATGTGAACTTTTGGCCACTCTTTTGGAAGCCTTGCCTGTGAGAGTTCTCGAGAGCTTTCATTAAAATGAGTTTCCTCAACATTTAATGGTTCCTGAATGAATTGAAACCCACAGTGCCTCCAACTTCATCCTTTAAAAATGGTTAGATAAATACCATGAAATGTTTAAAATTCCCATGAGCAGGTGGCACTGGAAAACCTTTGGATGTCCTTTTTCTGATTATGAATATACCAGAAGGTGCCTTGATTGACTGGTTTTCATGAAATGGTATAGAAAAGAGATGCAAGTAATTTCGAGCCTGCTGAGTAGTGGACCTAGAGAAGTTGTGGGCAGGTGTGTGATAAAAAATCTGTGGTTTGGCCATGTGGATCTGCCTTTGGCTTCCAAATGGATTATGACTGATATGGTGCAGCCAGCAGACCCTTCTCTGAAAAGGCATCTTGTTATATGTAGGAGTTTCAGGGCAATGTTCAGAATCAGGTTGCTATGCTCAAGGAGGCAAGCTGGTGGGATAGAAGCATGGTTGGTGCATTTTCCTGCAGACCCTGACCCACCACACGTGACAGAACTCGCTCCAGCACTGTGTCCCGGTGGAACTCCTTGTTTCATGAAGCAAATGCCAAATTGCGAGTGCAGCAGCAAGAAACAGCACGAAAAGTGGAGGATGACCAAATGGGTTCACAGTGCACACGGGGAGACACTTAGCCCCCATTGGTCACAGTTTACCTACAAAGAGAGAATTTAGCAATGCTGCCTCATGTTCATTGGAAAACAAGAAACCATGTGCTCACAAAGGTCACAAAAATGTAGACCCAGCTTGGATGGTCTCACTACAATGGAAGCTAAAGCTCCTGACAACAACATATATTTCATGTGCCCAACCTCAGAGGCAGTTTCTTAAGAACTCTTTAGGCCAGCAGAGCTCCAAGTTTGTGGAGAGTTTACATTGTCCCTTAATTTTGGAAACTCCTCTACCTTCTCCAAATTTGTGAAAATTGAGCAGTTTCCATTGCAGATATATATTCACAGATTTTCTAACTCTTCTCCTCTAATTGTGTCATACATGGGGCGAAGGTAATGTCAAGGCATTGCTCTGGATGAGAGTGGGAAGATATTTGTGTAGCACATATTTGCATACACATTGCATTCATTTTCAATTTTCTATTCGAAATACTGAATCCCTGACACTATCCCATACCCTACTATCCTCTGACTACTAATCCTAATACGATGGAGAAAAATACCCAAACAGAATAGAAATACAAGCAGTTCAGAGGAGGCATGCTGCATACTTGGACTTACCTTTTGCATGATAAATGGTAGGTGTTATAAATCTAGTCAATTTTTAATTGAAATAGTTCACCATGTGTTTTTAAATTAAACAAATATATGAATTCCTGTCTCCCTTTCTCTGTAGCCTATTCATCACATGTATTTTCATATGCACTTATAGAATCCTACCTGGTATCACATGTACATTTTTGTGAGGTGGCTGACTTGGCAGATACAAATTGTGAGAAGAGATCACTCCTCCAAATTGCTGTTGGAACTGAAAATTCCACCTATAGGGGAACTTCCTAGTAGAACATCAGTATACATAAACTCATGTTCAGTAAAATAAATATTTTTGCATCTGTGGATGATATATATTTAAAGATGAATTTCGATTGGCATATATATTGCTACTTTTAAATGTCTGTGTGTGTTTTTTTTTGTGTGTGTGTGGGTATGTGTGTGTGTGTGTATATATATATATATATATATATATATATATATATACATACACTCTCCAGATTTTTCAAAATATGAAATATATGTGTCTTATATACACTCTCTAAATTCATTCATGTTCATGCATGTGGATTTATAATAAACTTTCCAAAATATTAGTCTCAGAAATATTCATCCACCTTAAATACATATTTGTTTCCTAGTACTGAAAACTAACTTCAGTGAATGGTGCATACAAATGTTAATAATTCTACAGGAACTGATCCAGTCTATCACCAATGCAAGTAGATCCCAATGGGACATGATATATAATATGATGTTCATTTATATTCAACACTGGTACATTATTATTTCTTCAGTTTTTGCTCATCATAAGATATGTATTTCATCCACAAGTTCACAAATTTGTAGGCATTTCTTTAAACTTTAATCACTTCCTACTTCACAACACATGTATTGTCAGGGTTTCTTGACTGGTCTTTTCATGAGACTTCTTTCCAAACACATTATTTTCGATTTCCATAATCACTTTTGAAGTAAAACTCACACACTCTTCATGATAAACCAAAACACTAATATTGACATTAGATGAATAACTGGTTGGAATGAATGATTGTATATGCATATAAGATTTCCAGTAATTTTTCAGATATCAGTTCATCCCATTATATTAAGTTGGAACAAGTTATATTACTTATTCACAGTATGGTCTATTCATGCTTTATCTCTATATTCATAGACATAGGGTACACCTCTTTGTACGCCCAATACTAATTTTATGTCTTCAGTATATTGCTACCAAAAATGGTGGAAGAAATACTTATGTCACCTGATCTACATATACATATTATCACAATAATATTCTGGACAAAAATGTAAATGTTACACTTATGATTGAACCAAGCAAAGCCTAAATGAAATGTGAACATAGATTACTAAAAACATCCATGTCCAGGGTGCCTAATGCTCTCAAATGTCAATATTATTGGTGACTTCATATTTGTTTCTTTCTAAGATTCAACCTCAAGCCTGTTGAAAATGTCTAATCCTCTCACTCACTTTATACTTTCCCTGATTTCGTAATATCTTTATTGATATCTTCTTTTCTACATGTTTTCCCCACTTCATCATCGTGACTGGCTCTTCATATGTGCTGACATATACATTCACTCTCTAACTGAATCCTATTGCTAAAGAACTTTTGTTCCAAATCATATACTCACTCTTCTTCCTAAAACGACCGACTATCTTCCTAATCCTACCGACTATCCCTTTTTGAAGGGATGTTCTCTTCTACATTCAATCTTCCAAGGTACAAGGTCCTATGCCATTGTATATCAAATTATCTGAGACATCTGTGCAGAACATAATTCAAAGCTAAGTATCCCAATCAAGGGCCCAATGCCCTTATGGGTTTAAAATCATACCTGGATTTCTGTTTTCATACTTATGTTTCACCTCTACATTCTTGTAAATATACCAGGTTCCCAATACCATTATTCATCCAGAAGAATGATTCCTAACACAAATCGAAATCAAACCTGTTATTAACCCTAAACATACACTGTTCCCTCAATCTCATTTTACAGAAGAGCAGGGACAAAGTTGTTCTTACAATACAGAAAAGTAGGGGACCTTCCACCTGCTGAGATCCTCAAAGGTCCATGCAGAAATGATACCTGGAGAAGTTGTAGACAGGTATGAAGGACCTGAAAGCGCAAAAGTCATCTTCGATGACAAACCACCTGGTCAGGATGAAGTGATGTGTCTGAATCAGCCTCTCTCTTCTTATTGTGGAGAAGATGGACCAAACCAGGCCTGTGTGTGTGCCTATGGTTGATATACCATTCTAAATTGTGAAAGTGTCAGAGGAAGAAGGGGCAGCCTCCATCTCATGGGGCCCTTGGAAGCAACTGTTAGGACCAAGTGGTTGCCAAGGCAGTGACCTCATTCAGTTCTAAAGAAAGTGTCATACCTCATTTCCTTGGTGATGGAACTCTCTGAACTTGGTATCCAAGAAACCAGGCACCCAGATGCAGTTCCAGTCCCAGTCCCAGTGGGCTCACTTGTTTGGATTTACCAAGGACAGAGTCAGTCTTTCTTGGTACCTACTGATGTGAGGATGGCCAAATGCCAGGAGAGCTCTGAAGAGGGACCTTTCCTGAGAAAGCAGGTAGTGGCTCACCACTTTTTCCTGACAACTTCACATAGTTGGCCAAGGAAACCAGATCTGAGAGAATACAGGCCATTTCGGGGGAACATAGTATTGCCCACCAGTCAGAGAACACTCCGGATAGTCACAGACCTACTTAGGGGAAGGAGGTGCCATTGTGAGTGTGGGTGTGTGGTTTTGTCTCTTGTTCTGAGAATAGGTAGGAAAGGCGGTTTGTTTGGTTTTCAGTGAACTATTTCTAGTAAGTCATTTGACAAGGTGAGTGTTTCTATGTCTGTGTATCCCACTGTGTCCGTGGTTGTAGACATGAGAAAAGACAATGCAACAATGGATGTGTCCTGTGTAGTAGAAAGATTCCCAGCATTCATCCTGCCCAATTTATGAATGGACTGCAGCTTGCCTTATGGATTGGCAAAACCTACTACCTTCCTAAGTCCCTGTTTTCTTCCTGAATTCTGGCAACTCTCCAGAATAGTCTCATTGTTTTGTGTCCAAGATATGTACCAACTCCAAGGTCTTTGACATGTCCATGTACTGGATACCTGAAGGGAATGGCCAGTATCTCAGAAAACTCAGATATGAGTGTGACCAGAAAAGTCTCAGTGGAGATACCATGCTTTGGGCCTTTTGCTTACCTATTGTTCTGTTGCCCTGAATGTCAGGAAGATGTTGGGCTCAGGCTACCCCTTTGTGAAGCCTGAAGAAAACAGTTTTCAAATGGAAATGAATGGGCATCACCTGTGGCTCTTGCTAAATTGCTTCAGAAAGGGATGTGTATGAATCAGGCTCTTGGCCCTGTGTGAGGCTGTGGCTTAGATTCTCAGCACCTGATGGATCTAAAGAAAGATCCCATGTGTGAAACCAAAACCAAATTCGCAAAAAATTTCAGTCATTGTGAATGAATTCTATTGCCTTTCTCTGTTAGGTTCCTGAAATCAATCAAGTGAGAATAGCGATCCTTTTGGTCAAATGAGTTCTTCAAATCTCTGCAGAGGTGCTTGTCTTTTCTCATGACTCCAGTTCACATAAAGAATCTAAACCCCACAGTCAGAAGGCCTCAAATTGGAAAAGCGGAGCAGTATTAATGACAGGCCTATTTGATCACTCCTGGTTCACAGGAAGGGTGTCCTTCCCACCCTGACTTGAGCCAAATGAGGGGCAAGGGAGCTTATTTTGGACACTCTTTTGGAATGTGCCCCTCATGGAAAGCTCCAACCAGAGGTTATGATGAGTGTCTATAAGGAAGAAGATGGGGCCATGTGATAGTGTTTTGTTTTTAATTGTGTTCATTTGATTGGCGGTGTGAAGAGATGACTGGGTCAACCTGGGCTTGAACTCTGGTTTGATTCCCCTTAGAGACTGCGTTCTGGAATTGACCTCAGAGAAGTATTGCCATGAAAAGTGTTGGGATTTTAGGAGGCCACGCATGAAAGTCACCCTTGGAAACTGAGATCTAGGCCCAGGGTGGTTTTCCAAAGAGTACTGGGAATCTCAGCCAGTATATCACATGATTTTATTCTGAAAGACTTGGCAGGGATAGTTTTGAGTGAAAACACACATGGACCTCACATTGGAGACCTCAATGAGCCTGGCTTCATGTGACCTTTTGGCCACTCTTTTGGAAGCCTTGCCTGTGAGAGTTCTCCAGAGCTTTCTTTGAAATGAACTTCCTCAACATTTAATGGTTCCTGAATGAATTGAAACCCACAGTGCCTCCAACTTCATCCTTGAAAAATGGCCAGATAAATACCATGAAATTTTTAAAATTCCCATGACCAGGTGGCACTGGAGAACCTTTGGATGTCCTGTTGCTGATCTTGAGTGTACCAGACCCTGCCTTAATTCACTGGGTTTCATGAAAATGGTGTAGAACAGAGATGCCATTGAGTTATAGCCTGCAGAGTTGTGGGCCTAGAGAAATGGTGTGCAGTTTTGTGATAATACATCTGTGTTGTGACCATGTGGTTCTGCCATTGGCTTCCAAATTCATTGTGACTGCCATGGTGCAGCCAGGAGACCCGTATATGTAAAAGCATGTTTTTATATTGAAAGATTTCAGGGCCATGTTCAGAATCAAGTTGCTATGGACATGGGGGCAAGCAAGTTAGAGCCTGCAGAGTATTGGGCCTAGAGAAGTGGTCTGCAGTTGTGTGATAATACATCTGTGTTATGGCCATGTGGATTTCTCATTGGCTTCCAAATTTTTTGTGACTAACATGGTGCAGCCAGGAGACCCGAATATGTAAAAGCATGTTTTTATATGGAGAGGATTCAGGGCCATGTTCAGAATCAAGTTGCTATGGACAAGGGGGCAAGGTATGTGGGAAAGAAGCCTGGTTGTTGCATTCTCCTGCAGACCCTGACCCACAACACGTGACAGAACTCCCTCCAGCACTGTGTCCCTGTTGAACTTCTTGTATTTTGTGAAGCAAATACCAAACTCCCAGTGCAACAGCAGGAAACACCACGAAAAGTGGAGGATGACCAAATGGCTCCACAGTCCACATGGGGAGACAATTAGACCCCAGTGGCCACTGTTTACTTACAAAGAGTGAATTCAGCACTGCTGCCTCATGTTCACTGGAAAATAAGAAACCATATCCTCCAGGTCACATAGATGCAGACCCAGATTTTATTGTCTCACTACAAAGGAAGCTAAAGCTCCTGAAAATAACGTATGTTTCAAGTGCCCAACCTCAGAGGCAGTTTCTCAAGATGTCTTTACGCCAGCAGACCTCCATGTTAGAGGAGTGTTTACCATGTCCCTTACTTTTGGAAACTCCTCTACCACCTCCAAGGTTCTGAACTCTGAGCATTTTCCACTCAAGATATGTATTCACAGATTTTCTAACTCTTCTATTCTAATTGTGACTTACTTCAGGCGAAGGTAATGTCAAGGATTTGTTCTGGATGAGAGTGGGAAGATTTTTGTGTAGCATATATTTGCATACACATTTGATTCATTATTCTATTTTCCATTTGAAATACTGATCCCTGACACTAACTCATAACCTACTGGACTCTGACTACTACTCCTAATATGATGGAGAAAAATAACCCAAACAGAATAGAAATCCAAGCAGTTCAGAGGAGGCATGGTGTATAGTTGGACTTGCCTTTTGCATAAAAAAAGGGTAGGTGTTATAAATCTAGTCAATTTTCTGTTGAAATAGTTATCCATGTGTTTTTAAAGTTAACAAATATGTGAATTCCTGTCTCCCTCTCTCTGTAGCCTATTCAGCACATGTATTTTTATATGCACATATAGAATCCTACCTGGTATCACACGTACATTCTTGTGAGGTGGCTGACTTGGCAGATACAAAATGTGAGAAGAGATTACTCCTCCTAAATGCTGTTGGAACTGAAAAATCAATGTATGGGTAAACTTCCTAGTTAAACAACATTATACATAAATCTATCTTCAGTAACATGAATATTTTTGAATCTGTGGATGATGTATATTTCATGGTGAAATTCAATTGGCATATATATTGCTATTTTTATAGTCTCAGTTTGTGTGTGTGTGTGTGTGTGTATATATATATATATATATATATATATATATATATATATATATATATATATATATACTCTCCAGATTTTTCAAAATATGAAATGTATGAGTCTTATTATACACTCCCTGAAATCATTCATGTTCATGTATGTGGATTTATAATCAACTTTTCACAAGATTATTCTCAGAAATACTCATCTACCTGAAATACATATTTGTTTCCTAGTACTGAAAACTAACTTCAGTGAATGGTGCATACAAATTCTAATATTTCTACATTAACGGACGCAGTTTAACATCAATTCAAGTACATTCCTATGGGACATGATGTGTATTTTAACGTTCATTTTTATTCAACACTGGTACATTACTATTTCTTCAGTTTTTTCAAATAATAGGAAATATATACTTCATCCACAAGTTCACAAATTTATACACATTTGTTTCACAATCACTTCCTGCTTCATGAAACATGTATTCCTCCAGGTTTCTGGACTGGTCTTTTCATGAGACTTCTTTCCAAACACATTATTTTCAATTTCCATAATCACTTTTGAAGCAAAACTCAAACACTCTTCATGAAAATCCATAACCCTAATATTTCATTCAGATGTATAACGGGTAGGATTAAATGTAGTATATCAATATAAGGTTTCCTGTATATTTTCAGATATCAATTCAATCCATTATTTAAAGTTGGAATCAGTAATATTATTAATTCACAGTATTGTCTATTCATGCATTATCTCTATATTCATAGACAAATGGTACACCTATTTCTACCCAAAATACTAATTCATATATCTTCAAAATATTGCTCCCAGAAATGGTGGAAGAAAAACTCCTATTACCTGATCTACATATATTATTTATTATAGTAATATTCTGGACACACATAGGAATGTTCACACTTATGATTGTACCAATATAAAGGTCGGGCGAGCGTCGGAAAAGAGACCACGAAGAGACTGTCTCATGCAACAGCAAAGGGTTTATTGGGGGTCCAGCATGCTGGGGCTCAGAGCTCACTTGAATAGAGAAGAGAGCCCTAAGAACAGCTTAAGCAGAGCTTATGCAATTTACGTGGTGAGAGCAGGGAGGGAAATTTATTGATGGGTCAGGTCGAGTGAGTGGTTTGCATGCCAATGGGAGAGGGAGTACATTCAACAGTTTGGCAATTGGGGACAGCACATTCTGGGAACAAGATTAGCAAACAGTTTTCAAGATTTCATCAGTATTTTGTTAAGCATACAGAAAAACAAGAAGTTAAAAGTACAATATTTTATTAACCTTTCATTCCCCACTTCTTATTCTGGTTAATTTTAATCATAAAAATGAGCATTGCGGGGTCTCACATTTTATGTATTCTAGTTAGGTATATTGTTGTCTGATTACCATAAGTTTAACTTATCCAATTTAAGCTTGTAGAAAGGAAACTAGATGGTTGAGCAAACAGGGTCCTACAATTAGCAATGAAATGAGGATTATTAATGGACTGGCCAGGGCTGATAAAAGCGTAGTTAACCAGGGGGACTGTGTGAACAAAGACTCAAACCACCCTTTTTGTGCATCTCTCTCTTGTTGATGCTCTTCTAGGCGTCTTCTTAATTTACTCATAGATTTTTTTACAACTCCAGTATGGTCGGCATAAAATCAACTTTTTCCCTCAATGCAGCACGAAAGCCCCCTTCTCTCACGAAGAGGAGGTCCAACCCTCGCATGTTCTGTAAAACAATTTCAGAGAGAGAGGTTAAAGATTCGTATAAAACTGTGATGGAGGTTTTTAATATCTTTAAATTTTGGTCTATTGCTGCTTCTCATCGGGTCATTTGTTGTGTCACATGGACTAGGACAGTGATTCCTGTGCCCACACCTGCAGCAGCTCCTTTTCCTAATAGGATGGCTAAAGTGAGGGATACAGGTTCCCAGAGGAACCGGGTTGTATGCCCCCCTATTTGATATTTAAATTAACCTGCCTCATGATAGAGCACTCTGGGAAACATCTGAACATTACGTAATTAATCACATCTGTTGACCATTTTATGAAAACATAAACAATGTTTAAGTATATAGAATTATACTGTTGTAAGGACGGACAATTCAAGGCACCTAAGATAGCACCGAAGACAGCGAAACATACCTATTTGGTTGCAACGGATTTAGAGGGCATTGCTTCTGTTGTAATCAATTAGTCACCTGATCTCCAAATTTAGGTAGTTTCCGAATTTTGTACCCAACATGTAAGGGAAGGGGCTCAGAAGTTCACAGTCTGCATAAGTTCACAAAAAGAAGTTTTCGTTTCTATTGTTTTTTTCATCTGTTCTGGGCAAGTTAACATTTTAAGGACACCTGGAGTGGGAGAGCTTTTTTCTTCTCTTTTTTTTTTCTCACTGCCAGCTGTAACAATGGAGCTCATTTGGTAACTTATTTATCTTAGAAATGTAACCATGTCTGTGAAGCCCCAGCTCAAGGCCAGAGGCCTTGTTCACATGTTTTGTGAAAAACTAGTAAGGGGGAGTCTAGCTTAGGAGTGCTGATTTTTCCAGCCAGTGGCCAAATAGAACAGGGAAACACGAAAAGGGGAAGTTTATCTACATTGAACTCTTTTATAGGGACTCTTTGGCTGAAAGTCCTAAAGTCAGCCATGGTGAAGACTGCTGGAGAAGGTCAGTTAAGACTTTTCTGTGGGCCTGGTATAGACGGGGAAGACAGGGAAGGCGGGTCTGAGAGCAGCACCTTGGGTCTGAGCATGAGGAAGGAGAGATGTAAAAGAATAATGGGAAAGGGGTTTGGAATTTTCCAGGCAACAAAACTTGAGCAGTAGAACAGATAGAGCAGAGGGGAAGATGGGAGTTTGTATCCCAAAAAGCCTGTGAGGGACTTTAAATTCTTAGTAACCTGTTTTTAGTGATGACAGAGCAACTTTAAAGGCCATTTTCATTACATCTTGGATAGGGGTCTGAGGGCTCTCCTTAGCTGGTTTGAGCTTTGGGTTAGCTGGTAAGAGGACCTGGTGGGTCCTGGTGCGGGCACTGACAGGAGAAGAGAGTAGTGAGTGAGTGGATGGGTACCTCAGTAACTGCTACCTCAGCAAGGGGGCAATAATCTGAGAACCGGCGGTTTGGGTTTTTGATCTAGTAATTGGAGGGAAGAAATCAGGTTGCTGAGCTGGGAGTGGCAGCAGAGAGTCTGGAGCAGAAAGCTGAGGGTGAGGATCTATTGGATAAGCATAGTTCAGGATGTGAGCGAAGGAGGGAAAATGCCTCCACTTAGGGGAATTTCCTTCCACCCTTTGAGCACTTGCCGAAGTTAAAAAGGTCACGGAGAATTTTAGGATCTAGAGACCCCTCTGGGGGCCATCAGTATTGGTTGTGTAATTGGTAATATGGCCAATGCTGTGTATTGAATTTGATGAGGAGTTTGGGTTCCACCAGGCACCCCTGTATGCTCACATTCCCATGACTTACAGAAGAAGTCGGCATTTCCCCCACACAGCCATGTCTGTTTGTGGCTTTGATAGTCTGCTGGGCAAACATAGTAATCTAGGCTAGCCAACCTGCATCTGGCTCTCGTGTCCCTACATCCATAATGTTTGTTTCTATTACCTATGATACGGAAAGGATTTATTGGAATTTTAGTTGGATCCCCTTCATCAGGGTTATCCCAATAGGAAAGACCTATAGCCAGCTGACAAATGTCTGGTTGGAGAGATGGCCACCATGTGCCTAAAGGGGCTGTATGCAAGATAGACCATACTTCTTGTACAGTAGGATTTGTGATCAGCCATAACTGCTGAACAGGCTTATGAGGGTTAGGACTACTCTTGGCCAAGGGGAGAGTCTGTAGCCTTATCCACATGGCGAATACGCAATTTGAAAGTGTTACCAGTCTTTTCCAGTTTCCAGTCAGATTTTGGACAGGGCACAGGCCAGAGATGAGAGACATGGATCCATGAAGTGATTCCGTCTACATTTACCACTGTAGGTGTTATATGTAGCACCTTATATGGTCCTTTCCAGTGGGGTTCCAGGGATGACACCTGATGTCGTCTAATGTAGACGAAGTCTCCTACTTGGTATCGATATGGAGTCCCCTCGTCCCCAGGTTGGTCGGCAGTGGCCAGATGTTTCCACAGATATTGCTGATTTCTTTCAAGAGCTTTAAGTCTGTCAAGCAAGGGGGTGTGGAAGGGATCGTTAGGTCTTAGAGTTTGGGTTAGGTCCCTTACTGGAGGAGGGACCATAGAGAATTTCATAGGGTGTGAGGTTACACAAGGAAACAGAGGAGTATAAGTATTTCTTGCATGAAACAGTGCATAAAGCAGGAGAATAGATCGATCTTTTATGCCGATCTCTAAGCTTGATTTTGTTAAGTCTCTTTAATGGTTCTATTATTTTTTTTTTACCTGTACTGAGCTCTGGGGTCTATAAGCACAATGTAATTTCCAATTAATCCCCAGGGTCCTGGCTAATCCCTGACTTACCAGGGCAATTAACGCCAGTCCATTATCAGACCCTATTGCCTTAGCCAGTCCGTATCTTAGAAAAATATCTTTCAGGATCTTCTTGACCACCATTTGTGCCATTTATTTTGTTGTTGTTGTTGTTTTGTGTGTGTGTGTGTGGGGGGGGGGGAAGGCTTCAATTAATTCATCCTGAAAATGTATCTACAAAGACTAGGAGATATTTAAGTCCATAACTTCCTGGATTAATTTCAGTAATGTCCACTTCCAAGAATTGTCCTGGTCTGGTTTCTTGTAGGTGCTTTCCTGCAGGAAAGTTGGAAGGGTAAGCATTAACCAATTGACAGACCCGGCAGGCTTTTGTTACCGGTTCAGTTATTTCTTTCGCTCTGAGTCGGTTAGTGGAAAACTCTGTTCTTGATCCTTCAGGAATGCCTGCAGTTTCTTTGAACCAAGGTGAGTGAGTTGATGTACATTTTTAACTTAGTTTAGGGCTTTCTGAAAATGCAAGCTGTGCTCAGTGAAGTTGAGGGTTTCAGTGTCAGTGTCCTTAGATGTTATCAAAAGCTTGCTGGTGCTCAGGGGTCCATTAGAATTGGGCATCTCTCTTTAACAGCGGGTATAAAGGAGCAGCTAAGGACGCAAACCCAGGTATCCATAAGCTGCATAAGCCAGCAGTCCCAAGAAACTCTCTGAGTTGTCTGCTGTTAGATGGGGGTGGTATCTGCTCAATGGATTGTTTTCTGGTCTCAGTGAGCCATCGTTACTGCCCCTAAGGGAATAGTCCAGGAAGATTACTTCTTGCTGGCAAATTTGGGCTTTTTTGGCAGAAGCACTATACCAGAGTTGAGCAAGCTCGTATAATAATAATTGGGTTCCAGACTCACAGTTTTTCTTGGTGTTGGCTGCCAGTTGCAGGTCATCGACATATTGAAGCAGGGTGACGTCAGGGTGCATAGTTCTGAAGTTGTTGGGGGTCTCTGTGGAGGGCTTCATCAAAGAGAGTGGGGGAGTTTTTGAACCCCTGTGGGAGTCTAGTCCATGTTAGTTGACCAGACGTCCCGGTTTCTGGGTCTACCCACTCGAAATCAAATAGCAACTGACTATCTTTATGCAGAGGCAAGCAAAAGAAAGCATCTTTTAAGTCCAGAACAGTATACCATTTCCGCTCATGGTTCAGAGTGCTAAGCAGATTGTACAGATTATGTACTGTGGGGTGAATGTCCTGCACTCTGTTGTAGATCTCTCTTTGGTCTTGAACGGTGCGATAGTCCCCGGTTCCTGGATTTTTATACTGGTAACAGGGCAGTGTTCCAGTTCAAATGACAGGGCCTTAGGACCCTTAAGGCCAGATATTTCTGAATATGGGGCCTTATCCCATCTTTAGCTTTTTTGCTCAGAGGATATTTTTTGACATTGATGGGGGGGCTGAAGTTTTTAACTCCACTGTTATTGGAGGATGTTTCACGGCTACGTGTAACCCAGCAGTTTTTTTCCTAGGCATCTGCGTAATCTGTTATCCATTTCCGGGGTAGCTTGCCTGTTTGATCAGTCTTGGGGGGTTTGACATGTTGATGTTCATCTTCTACTGACATAGTAAAAGCCGTGACTATAGGAGTTTTTACTGAAAAATTTAGAAATTTCACTTGGGGGCCTTCAGGGTTAAAAGTTATTCTGGCCTGGAGCTTTTTGAGCAGATGTGTGCCCATCAATGGGGTCGGGCATTCTGGGATTACTAGGAACGAGTGATGGATTTTTTCTTTCCCCAGGTCCATGGTCCTCTTAGTTGTCTAAGCCCCATATTTACTGCCATTAGCCCCTTGAACTAGAGTCCTTTTTGTTTGATAGATGGCCCAGTGGGGCCTTAAGGGCTGAGTATACTTACCCTGTATCCACTTCAAAGTTTAACCCCCCCGGCGAGTACTTTGTGTTCTTTTGGCCGGGCCAGCTACCTCCAAGGAAGGAGGGGCTGTGTGTGCCGTGGGGTAGTCACCTGGAGGGCGCTGGGCTGGCCTATATTCCTCCAATGGTGGAGAGTCTGAGTCAGCAGCAGGGGAATAACTTAGAGGGTGTTTGGGGTTGGAGGACAAGGGCAGGGCATAAGGAGGGGGTAGAGAGTCCAGTAGAGTCTTGAGACTCAGGGACAACAGAGGGTGGAGGAGGGGGAGCAGAGGGTTTGAGAGATAGAAAAGTGGGAGAACCAGTAGGAGCGGGGACAGGGACAAGGAAAGGCTTCAACCATGGAAGAGGAGATTTGCAGAGGTCCTGCAAACTAAAGATATATTGCTGTTGATCTGGATGGCTATGTGGCCTCGGCTGAAAGACAATATCTCTGAGTTTTTGAATTAGTGTGAAGTAGAAAGATCCTTCTGGGGGCCATCTGACTCCAAAGGTGGGTCATTCTGAGACACATAGAGTCTTCCAGATCTGACGTTTTACTGAAAAAAAGAAGATTCTGAGCCTTTAAGCAGACTTTGGTCCAGTGATCAAGGTTCAGGGACAGAGGCATTGAAGTGCTCTGTCCCATATGAAAGATACACAAATAGTGAAAGCAATGACACACGACACAGACAAGACAAGACAATAAAGACAGGCAATGGACGTCCAATACTGAGAACAGGACTGAGTAGCCAGGAAAACCTGATGGGCTGACAATACCGAATCCAAAACAAAATATCACTGAGTTTAGGAGACTATTGTTACTCGGTTTCCCGAGTTCTCTGGGGCGTCCCCCAGAGACGTGGCCTTTGGCTCTGTGACACTTCTGTCAGCCACCGTCAGAGAGAGCTCATTCTCATCACCAATAGCCATTTTGCCCATCCCTAACCTGAAACCTGAAACAAGAAAGTGGCGCCTTACTTAACCTGAGATGAGCCTATTGGGGGTCTTTCGTCCAACGCTGCTGGAACTCGCTGGGGCCCTCAGATGTAATGGTCAGGCGACCATTTGAGGAAGAGACCACCAAGACACTGTCTCATGCAACAGCAAAGCGTCCAAAATTCTGGGGCTCAGACCTCACTTGAATAGAGCAGAGAGCACTGAGAACAGCTTAAGCAGAGCTTATATACTTTTCTTGAAGAGGGCAGGGAGGGAAGTTTATTGATGGGTCAGGGCAAGTGGGCGGTTTGCATGTAAACGGGTGAGGGTGTACATTCTGCAGTTTGGCAGTTGGGGACAGCACATTCTGGGAACAAGATTAGCAAAAAGTTTTCAAGATTTCAAGAGTGTTTTCTTAAGCATACAGAAAAACAGGAAGAGACAAGTACCTATTTTATTTATTTTCAACAAAGCCTAAATGGAAAGTGAGCATGAATTACTAAAAACATTCATGTCCAGGTTGCCTAATGCTCTCAAATGTCAATTCTATTGGTGACTACATATTTCTTTCTTCCTAAGGTTATATATTCAACCTCAACCCTGTTGAAAATGCCTAATCCTATGACTCACTTAATAATTTGCCTGATTTCCTAAGGTCTCTATTGATACCTCCTTTCCTACATATTTTCCCAAATTCATTATTGTGACTGACACTTAACATGGGCTGACATTAATATTCACTCTCTAACCGAAACCCTATTGGTAAAGAACTTTTTTCCAAATCTTATTCTCACCCTTCTTTCTAAACCTACTGACTATCTTCCTAATTCCACCGACTATCCCTTTTTGACTGGAGGTTCTCTTCGACATTCAATCATCCAAGGTACAACGTCCTATGCCATTGTGTATGGATTTATCTGAGACATTTGTGCAGAAAGTATAACATTGCTAAGTATCCCAATCAAGGTCTCAATGCCCTTCTGGGATGCAAATCTTACCTAGATTTCTGTTTCCATACTTTTAACTCACGTCTATATTCTTATAAATATCACAGATTCCCAATACCATAATTCATCCTGCAGAATGATTCCTAACCCAAATCGAAACTGTTATTAACCGTAACCACACAGTGATCTCTCAATCTAACTTTAGAGAAGAGCAGGGACAGAGTTGGCCTTAAAATATAGGGATGTAGGGGATCTTCCACTTGCTGAGAACCTCAAAGGTCCATGCAGAAATGATCCCTGAAGAAGATGTAGGCAGCTATGAAGGACCTGAGAGAGCAAAAGTCATCTTCCATTGCCAAAAATCCTGGTCAGGATGAAGGGATGGGGCTGAATCGGCTTCTCTCTTAATGTACAGGAGAAGGACCAAACCAGGCCTTTGTGGAGCGCTGTTTCTTGGTGCCTTTGATTTATATATCATTCTAACTTGTGAAAATGTCACAGGAAGTAGGGGCAGCCTCCATCTCATGGAACCATTGGAAGCAACTGTTAGGACAATGTGTTTGCCAAGGCAGTGACCTCATTAAATTCCTGAAGGAAGTAACCTACCTCACTTTCTTGGTGATGGAACACTTTAAACTTGGTATCCAGGAAGCCAGGCCCTGAGAGCCAATCCAAGTCCCAGTCCCAGTGGGCTCACTTGTTTGGTGTTACTAAGGACAGAGTCAGTCTTTCTTGGTACCTACTGATGTGAGGATGGCCACATGCCAGGGACCTTTCCTGAGAAAGTAGGTAGTGGCTTTCCACATGCTCCTGACAACGTCACAGAGTTGGCCAAGGAGACCAGATCTGAGAATGGATAGGCCATATCAGGGGAACATAGTATGACCCACCAGTCAAAGGACACTCTGGATAGTTACAAACCTACTTGGGGGAAGGAGGTGCCTTTGTGGGTGTGGGTGTGAGTGTGTGGTTTTGTCTCATGTTCTGAGAATAGGTAGGAAAGGTGGTTTGTTTGGATTGGAATGGACTTTTTCTAGTAAATTGTTTGACAAGGCGAGTGTTTCTATGTCTGTTTCTCCCACTGTGTCCGTGGTTGTAGACATTAGAAAAGAAAATGCATCAATGGATGTTTCCTGTCTTGTAGAAAGCTTCCCAGCATTCATCCTGCCCAATTAACGCATGGACTGTGACTTGCCTTATGGATGGGCCACACCTACTATCTTACTACGTTTCTGTTTTCTTCCTGAATTCTGGCCACTCTCAAGAATTGGCTCATGGTTTTGTGTCCAAGATATGTACCACCTCCAAGCACTGTGACATGGCCATGTACATGATAACTGAAGGGAATGGGAGGATCTCAGAAAACTCAGATATCAATGTGACCAGTAAAGTCTCAGTGGAGAATCCTTGCTTTGGGCCATTTGCTTACCTATTGCTTCAATGCCCTGAATGTCAGGAAGGTCTTTGCCTCAGGCCACCCCTTTGTGAAGCCTTAAGAAAACGGTTTTCAAATGGAAATGAATGGGCATCACCTGTGGCTCTTTGCTTAATTGCTTCCAAAAGGGATGTGTCTGAATCAGCCTCGTGAACCTGTGTGAGGCTGCTGCTTAGATTCTTAACACCTGATGGATCTAAGGTAAGATTCCATGTGTGCTACAAATACAAAATGGTCAAAATAGCAGTCATTGTGTATGAAGTCTCTCGCCATCTTCTGTAAGGTTCCTGACCTCCACCCTGGCCTGCAAAGGCTAGACCATAGATGCTTGGGTTTTTTCATGACTCCCATTCATATAAAGAATTTATACCTGGTAGTCAGTAGGCCTCAAATTGGAGAAGTGGAGCAGTAATAAGGTCAGGCCTATTTGATCACTCCTGGTTCACAGGAAAGGTGTTTAGGCCACACTGACCTTAGGCAAAATAGGGGCGAGGGAGCATATTTTGGACAGGGTCTTGGACTTCACCCCTTTTGGAAACGTCCAGCCAGAGGATTTGATGAGTGTCTACATGGAAGAAGACGAGGGCTATGTGAAAGTGTTTTGGTTTTAATTGTGGTCATTTGTGTGGCAGTTGGAAGACTTAACTGTGTCCACCATGGCTTGAACTTTGGTGTGATTCCCCTTAGAGACTGCGTTCTGGACCTGACCTCAGAGAAGAATTGCCATGAATTGTGTTGGGATTTCAGGAGGCCACGCATGAGAGTCCCCATTGGAAACTGAGATATAGGCCCAGGTGGCTCTCCACAGAACACTGGGAATCTCAGCTACGATATCACATGATTTTATTCTGAAAGACTTGGCAACCATAGTTGAGATTCAAAACACACATGGACCTAGCATTGTAGACCTCAATGGGCCTGGCTTCATGTGACCTTTTGGCCACTCCATGTGAAGCCTTGCCTGTGAGAGTCCTCCAGAGCTTTCATTGAAATGAAATTCCTCACCATTTAATGGTTCCTGAAAGAATTGAAACTCACAGTGCATCCAACTTCATCCTTGAAAAATGGCTAGATAAATACCATGAAATTTTTGAAATTCTTATGACCAAGTGGCACTGAAGAACATTTGGATGTCCAGTTGCTGATCATGAGTGTACCAGAGAGTGCCTTGATTGACTGGGTTTCATGAAAATGGTGTAGAAGAAAGAATCCTGTATGTTGGCGCCTGCTGAGTAGTGACCCAGAGCTGTGGTGTGCAGTTGTGTCATAAAATATCTCTGGTGGGGCCATTTGGATCTGCCATTGACTTCCAAATGTCTTGTGGCAGACATGGTGCAGCCAGTAATCCCTATATGTCTGATCTCTTCATATTAAGGCATCTTGTTATATGGAGAGGCTTCAGGGCCATGTTCAGAATCAGGTTGCAATGGTTGAGGGGGCAAGCTATGTGGGATATAAGCCTCATTGGTGGATTCTCCTGGAGACCCTGACCCACCACACGTGTGAGAAATCCCTCCAGCACTGAGTCCCTGTTGATCTCCTTGTATTTCATAAAGCAAATACTAAACCCCCAGTGCAGCAGCAAGAAACACCATGAAATGTGGAAGATGCGCAAATGGCTTCACATACCACATGGGGAGACACTTAGCCTTCAGTGACAACAGTTTCCCTACAAAGAGAGAATTCTGCACTCCTGCCTCATGTTCATTGGAAAATAAGAAACCATGTCCTCCAGGTCACATAGATGCAGACCCAGCTCTGATGGTCTCACTACAAAGAAGCTAAAGCTCCTGACAACAACATATATTTCAAGTGCCCAAGGTCAGGGAGAGTTTCTCAATAAGTTTTAGGCCGGCAGAGCTCCATGTTTGTGGAGTGTTTACCTGTTTGACCAGGACAGGAGAAAAGACCACTGACTCCAATTAAAATCAAATTAAAGCAAGCTTATTATTTTTCCACTGGCTGAGCTTCCTATCCCTCTCAAAATGGCAGAAACAAGACAGCAACCCCACCTTTCCTACAGCCCAGCTTTATAGACCAGTAAGTTATACAAAAGGGGGGTTACAGATAACAGAACTCGGAGAAGCATCACGCTATTGCTAGTTTACAATTTTTTTTTTGCTGGCCCCATCATCAGAATTTATGAGGACCATTAGAGACTCACGAGAGTCGTTGTCTGGCCAGAGAAGGCCAATATTTATGAGGTGTCACTAAATTTTCAGAGAGGGCTGCTATCTGGTCAGAGAGCCAGGCATGGGTGAGTTCAAGGCACGGACAGGCATTCCAAGCAGATTCAGAATTTGCAGTAATTTATAGGAAAGCAAAATTATCTTTTCATGACTTTGTGGCAAGATGGCTCCCAATTTTAATAAATGATCAGGTTGGGTTTATCATTCCCCCCCATTTTTTTTTTGCTTTTTAATATATTTTAAATTAATTTTTATTGTAGGTTGTTCAAAACATTACATAGTTCTTGATATATCATATTTCACACTTTGATTCAAGTGGGATATGAGCTCCCATTTTTACCCCATATACAGATTGCAAAATCACATCAGTTGCAGAACCATTGATTTACATATTGCCATTATGGTGTCTGTTGTATTCTGCTGCCTTTCCTATCCTCTACTATCCCCCCTCCCCCCTCCCCTCCCCTCTTCTCTCTCTACCCCCTCTACTGTAGTTCATTTCTCCCCCTTATATTTTTCTCCTTTCCCCTCACTTCCTCTTTTATGTAATTTTGTATACCCCTGAGGGTCTCCTTCCATTTACATGCAATTTCCCTTCTCTCTCCCTTTCCCTTTCACCTCTCATCCCTGTTTAATGTTAATCTTCTTCTCATGCTCTTCGTCCCTACTCTGTTCTTAGTTACTCTCCTTATATCAAAGAAGACATTTGGCATTTGTTTTTAAGGGATTGGCTAGCTTCACTTAGAATAATCTGCTCTAATGCCATCCATTTCCCTCCAAATTCTATGATTTTGTCATTTCTTAATGCAGAGTAATACTCCATTGTGTATAAATGCCACATTTTTTTTATCCATTCGTCTATTGAAGGGCATCTAGGTTGGTTCCACAGTCTTGCTATTGTGAATTGTGCTCCTATGAACATGGATGTAGCAGTGTCCCTATTGTGTGCTCTTTTTAGGTCTTTAGGGAATAGACCGAGTAGGGGAATAGCTGGATCAAATGGTGGTTCCATTCCGAGCTTTCCAAGAAATCTCCATACTGCTTTCCAAATTTTCCGCACCAATTTTCAGTCCCACCAGCAATGTACAAGAGTACCATTTTCCCCACATCCTCGCCAGCACTTGTTGCTGTTTGACTTCCTAATGGCTGCCAATCTTACTGGAGTGAGATTTGCAACAAAATGAAACTGAATCCCTTACTCTCGCCATGCACAAAAGTTAACTCAAAGTGGATCAAGGAACTTGATATCAAATCAGAGACATGGCGTTTGATAGAAGAAAAAGTTGGCTATGATCTACATACTGTGGGGTCCGGCTCCAAATTCCTCAATAGGACACCCATAGCACAACAGTTAATAACTAGAATCAACAAATGGGACTTACTCAAACTAAAAAGTTTTTTCTCAGCAAAAGAAACAATAAGAGAGGTAAATAGGGAGCCTACGTCCTGGGAACAAATCTTTACTCCTCACACTTCAGACAGAGCGCTAATATTCAGAATATACAAAGAACTAAAAAAATTAGACAATGAGATAACGAATAACCCAATCAACAAATGGGCCAAGGACCTGAACAGAAATTTCTCAGAGGAGGACATACAATCAATCAACAAGTATATGAAAAAATGCTCACCATCTCTAGCAGTCAGAGAAATGCAAATCATTCCCCCTTTTTTAATGTGTCCCTTAAAAATTTTTGATAGGGTAGGGAAAGAGCCATGAGGGAATTTTAATCCCTCAGGTAACAGTCTCCAAATTTTTAGAACTCACCCAAAATTGGATTCCTGGTTTTACCTGACTTAATTAATTACTTATATTGATATTCTATTTATTTTTGGCTCCATAGTTGTAAGACGAGAGGCGTCACTCATTTTGGCTTCTTCTGAGCTGAGAGAGAGTGACGTGAGTGGGCACAGTATAAGGGACATGAGTTGCCTTTTAGAAGTCAGTTGAGGGACATGAGTTGCCTTTTAGAAATCAGTTCGTTTTGAAGTCTGGTTGGGGAAGAACAGGTTGTAAATTCATCTGGGGATGGGTTCTTCTGTGTGAGAAACAAGAACCATGAGTACTGAAAAAATGTTGCAGCAGCTGGAACATGTCACTGTATAGAAGTTCCCTCAGCAGGCTTTAATATTCCCAGTTATCAGGACTGTCAACTTAATATTTAACATTTAGTGTTACAGTTATCCCTCTCCATAAGATACAGTTTAATGATTTAATATCATCTGATCTTGCAAAATCATTTTACTAGTATGACCTCTGTGTGTAATAGAGAAACCTTTAATTCTGTTACTCAGGGCTGGATAATTGTACTAGCAAACACCAACCCTACCTGTAGGTTAGGAATATCTGTAGGCCTTAAACTAAAAATTTCTGCCTCTGGCAGCTCCTCTTGATAGTCTCTTTTTATAGTTATCAGGCATTCCTTTCTGGGAATCCTTCTTTGTAGCCTCCAGTCTTACTTATTTTGGGAGGCTAACATAATGTGTATAAAAAATTATTATTATTATTATTAATATTATTATTTAAAATGCCCAGGAATGGCTGTATTTTGGTTTTAACTGTCTTTCCTAAGTGTTTATCATGAAACAGTCAAACTGACTTTTGTTTCTATCTATTGTTAACAGTCAGCTGAGCTTTTATGGGAGTCATTCCTGGGGAAACTTGAGAGCAGCTTCTCAGTTCTGCTAGTGCCATTTGCGCTAGGTGGGTCCAGGTCTTGCTTGACCATGTGGCTACCCTTGGAAGCATCAGGGATGTCTCCCTTCTCTGATGACTCTCCTCTTCTTAGCAAATGCACTGATTGGCTTTCTGTTCTCCAGGGGTCTCATTAATCTCCCTAATTGGGTAGATATGAGGCCCAGAGTTGCAAAGCTCTTTGAGAAGTCCTTTGTTCCCTGGATTCAGACTGACTCAGAGGGCAAGAGCCAAATATTGGTTTTCTTGTCCCTTTTCATGTAACTTTAATATAAATCCTAATCTTAATCATCCAGCAAATAAATTTTAACAGCCTTATATTAAGAGTACTGGGCTTTAATGTCTATAACTTTATAATTATTTATCTTTTTTATTAACTGGATCTGTATTATTCTGTCTGTCTTGTAGGTGATGACTTATTATCTTAAATTAACCCATGTTGTGTTCTTAAAGCAACACTTCTGTAAAACACTAACAAGGAATCTTTAGATCACTTATAAGGAAATTACAAAATAAAATTTTTTAACAAGAGTAAAAATACTTAGTTCGTGTAATAGCTACCCTGAAGTTTTAAGCTGAGTTATACATTATATCCCCTGTTTGAGATCCTAGAAATCTTGACAGAAAAAAAAAACAACTTTTGAACATAACTTTAAATGAAATAATATCTGACCTACTGCTTTCGTAGTCATTCTCACATATAGTAAGATGGGACACAGAGCCTTATCTCAGGTAAGGCAGGGCTCTTTATAAAACTTAAGTGTTTTACTTCTAAAGATGATCTTTGTTTTTTTAAATATCATTTTACAAAGATTACATATATTATTTGAGGTCACATGAACATTAGTTAACACCATATGATATCACATTTAAAACATGAATTTAAGAAAGGCTGAAAGTTTTTAACCTTTATATAGATTAGACTCTCATTAACATAAAAATACATTTAAATTGTTCCCCAATGAAAAAAGTAACATACAACTTTACATATCTTATTGATAAGAAGTAAATGAATGCCCAATATATTTTTTTTACCATACAACTTCAGAACACCAGCTTGAAATAATGCTCTTTTAAAGTTTCTACCTTACAGATTCGTATACCTGAAAGATATGAGCACATTAATAGCATCACAATTACATTGAAGTTTCTACATTAACCAAGTTTAGCTTTTAAATAAATGGCAATACAGTGCTCTAAAATAACAGTTCTTATTTAATCAGTTGTTTAATTTTTATGGTTGCTTGCTCTAGAAAAAATAAAACTTAATAAACACAATGTTATGGGTAAACTTATGTTTTAAGAAATTTTTGTCTCTTTAACACATGACTGATTATTACAATCTTATACAAACATTAGTACAAACTTATACAGACCTTAGTAAATCAATCAGATATCTAACAAAAGTACTCATGAATGAGTAATCCCATATCAAATTTACTTTACTTATTTATCAATATATTAGACAAATATATTGAACAGTGTAAACCATTTTTTTGTTGAAGGAAAAGTCTTAGAACCAAGGCATATTAGAACATTTGTAGACATTAATATTTTATTAGATTTTTGAACACCTAGAAAAACTTGTAAGCTTAAATTTAAAGACATTTATTTTAATCTCTTTATCCAATTTAAATTCAACTATTTAAATCACTTGAATTAAAGATCTTTGGATCCACTTTTTAAAATTTGTTTTTATGAGCGTTTTTGTTTTAATGAGTGCTCTTTATAAATGTTAATTTGTGTATCATATATATGATATACGGACATATGAATATATAGACATACAACACATAACAAAATTGTGCACACATAATAATAGTAAAGGCCTTGTAGCTTTTCCAGGTGAAATATCCATTGCAATGTTTCAAAAACTACACAGTTAGTCAAAGATAGAACTGGTCAGAAAAACATCATCCTAGGTCTTTAGGATGAAAATCATGAGCTCAAAAAAAAAAAAAAAAAATAAAGAATCTAAGGAAAAAATAAGAGTCCTAGAAAAACTTGACTGGCCATTAATTAGTAAATACCATACAATTTAATTTTTTTTAGGCCTCAGATCACTCTCCTACTGAGCTTGCAGGCCTCTTTCATTTGCCATTCAACATAAGTCCTGGCTGAGGTCTGGAAGGAGCAGGAAAAAGCTGCTATTCTGAGCAGACACCTCAGGCCTAAGGCATTTCAACCATAATTTTCAGGTTCAGATGTTGAAAATTATAATACAATTTTAAGACAAAATTCACAAAATTTTATGATACAAGTTTAAGACACAGTTTACAAAATTTTACATGTTTATATCTTGTTTTGTCAACAGATACCATACTATGATTTACTATCCTTGTCCAAATTAATGCACTGGTAGACACAGTGACATTTTCCCAGGCTACCCAATTAAAAATTGGTGAAAAAAAAGCCTGAATGATTGGGAAGTTACTTGCCAACTTGGAAGTAGAGTTCTCTAGTTTACCATCCTAAGTATTTAAGTTCTCTGGCATGAATTATCTGAAATCATAAACTAAACAATTTCCTAAACCCGACTTTTAACTTCAAGATTGTGCAATGCTTCAAAAACCCATTCAGATGCCAGATTGTTACAATAAAACATCATCATTTAGATACACATTCAGCTAAGATCATTCCCAAGAAATGATTTATAATATCAACACATTATTGCACATGTCTTAAAGGGCCAGAAAGAAAGACACAAGACAGACTGAAAGGAGCTCCAGACTATGGCTTACAGACAGAAGCCTTTAAACCAGAGCAGATAAGAGAAAAATCTCCTACACCAGTGGCACCATAGATTTTCCCACAAGGGAACCAGATGTTTTCACAGAGGGACAACCTGAAATGTAAAATCAAGGGTCTCCATGGTGACTTTACTGTATTTAGTGTCCCCTTTTTCTTTTTCTCTTTTTTAAGAAAACAGAGATGGCAAAATCCTTACAGTGCAGGGAAGGAAGTAGGTAATTCTCTGAAGCAACAGGGCTTGGGCAGCTGCTGGAAGTCCCTCAGTCCCTCCTTTCACTTACAGGATTAGCTCCTCTTGTTCGGTTCCACCCCAAGCACGCTCCATCTCCTAACATTTCAGTAGTCAGCTCTCAAAGAGTTCCGGGGTGTGGGGGGTACCAAAAATTGTAACTTAAAGTTTGGTTCCTGATTTTGAAGCCAATTAATACCAATTTAATAATGAGGACAGGGTTTGAGAAAAAGAAAAAGGGAGATTTACTGCTTTGCTAACAAAGGAGAAAAACAGGGGTCTCTGCCCAATGGTTGTGATTCTATCGATCTGAAGGGACAAGGGGTTTTAAGGAGTTTCACGTGTTAACCTGGGAGATACTCAGTTCTTAGGTCCCCAGCAGGCATTGCCCTCTGCAGTGGGTGTGCTCCAGGCAGCCAGCTAAAGGCTTCTCTCATCCTGCTTAACAAAGGGTATTAAAGTTCATCACAGTTCTTTAAAACACAGTTCAAATGGGTGTCAGTTTACTTGCTTTATTACCCATTTTCAGTTAAGTTTTACCACAGAAATCACACAACAAAACACACTAAAACAAACCAAAAAAAAAAAAACATATGAAACACAGAACAAAACACACAGAAAAACAGAAAACCAGCGCAGAAACAGAAAAATAGAGGAACTATGCAACGTCTTGCTAAAGCTCTGGGATAGGAGCTCCTGCGTGCCCATTGGCACCTCTCTATGCTTTCAGAGGAATTCCCTACAGAACATAACAGAGGACAGAATGATTCTCGTTACTGTACCAGACAGGAGTATATGTGTGTCTCCCCAGGACACCACTCTGTCATCAGAAGAGATCTCCCTTAACCGGATATCAGATGTTATATAGGCGCCACTTACCTATGGAGGCCTCCTCCACCATGTGCTTGCTAATAGTTTTAGGGCGGTGGTTCACTGCAGTGCTCCCTGGACCAAAATCTCACACCAAAGCCTTGGAAATTGCCTCTCCATGCCAGAGCCCTGGAGGGAAGGCCAGCTTCAGAATTTCCAGTAGTCTGGTCTTGTGATCTATTGGGGCAGGGTCATCTCGATGGGAAACTACAAAATATTACACCAGGATGCAAGAAAAGACCACTGACTCCAATTAAAATCAAATTAAGGCAAGCTTACTATTTCAAAGTGGATCCAAAGATCTTTAATTCACGTGATTTAAATGGTTCAATTTAAATTGGATAAACAGATAAATATAAATGTCTTTAAATTTAAACTTACAAATTTTTCTAGGTGTTTAAAAATCTTATAAAATATTAATGTCTACAAAAGGTCTAATATACCTTTGTTCTAGGACTTTTTCTTCAACAACAACAAAAAAAATGGTTTAAACAGTCTCCTACTCTAAGCCATTTTCTACCATCAATGGACCCTTCAGGGGGAAACCATGGACACAATTCTCCTATGTATGAAAAGAATAATTTTAAGTCCTTTTTCTTAAAATGTGCCCCCTATGTCTTGAGGGCCTCCTTGAGGCCTGACAAAAACAAATCATGTGACGAAACTGCTTGTCCCATGGTGGGTCACTCACCATGTGTCATCCCCACTCTCCTCCTGGATCTGTCTTTCGGTGGTGTCTGCTGAGGCAATCGCAAGCTCTGCTTTTTTAAGTCTTCCCTGAGGACAGGTTTCCCCCTCAGTCAAAGGCTCGAGCCCCTATTGATCCTCAGGCAGAGGATCAAAAGGCATCTGTCATGATGGCCTTCATTGGGCAAGCTGCCCTGGATATTAAAAGAAAGTTACAACTCTTAGAGGGATCACAAGATATGACTTTGGGAGATTTAGTCAGAGAAGCCGAGAAAGTATACTATATGAGAGAAACAAAGAGAAAGAAAGGGAGCAAAGGGAAGATGAGAGATGCAAAAGACAGACTAAGGCATTGACTAAGGTCCTGGTCACAAAAATAAATAGGCCAGAAATTAACAAACAGGAAGACAGGAACCGAAACCTGGGCGCACGCCAGAGGCCACAATGGAGTTTCACTCAGCATTAAAAAATGACAAAATCATAGAATTTGCAGGGAAATGAATGGCATTAGAGCAGATTATGCTAAGTGAAGGAAGCCAATCCCTAAAAATCAAATGCCAAATGTCTTCTTTGATATAAGGAGAGTAACTAAGAACAGAGTAGGGATAAAGAGCATGAGAAGAAGATTAACATTAAACTGGGATGAGAGGTAGGAGGGAAAGGGAGAGAGAAGGGAAATTACATGGAAATGGAAGAAAACCCTCAGGGTTATACAAAATTACGGACAAGAGGAAGTGAGGGGAAAGGGAAAAATACAAGGGGGAAAAATAAATTACAGTATAGGGGGTAGAGAGAGAAGATGGGAGGGGAGGGGAGGGGAGGGGGGATAGTAGAGGATAGGAAAGGCAGCAAAATACAACAGACACTAGTATGGCAATATGTAAATCAATGGATGCGTAACTGATATGATTTTGCAAACTATATACGGGATAAAAATGGGAGTTCATAACTCACTTGAATCAAAGTGTGAAATATGATATATCAAGAACTATATAATGTTTTGAACAACAAACAACAAAAGTTAAAAAAAAACATGGAGAACTATTTCAACAAAAAATTCACTAGATTTATAACTCCAATTCTACATAATGCAAAAGGCAAGTCCAATTATACACCATGCCTCCTCTGAAATGCTTGTATGTCTATTCATTTTGGGTTATTTTTCTCCATTATATTAGGATTAGGAGTCAGAATATAGAGTCTAGTAGGGTATGGGTTAGTGTGAGTGATTCAGTATTTCGAATGAAAATTAGGAAAATGAATCCAATGTTTATGCAAATATGTGCTAAAAATAATCATCCCACTCTCATCAAGAACAATGCCTTGACATTACCTTCGCCCCAAGTTAGACACAATTAGAGGAGAAGAGTTAGAAAATCTATGAATACTTATCTGGAATGGAATATGCTCAGGAGTTCACAACTTTGGGGGTGGTAGAAGAGTTTCCAAAAGTAAGGGACAGGGTAAACACTTCACAAACATGGTGCTCTGCTGACCGGAAGACTTATGAGAAACTGCCTCTGAGTTTGGGCACTGGAAATATATGTTGTAGTCAGGAGCTTTAGCTTCCTTTGCAGTGAGACCATCAAAGCTGGGTCTGCATCTATGTAACCTGGAGCACATGTTTTCTTATTCTTTAATGAACATGAGGCAGTAGTGCAGAATTCTCTCTTTGTATGTAAACTGTGGCCAATGGGGGCTAAGTGTCTTCCTGTGTGGACTCTGAAGCCATGTGGTCATCCTCCATTTTTCATGGTCTTTCTAGCTGCTGCAATGGGAGTTTGGTGTTTGCTTCACGAAATACAAGTAGTTCAACTGGGACACAGTGCTGGAGGGAGTTCTGTCATGTGTGGTGGGTCAGCGTCTGCCAGTAGAATGCACCAACCAGTCTTATATCCAACATAGACTTCCCCCTTGTCCCTAGCAACTTGATTCTGAACATTGCCCTGAAACCTCTCCATATAACAAGATGCCTTTACATGCAAGGGTCTGCTGGCTGCACCATGTCAGTCAAAAGCCATTTGGAAGCCAATGGCCAATCCACATGACACCAACACAGATGTTTAATCACACACCTGCCCACCACTGTTCTAGGCCCACTACTCAGCAAATTCCAACTTACTGGCATCTCTGTTCTACACCATTTTCATGAAACCCAGTGATTCAAGGCACTGTCTGGTACACTCATGATCAGCAACAGGACATCCAAAGGTTCTCCAGTGCCACCTGGTCATGGGAATTTCAAAAATTTCATGGTATTTATCTAGCCATTTTTCAAGTATCAAGTTGGATGCACTGGTTTTTCAATTCATTCAGGAACCACTAAATGGTGAGGATGAAAGCTCTGGAGAACTCTAAAAGGCAACGCTTCCCAACGAGTGGTCAAAATGTCACATGAAGCCTGACCCATTGATGTCTACTCAATGTGAGTTCAATATGTGTTTTGACTCTTTACTATGGTTGCCAAGTCTTTCAGAATAAAATCGTCTTATATCCTGGTGGAGATTCCCAGTGCACTGTGGAAAGACACCCTGAGACTAGATCTCAGTTTCCAAGGGCGACTCTCATGTGTGGCCTCCTAAAATCCCACCAAAATTAATGGCAATACTTCCCTGAAGTCAGTTCCAGAACTCAGTCTCTAAGAGGAATCACACCAGAGTTCAGGTCCAGGTGTACCCAGTCATCTCTTCCAACCAGCACACAAATGACCACAATTAAAACCAAAACACTGCCACATGGCCCTCATCATCTTCCATATAGACACTCATCGTAACCTCTGGATGGAATTTTTCATGAGGGGCGAAGCCCAAGACAGTTTCCAAAATAAACTCCCTTGCCCCTCATTTGCCTAAAGTCAGGGTGACCTAGACACCCTTCCTGTGAACCAGGAGTGATCAAATAGGCCTGCCGTTAATACTGTTCTGATTCTCCAATTTAATCCTACTGATTGTCAGGTATAAATCCTTTATGTGAGTTGGAGGCAATAGAAAACCCAAGCACACATGGGATCTTTCTTTAGATCTATCACCTTCTGAGAATCAAAGCCCCAACCTCACACAGGGCCAAGAGGCTGATTCAGACACATCTCTTTCCAAAGCAATTAAGCAAAGATCCACAGGTGATGCCCATTCATTTCCATTTGAAAAATGTTTTCTTCAGGCTTCAGAAAGGGGTGGCCTGAGGCAAATACCTTCCTGACATTCAGGGCAACATAACCATAGGTAAGCAAATGGGCCAAAGCAAGGTTTTTAAACTGAGACTTTACTGGTTACACTGATATCTGAGTTTTCTGAGATGTTCCCATTCCCTTCAGCTATCCATTACA